>NC_091828.1:13791000-14113250 GCF_038994185.2 Dermacentor albipictus | reverse complement strand
GACCGGCAATGCCCGATTACGTAGTTCCAGGGTGGGTGGGGAAGTACTACCCAGCACAGCTCCACCAACTATGTAACGCAATGGTTGAGCAGCGGCTGCAGCAAAACAGGACGCAGCCTAACCGTCCGATATTTTATGCGTTGCATATTGCAATCACTCAGTTCAGGCCTTGGGCGCGGCTGGGCCGCCACCATCGACGTGAGCGCAACCACGTGACGTGACGTCACGACAGCCGGAGGAAAAGCTGGGCCCCAACTCGCGCAATATGCAACGCATTCTTGGCTTAACCAAGCTAAGCCTGGCCATTTTTATTTTACTGCAGGTTAGTTTTTTTTTATTTTTCACTGCGTCCTATGCTGTTGCTGCAGCTGCTGCTCACAAGTGTGTCTATTGTTTTTGGTCTGTTTTCTGCGATGCCCACGAACGCTGAACCCGCTAAAAAATTGAGCTTCTCGAATCACTGCTTAACGATAAGCTCGATGCGCTTGTCGACAGTCTGGCTGCCAATATTGGGAAGAGGCTTGAAGACGAGGGAATTGGCAACCTTGCTTCTCTAGCTGAAAGCGTGCGCTTCATGAGCGAACAGTAGGACACATTCAAAGCGACATTCAGTGAAGTGGTCATGATCATCAGCCTGGTTACGCCCACTGCAGGGCAAAGGCCTCTCCCATATTATTCCAACAACCCCGGTCATGTACTAATTGTGGCCATGCCGTCCCTGCAAACTTTTTAATCTCATCCGCCCACCTAACTTTCTGCCGCCCCCTGCTACGCTTACCTTCCCTTGGAATCCAGTCCGTAACCCTTAATGATCATCGGTTATCTTCCCTCCTCATTACATGTCCTGCCCATTCCCATTTCTTTTTCTTAATTTCAACTAAGATGTCAATAACTCGCGTGTGTTCCCTCACCCAATCTGCTCATCTACTATCCCTTAACGTTACACCTATCATTCTTCTTTCCATAGCTCGTTGCGTCATCCTCAATTTGAGTAGGACCCTTGAGTAGGACCCAATTTGAGTGAACTGGTAACTACTAACAAAGCGTTGACTTCTCAGAATCAAGCATTAAGCAAGAGAATCGCAGACATGAAACAGTACAACAGAATGAATAACATCGAAATTAAAGGCATTACATCATCACATGGAGATGAATGCTCTGCGATCTTGAAGAAGGTTGCCGACGCAATTGAGTGCCCAATTTCTTCTGGAGACATTGACACAGTTCACCGTGTGGTCAGCAAGATGTCGGGCAGGAGCATCAATGTTCGTTTTTGTTCACGTGACAAGAATAATGAATTTCTTCGCAAGGGTCGCAAGACTCCTCTGCGATGCTCCTAGATTCGCTTTTCTGGTACCACTGATAATCTCATTTACATTAACGAACACCGCACAAATCCACAACAAACGTTTATTCCGCAAGGCCCTTGCACTGGAAAAATAGAACAGTTGGCAGTTTTTATGGACTGAAACTTACCAGATTAAAGCCTGTAAATCAACCGGCAGCAGGGTCCTCCGAATAAACTCGGAGGCTGATTTTCGCATCTTTGCGCAGGCGTAGCTTATTGCTACATTTCTTGTCCTACGAACTAGTTTCAGACACGTCCCTGAATACTTTTCATCATGTCTTTGCTATCATCAGCCGAAGTAAACCATTGCTTCCATCTTCTAATATCCTATTCTTCATATTATTGCGCGAAGTTTGCGCAAGTGCCATGATGCCATTTCTGCATTTAGTGACTCACTTGAACATTCGTTTTCGTTTATTTGCGTTTCAAGAACATGGCTTGACGATTCTGTTAGCAATTCATACGGTTTTCGTCCATACCAAGCAGAATACTGCCATCGTATTTCGGATCGATACGGTGGTTCCGCCATATTTGTTTCACCTCATATTAAATATAAGCGTAGGCTTGATATTTTTCTTAATCTAAATCACTGTGAATTCGTATGGGATTGAAACTAACTTACAGATGGATTCTGATAATCGTAACAGCTTTATTCTTGGTTGTGTATACCGCTCCCCTTCATCTATTCCTGATTTGCTGGGTGAACTCTCCATAGTTTTGAGAAAAAAAATTTATCTTGAACATAAGCTAGTCCTAATTGTCGGTGATATTAACATCGACTTACGTGACGTCGACAACGGAAGTGTAACAGCTTATACAGACTGTCTTGCTGGTTTCGGACTGGAATCAATAATTATCTCTCCTACTAGGTGTTCTACCCATGGTACCAACACGCTTCTTGACCATGCTCTAGCTAACATCGTGCCAACTCCAAACTCTGGTGTCATAGATACTCAGATCACAGACGATTTCCCAATATTCGTCGCCTTTGAGGCCGAAATACCTCAGTCCGAGCCTTGCTACTTTTCCTTCAAGTTTGACTGAAACAGTTTTGTTAACGCAAGAACAAATACTGATTGGTCTGCAGTTAGCTCCCTGCACGATCCCGAGCAAGCTCTTGAAAATTTTTGTTCCATCTTTCTACAGGCCGTTCGCGTTAACACCACTAGCGTACGACGCAATAAACATTTTAAGTTTCCCGGTAACCCTTGGGTAACGAGATGTTTACTGACCAGTATGAGAAAAAGAGAAAGCCTATACAAAAATACTAAAAAGAAACCTTTTATTGTACGCTTAGCGGCACGCTATAAAAATTATTCTAACATTCTGAATAACTTGCTAAAGAAGTCTAAATGACAGTATTACCCAAACGAATTTGCTAAACACAAGAACAATCCAAAAAACAATGGCAACATGTTAATGCGTTCATGAACTTACCTAAGTCCGGTAATACCGCTGATAAAGTAAACTACAACAACGAAACTCATACTGATTCTTCTAGCATAGAAAATAGTTTCAGTGACTACTTCTACAATATATACAGTAGTCATCGCATGACTTCTACTTATCCCATTTATCGCTGCAATCATTCTTTTTTCTCTTTCCCGTAACTGCGGATGAGCTATGTTCTATGGTATTAGCTCTAAAGAATTCTAGCCCTGGCTTGGTTAATATTTCTGTATTTCGTCTAAAACTTGCTGCACCGCTTATTTCTGATACAGTTTGTATTAGAGTTAATAATATTCTTACATGTGGTATTTTTCCCATTTCGCTTAAAAGGGCTAAGATTATTTCTGTGCACAAGAAAGGTGATACAACGGAGGTATTTAACTATCGTCCTAATTCTATTCTGTCGTCGATTAGTAAAGTTGTTGAGAAGTTATTTTTAGGTGCCTAAATAATTAATTTCAAAAATTTAATTTCATGCAATCCTCTCAATTTGGTTTTCACGCTGGCAGTTCGACTAACTTAGCTTTAATATATCTAACCGACTACACTCTAAGAACAGTTTACACCCTTTGGCTTGCCCCTTCTGCCACACAGAAATAATCGTCATCTGCCTTGATGCGTTTCCTTTCTTTATCGCTGCGAGCCCGGAACTTTCCAGTAACGAACGGCACGCGCGTTATCAGCATAGAACAGTTTACACCCTTTGGAGTGCCTCTTCTGATAACGCGCGTGCCGTTCGTCACTGGAAAGTTCCGGGCTTGCGGCGATAAAGAAAGGAAACGCATCAAGGCAGATGACGATTATTTTTGTTGGCAGAAGGGGCAATCAAAGGGTGTAAACTGTTCTTAGAGTGTACATTCGTCACCCGATTGATACGGGTAACTTCGCTGGTTCGCTACTCGTGGACTTCACTAAAGCTTTTGATACAATTCATCATAACATACATTTTTCTAAGCTAGAAGCCCTGGGAATTACCGGTCCAGTATTAAAACTTTTGAAAAGTTACCTACATGAAAGAGAACAAACAGTTTTTTCGGAGGTGCTTATTCTGATACTTAAGTTATTAACCAAGGTATACTAGGTTTCTTATTATTCCCTATTTATATTAATGATTTACCCACTTATCCTAAGTCGGCACATTGTGTGCTATACGCAGATGGTACTACTATCTCGTTGCGTAACAAACCTTTAACAACCTTAATCCTTAAACTAAACAATGAGCTTCACCATATTGCTGCTTGGTGCTCGTCCAATCAATTAATTATCAATCCTTCAAAAATTCGATTCATTATTTTTTTATCTAGCCGAAGAATACTACCTGGCTTGCCTGAGATAACTCTAGATGGTCATCCCATTCCCGTCTCCGATTGTGTATCCTTTTGGGCGCCGAATTCAGATTCAGGTTCAGATTCAGATTTATTGGTTCCAAAAACAGAAGTAATTACATGACAAATATACAGACGAGGGTCCCAAAGTGAAAGAACTGTAGTGGGACCCTCGGTTAATAACAACAACATTGATGGTGATATCAATAGTCAGCAAAATTATAAACAACATCTACAGATCGAATACATCATTAGACATGTCATTTACAAGCAAACACGAAAAAGCACGTTATAAAAGAAAGTCGGAAAAAAGCATGGGTGAAATACAAGAAATGACAGGTGAGATAAAAGTCAAAGGTACACCGCCAGATCGTAGTTATCGCTGGAAATGATGCTTAAGGTGATTTTTAAAAATTGTAAGAGAAGTACAGGCTTTTACGGTTGATGGTAATTCATTCTAAAGAGAAATTGCAGCGAAGGAAGATGTTTCTTTGCCGTAATTGGTATGAACCATGGGTAATAAGAAATTGTTGTTAGCCGCAAATCTGGTCATATTTTTATTCTGCAAAAGGTCAGTTACAATGAACGGAAACGTAAGGTTATTGGGAAGCAACTTGCGGAGTAAGACGAGTATGTTAAACTGGAACAAATTATTAATAGGCAAGATATTATACGCGCGAAGTAACAAAGAGGCATTGGATTGCATGGAGGTAGAAGTGATAATGCGTATTGACTGATTTTGGATATGTTGAATTAATGATAAGTGACAAGCGTACGTGTTGCCCCATGAAACAATGCCGAAATTAATGTGACTATGAATGAACGCATAATACAACGCTAGCAGAGCCTCATGAGAAAAAAAAAGGGTGAGCTTTGATTAATGCACGTATACCAGACGCAGTCTTGTGCTTGAGATGTTGGAAGTGAGAGCGAAATGTAAGGTTAGGGTCAAGATGTATGCGATGTAGAAGTTGGGCAGTCAATGAGTGATTCGAAACCGAATCCAGCAAAACAATATGTGTAAGTTGTGTACGAGGTAGCTTCAGTGTCAAGTAAGTTAATATTGTTATCACCTACAATCACCACATCCTTATTTTCAAAAGCTAGCTTGGACAATACTGCATCAAGAGAAAGCAAGAAATCGTTAAGGGAAGATGACGGTGAGCGATAAATGCAACCAAGGATCAAGTTCTTATTGCTATTAAGGAATGACCGGTCGACTTCTATCCACACTTACTCACAATGATTCACGTTAACTGCCAGATCAAATCTGCGAGCGTAGGTAACAGCTTTTGAAACAAAAAGGGCGGTGCCACCATGACTGTTGGTTGGACGATGACAATACTCGGGTTGATAAGATGGAAAACCGCTCATGTAGTTGTCGGAATCAGAAAGCCAAGTCTCCGATATGCAGATAAAAGTGAAGACATGGTGAAGTGAGGCAATGAAGTTATTAATTCCATCTATGTTCTTACGAAGGCTACGAGCATTGAAGTGAATGAGTGATCGTTTATTTGCGGTAAGACAAGATTTTGCGTCAACGGGGTAGGGCAAGGCCATGGAAAAAAATTGAAAAAAAAATTTACAGTGAATCACGTGAAGATTCAAAGGTCAGACTCAGTGAAAATGCGATGGACCCTGTTATCATCAGCTTTGCGGGCTTTTATCTGGCTGTTTTCTGTCCATAAGTATTTCCACTTATTTCTTTTTTGAGTGCCAGCGCCTTCGAGAACATCTTCTTGTTATCAATGGTCAAGTGGTCAATTACATAGACAGGCGTGCTAGTGCCACCTGTGAAACCAATGTGGTCTGTGCGAAGCCTAGCTCTTCTTGTCTTCCTGATGAACTCGTTTTTATTATCCCGTGAGCAGAAGCGAGCAATGATGTTCTTCTCATTTGATTCAGAGGCAACACGGTGAGCCGTGTCGATATCAGTGGGTAAGAGAGGGTACTCGATAGCATCGCCAATTCGCTTCAGAATGACTCCGCAGTCTTCAGCCTACGATGTAGGGATTCCCTTAATTTGCACATTATTAATTCTCGAATATTGCTCTAAATCAGCTACTTTTCTTTCGAGCGCTTCGTTACGCGATAAGAGCGTCTTGTTTGAGGTTACGAGTTCTTCCTGTTTTAGTTTTATTGTGTCTAGGTCCTTGTTCATGAACTGAACACTTTCACAGAGGGAAGCGTGCTCATCTAGTCCTACATTCTGTAGCTTGATGTTAATTCGTGATACTAAATCATCGATCAGTGTATCCGACTTCTCGTTCAGCACTGCTTCAGGAGATGCAATTTTTTTCGCCAGTTCCGCTGTGGTAGGCATAGTGAAGCATATGCACTATGAACAGTGAAACAAGAACTTTTGGCAGCAGTTGCGGCAGAATTATTTTTAGATAGTGTACAGAAGTAATAAACCAACCCATTGGCAAGAAGAATTTTCTTAGAAGGAGGACATGCCGCCGCAACTGCTGCCGCCAAATTGAATCAGTGCCGTTGTGTGCGTCCTTATATGGTCCTCGTTGAAGTCACGTGCAGTCCGCGGAGACGCCGAGTGCAAGCGCACGTGGAAATGAAAACACGGTGGCTACAGACGACGCAGGATCCAAGGACGAGCAGCAACACAGGCCACTGATCAACCTGTTGGCAAGAAGAATTTTCTTAGAAGGAGGACATGCCGCCGCAACTGCTGCCGCCAAATTACCTTAGCCAAATTATAACTTTCGGTTTTCTCATCACATTGCCTTCATTAAGCAAAAGTGCACCTTCGGTATTAAAGCATTATTCAAATGAAGACCGTACTTCTCTTAAGACGCATTATTAGCATTATAATTTGCCTTCATTCACAGTCCCATTTTTTATAGCATTGTTTCCTGGGGAAACACATATAACTCTCATATCTCCTCTGTTCAGCACTTACAAAACCAAGCAATACGCATTATCACTAACAGTGGGTTTTTCACGAGTGCTACTCCTCTACGTCGTGAAAATAGCATCATTGTAACGAACTTGTTCAAATATCATCTAATGAATGTTTTATAAATTCTTACTAAGCAGCTCTCATACGAATTCATTGATTCCAGCCACCTCATCAATAGCAATAATGCCAGGTTTGCAAGTAACTCTAATTTTCGACTACCTATGGTTCATTATAACTATGGAAAAATGACATCATCATTCGCTGCTATAAAACTGTGGAATGGTTTGCCCGTTGGAATTATACCTTCAGCCTTTCATACATTTAGTCATGCCCTTAAGCTATTTTATATGTGTAACTATGTTTACGTCATTCATTACACTGCAGTTCTTTTTATGCACTGTACGCTTTTATACAAACAACATTTTTTCATTTATGTTATTTTTCTATGTTGTATTTTCGCGATTGTGTTCGTTTGTTTTAGTTAGCTTGCTCTTCTTGAATACATCTCTACATTGTTATTATTAAACGGGGTCCCGTTGCAGTCTTTGACTATGGGACCCTCATCTGCATATTGTATCTTACCAATGCATTGTATTTAACGAATAATAAACTGAAACTGAAACGCGGTTTATTGAGCACTCAGAAACGCGACCGACTCAGTCGAGCGTCAGACACCAAGAGCGCAAGCCCCTCTTCGTCGGCGAGCCGATGATGATAGTGCATCCATAGGGCGCGCCAGTCTTCTTCGCTATACGCCTCAATAATGCACGCAAGAGTTGAGCAGCTGAAACGGAAAACGTTTTGAAGCAATACTTAAAGCAGAAAAATTGAGGTCTTGGAGCGGAATATATTCAATTTAGAAGACGTCATCTGGAGGAAGGATAACTTTGGAGTGGCTGATTTCAAACTCGGAGCAACACATTCCAACAACACACATTCCAATGTGCGGAGGGGCTTAATTAGGTAGTTGCAAATTTCCCACGTGCCCTTCGCTTTTTGTTGGACTCTCCTGCAATCTCTTTCAAAACTGCCTTGCAGTCATAGATTCAACTTTAGAGGGCGCGGAAGACTGCCATTACTTGCTTTCTAGTGTCTACCTCATACAGTCAAGCCCCAGTAATTACAGCTCCCACAATTGGAACCAAAGGATAACTCAAACAGCATTTAGCATGCCATTACAGCGACAGACATTTAAATGACAAAAAGCTCTAGAAATTCAAACATATAAAGATTACTTCAAGTTCCTCTCACACTGCTTATCGTCTGTCATGCCTGAACAAAAACTCCAACTCCGATTGAACGCTATGATATACCCATCTCCGGCACATACTAGAGGAATTCTTGTATACCGCGTATTGGTGGCATCACGTGACGCCATTCTCATAACAAACCTGTAGTTGCGTTCGCGTTCGGCTCGGCGATTTGCTTCGCAAGTTGCAGACATCCTTTTGATACATTTAGCCATGATTTGTTACAAATGCTTTGTAAATCTACGAGTTTCTGACCAATCAGAATTGCTTTGCGAAATAACAAGCGTGCTGTGCCACCGTGGAACAGCGACTAATGTGGTGCGCTTTGTCATTCACGCGGTGAATGGCCGGGCGTGCTTGCCGTTATAATGAATCCCCTTATCCGCATTGACAACGTGAGTGCGACTAATCGCGTCAGAAACGATTATTCATTGTATGTTATCAACCTAAGCAGGCGGAGTTATGGCAGCCCGCTGAGAGCCAGACGGCAACCAGCTAGTTCCGGTTCTGACAGGTAGTCACGTGGGCTGGGATCCCAAGACAACCCGAACCTGCCCGAAGTTTGCAAAATCGAACGCCGGTGCAGCTGGCCAGATGTTAACGTGCTACCAGCATGGCAGCGCCCATCGAGGCCGACGCGCGCTCGGCGTAGTCGGCCGTTTATGCGTTGCCAGCTTGAAAATAAATAGTTGCATTCAGGAATACGATCGGGGACGTTTCCAGCGCTCGTTCCGCACGGACATGTTTTTCCGTAGCTCCGGATTTCCGCCCCGTTTGCTGGTTTCTTTTCCCCGCTACTGGAACTCTGTTGTTTATGGAGCGCTTTGGCGGTTCGTAATTACTACTGGCGCCTATCTACAAGGTACACCGTCATCTGCACCCTCCTGCTGCGCCGTCGAGCTCGAGTTCTTGTGCGGCTTCGCGAGTGCGAGTGCTCCCGCGGCACTCGCCGCGCCGGCGCGGAGCATCCAAGCTGCTGTCCGCTGCGTCGAGGGAGCGGAACATTACCGATGCAAATCCAAGCCAGGAACGTCTCCTCCGTGGGGACAAGTGCAACGGGTGAAGGCGGCACCCTGAGCATGGATACCACGAACATGGAGCAGAACAGCCCTGCTGTCGTGGCGCACACCTCAGCCAAGAGGACGAAGGAAGGTACTGGCCTTCCATCGGATGAAAATGTACCTCCAGCAGCCCCGAAAAGACCTCGCTCATCACAAGGCCTGCCCGTGCAACCGACACGCACGTCTCCGGAGTCGCCAACGACATCGTGGTACAAAGTGGTTATCAAGCCTCGTGCTAGATATGACATGTCCACTCTGCACACCCGTATCATTCAAGCGGCCCTGGACGCCTGCCTCGAGACTTCCCGATTTCAAGGTTTTGCTCTGCACAAATCCACTAATACGGTCTCAGTATGGGTGTCTGCTATGACACTAGTTTATAAACTCGAAGAACTGCAACAAATACAAGTCTCAGAAGAGTGTGTCCTTCCAGTCCAAGCGTACCTCGCCAGTGGTACAGATTTAAGACGCTACGTGGTTAATGGCGTTGACCTTGACGAAGAACCCGAGAGGCTCCTGCAGGAACTATCGTGTCCCACACACAAGGTCGTGGCTGCTCGCTACCTAGGCAGCGGTCATACGTGCCTAATCACGCTTCAAGGTCCTAATTCCCCACCTGAACGTATCCTGTATTACGGCTGCGTACTGCGGCCGCGTCCGTTCAAGCCTTCCGTTGTGTACTGCTACTCTTGCTTTAGACAGGGCCACATGAAATCATCCTGCCCCTACCCACCTAAGGACGACACCATGGAGCCTGAACCGTCGGCATCGCTTAGATGCGGCCTATGCCAAACAAACGATTATGACATCACTTCCACGACGTGTCCTACGAAGTTGAAGGCCACTAAGAAGGCTCGACAGCGCCATTCTCGACAGCCAGCTATAACCCCTCGAGATTCATCAATGAAACAAGTCCCTGTGTACAACCGTTACGCCGTTCTGGCCTCGCTGGAAGAGGACGCTAGCCAGGTGACAAAAGCAAGTACAGAGACAAGTGATGCTGCCACTCGTACCTATAGCGCAGCTGTTAGGTCGTCCACTTCACGACCGCAACGGGCATCTCAATCGATAGAAGACACGCCGCTTCCTTTGGCAGACGAAGAGTTCGAGATCGACGCTCGCCTCGCCAACCTTGAAAGGGAGATCCAACGTCTCAAGCAACGCCGTACAGTGCTCCGGCGTCG
Organism: Dermacentor albipictus; assembly: GCF_038994185.2. Taxonomy (NCBI): domain Eukaryota; kingdom Metazoa; phylum Arthropoda; class Arachnida; order Ixodida; family Ixodidae; genus Dermacentor; species Dermacentor albipictus. Next base: position 14,102,716 of record NC_091828.1, on the reverse strand, counting down.
TCATGACGGAGCGCGGCCGTCGCATTCGCCGTCGTCGTCTAGTCCTGCTCATATGGCTAACCCGGCATCTGTGTCGAAGCCTTTTTCACCCCAAGAACTCCTGCGCTTCGTTGCGCAACAGCTCCAGCATCTCACCTCGGTTCTACTGGCCAATCTTAATCTATGATGGCTGCTACGTCTTCAAGAGTGCCAGAAGGCATCTTACAGTGGAAATGTCGCGGCATCGCGGGGAAGGTCGGAGAGCTGCGTCACCGTCTCAGATATGGGAAGCTGCGTGCTTGGGCTCTACTGCTTCAAGAATCCAACGGCCTGCCACCCATTCCAGGATTTGTGGCATACTCATCGCCTTCAATGTTGGATCGTAGGAGTGCTACGCCCGATGTCCCTGCAGGAAAGGTTGCAGCGTATGTAAGATGCACTCTTCATCAGACTCGTGTTGATCTTTCACGGTGGTGTACTCTATGGCAAGAAGTCGTGGCCGTATTGGTTCGTCTCCAACGCACGGACGTTATCATCGTTTCTTACTATGCCCGCCCCTACAGCGGTCGTGCGGCTCGGTTGTGTCTCGGCTGGCTGGCGCACCTACAACAGAAACATCCTGGTTGCCCCATTATGGTCGCAGGAGATTTTAACGCGCCCCACACCACATGGGGATACGCTATTTCTAGTGCGCGGGGTACATGTGTATTGGACACATTTATGGACACCCAATTCACTCTCCTTAATAATGTGTCAGTGCCTACTCGTCGGCGAGACCACCCTTGCGCGCCACCACACTCACCGGACTTATCTTGGTGGCTAGGAAGGACGACCGTCTCGTGGTCATGTGAACCCGACTGCTGAGGTAGCGACCATCATCCGATTCACCTTGGCTTATCTTCAGGCGGAACAAGCCGCCTCCGCCGACTATGTCGAGTGGTGGACTGGGATCGATACAGGGTGGTATCAGAAAGCAATGTATCCAACTTCATGGTGGACCCGTCCCATTGTCTTAAGGCGGCATTGGTTGAGGCGACACGTACGTCGTGGGTTGATGAATCGCGAACCGCTCCTCATCTGCAACTTCTGCGTCTCTGGGCGTCGCGCCGCCAAGCAGAACTTGCATCAGAACGTGACCCTGCGTCAAATACCCTTCGCTTAGAGGCCCAACGCCTTACTGCAGTAGCTCGGCGCCATGAACACCGCTTAGAACGTGGCCTCTGGATGGACTGGTGCTCTTCTCTCGGACCTTCGTCGTCCAATGCCTCCATTTGGCGCACCTTCCGAGTAATGGAACGTGGTCGGCGCCCTCCAGAGCCCGCAGCCTGCGCCCTGTTAGCATCGGGCCAGACACCAGCAGTATTCGCAGAAACTGTCGCCCACACCTTTTTTCCGGCTTTGGCCACAGCACCGCCTCCCTTCGTTGTTCAAAACTGCCTTCCCGCGGACGCAGGCACGCCACCTACGCTCTCTGACATCGAGGGTATGCAAGCTCCTTTCACTATGGCGGAATTTTTAGCGGCAATCGACCTGTCGAAGCCATGCAAGGCACCAGGACCGGATGGCATACCGTATGAACTTTATAAAAACACGGAAGGCAAGGTTCTCGAAGTGTTGTTAGGGGCCATAAACGAAGCTTGGGCTACAGGAGTCATTCCCAATTCTTGGCGGCATGCAGAAATAGTCCCTATTCCCAAACACGGAAAACCCCAAGATAATATCGCTCATATGCGCCCAATAGCACTAACCTCAACGTTAGGCAAGCTGATGGAGCGTATGCTCGCGACACGTATTACATGGTGGCTCGAGCGGTACTCATGGTATCATCCTGGCCAAATCGGGTTCCGTGCTCATCTAGGCGCAGAGGATGGCCTTGCGTACCTATCTTCTATGGTTCTCATCGGAGGCCGCTCCCGAAGAATTCGCACGATTCTGGCAAATGATATTCGTAAAGCATACGACCATGTGAGTCACGAAGCAATTGTCGGAATTCTCCATTGGCTTCAATTCCCTAGCCATGTCTGCACATTCGTCGAAGCCTTCCTCTGCGCTCGCACCTTCTCCATTCGCCTGGCTGGCCAAGCAGTAGGTCAGTTCGTCGCACATCGGGGTGTCCCACAAGGATCTGTGCTCGCACCAGTCCTTTTCAATATTGCTCTCCTTCCACTAGCCTGGAAGCTAGCCACAATACATAACGCACAGTACATTATGTACGCAGATGACATCACTGTCTGGTCAGTTGATCCTGAAATCTGCCACCAAGAACAAGCGCTCCAAGAGGCCTTAAACATGACGCACAACTGGTGTGCTCAGATAGGCCTTGACATTTCCAAGGACAAGACGACGTACATGTCAGTAGCGAACAAGTATGGGCGCCGTCTACTGGCACTCCGGCCTCTTCAGTTAACTCTGGATCAGCAACCATTACACGAGGCTTCAACTCTCCGTGTACTCGGCCTTGAAATGGATTCCTCCGGATCTGCGGGACCATGGGTCAAGAATGCAAAGCAACAGGCCGCAGAAACGATACAGTTGACACGCCGGATTGCGAAGAAATCTGGCGGAGCGAGCGCAAAAATGGCTCGCCTTCTGATCCGTTCTGTATTGCAACCACGACTCGTCTACAGAGCCCAGTTTCATCATCTCACGAAGGCACAATGGGCTCGCCTTGAGGCCATTAATAATGAAGCTATGCGGGCCATAACGGGACTACCACGTCTCACTCCGTTGCCAACTCTACAGGCTGAGTCCCAACCCAACACTATTGACGAACTCGTACACCAACGTCGATGCGCGCGCGCCCTAAAGCCATCATATTTCGGCTCGGCTGCTTCACTGGCCCGGTACATGGGACACGAAATAGACAATCCAGCATCTACGAGACCCGATGTAGCTCCGTGGGAAAGGGTACAATTAAGTGACAATAAGCCTCTTGGTCGTCTGTATAGCTCGGTTCCTCGTCAGGCGAATGCCCATGTTTCCCGCCTTCATCGCGCCGATGACAACCAAGACGATACGACTCTTGTAGCATACACTGATGCCAGTGTTAATGGCACCATGATTCACACAGCTCTCGTGTGTCCATTGATACCAGAGGCAGGCCAAACGTGCTCGTATGTTGCCGATCCTGCACCACGGGCCTACCTTGCCGAGCTTGCTGCCACACGAGATAGCTTGGCCGCGTTGCTACCTACTGTTCAAGATGCTCGATACTCTCAACTCATCATTCGCACAGACTCGACTCAAGCCATCCACGACATACGTAGGGTATCTCGGTCCACCCTATTGTCAGATAGCATTCACCGTCTTGCTGCCACTACGAGTATCCTCATACGCGTCCAGTGGGTGCCTCGAGCAGCCCTGCCGGGTCTCCTTGAAGCGGATATGGCAACCCACCCACAGATTACAACATACCCACTTCCACATTTTCCTGAAGACGCCTGTGGACGACTGATCCGGGAGAAGGAAAACCTCTGACTTACCACACGAGCTCTCATACATCCGTGTGGGTCAGACCTCCCTGGCGGGTTAACCCGCCCAGAGGAGGTTACGTTAAGGAGGCTACGTGTCGGGGTCGCGCTCACCCCGTCTGTGACCGCTCTCTGGCCACAACAATACCGTGGTCCTTACGGCTCATAGTGCCCATTTTGCAACACAGGAATCCAAAATGTGACAGTGACACACCTATTATGGACGTGCCCAGGGCTTCATCTAAGCCGCCTCCGCCATCTCCGGGCAACAGGCCTTCGGCCTGGCCGCCCACCCGACCTTGAACGTTGGATTCATGGACCCCATCATCGTTCACTCCTAGATTTTTTGCACGAGTCGAATCTGTTCGTGTATTTCTAACGTCTTTTGTATTATGCCTAAGGGCATGCTTTCGAATTTAAAAAAATACGATCACTTTTGCGCGATTTCGCGCGACTCGGCGCAGGTCGCGTACTCGGCCAATCTCGCCTTGTGCAGCGCAACAGATGGCCTCCGACGCGGCGGATGACAAGACGCGAAATCGTGATTGTATACTCGAAAGCGATAGCTGGAGGATCCCTGCTCGCAGCGATCACATCGGCCACCGGCGACATTGATGAGTTGGCGTTGTGTCATCACAAGACATGAAAAGGCAGGTTATCGGGTACGTATCATACTAATAAAATTTCGCGCCGACCTGCTTGGGCTTCGATTTCAGAAAGTTCGTTGTGGCTGATGGAGCTTCTCATTTAAGGAGCTGGGGACGCGGCTGGCGCGTGAAAATGCACGTCGCCTGTGACCAGCGAAACGTTTCACATGAAAAACAACATTGGTCGCAATCATGAGAGCAATAAGCCAATGTACGTGCGTCTAAATGTACCGAGTGCAATCACTATATTCTGCAGTTCGAACACATATCGGTTTCGAGCTGCCACCTAAGCATACGACGGAGAGACGGAGCGAACACGGGCTAACTGCAAAGCCTTCGCTAACTGCAGCGAAAGGAGAGATATACATACGCGAAATACGTGAAAAGGAACGCCACCAGAGAGAGACGAACCCAAAATGTACCGCAATGTGTGAATGAGCGTCTACTGCTTGCGTGGAACACGATGCAGATAACATGCACGCATGAGAGCGCGGCGCGCTGTTCACCGCCGCGAAGAAGTAATCAGGGGACACACACAGAAAAGCTTCACACGGTTCACCATGGCTCGTATCACACCGCTTAGCGATGCGGAACGGAGCATTAGCACCTAAAAAGATAATGCTAGAAGTAAGGAAATCCGGAGATGACCGTAGACAGTTGGCTGAGCGAGGTAAATTTAAGTCCTCAAGCGCCCGCGTTGCAATCCGTGAAGTGCCCGTAAAGATGGCGGCGAGCGCCCATCGCCTCTTTTACTCGTCTGCTAACTAGAGTACTTCCAGAGAGCAGCCAGATCAAAATCATCCTGCCAGGTTCTGGCAGCCCGCGGGTAGCCAGAACCGTCCAGCGCGAGAAAGCGAACGCCCGGCGGAAGTGCGTAGCGCGCTGGGCGGAGCAACCCGAGAAAAACTAAGACGCTCTGGCTGGCTCTGGCAGCCCGTGGGTAGCCAGAAGTGGAAAATCGAAGAAGCCCAGTGTCACTACTTTAGCGCGAAGCACTCTCGCTCAGCAAATATAGCTCGATGCACTTCGCTTCTTTCCGCTTTCGATTCCACGTAAAAAATTTGTTGTCATGGATTTATGACATGGCGTGGCCATGATTTGCAGCGAGGCCTTTACTAGTGTCCTTTAAGCACCTTTATAGCAGTCAGAAAAACAAGAAAAAAAGCAAGAACATTCTTGAAACATGGGAAATTCAAATAACGTGAAACCGAATGCACCTAGACTCAAATGTCGCATGTGCGTTTTTATGGCGTTTCTTGCAGGTGACGTACGAGCTATTCGAAGTTTTTGCAGTCATATTGTCGCGGTTCAACGTGAACAAGAGACAACAATACGCTGAGCAAGGCGGCGGAACTGCCTCTTACAAAACCACCAGAGCAAATCATATTGACCACAAATAAAGATGGGAACAGCGGAAGAAACACATGAACAACACGGGCAGTAACTTTCAACTGGTTTATTCACGGCAGCCCGTGGGCATATATAGACAAATAGAACATGCGCGGAACGCAGCAAACAAGAACACTCATCAGCCTAGTGGGGCAACCAATTATCAAAAACATCTATTTCCGATTGGAACAACCTAATGGAAGTGTCCTGCATTGGAGGACATTTATTGGAGAATGCGCGCCAGGTCAAGTCTCTAGGGTAACAATAACACAAAATTTGACATAGAACCAACATATAGATAACGTCTGCATGGCTGCCTTTCAAAAGTTAAACTTTCTGAGAAAAAAACTGCAACAGATGCATCGCGTGATGCACAACTTATTGCATGCACCACCTTCATTAAGACGATACTAGAATATTCAGCCATTGTTTGGAGTACCACGCTTAAAAAAGAAGTTGGAAAGGATACAGACATTGGCGGAGCGTTTTATTTGTTCAACGTACCGACGGAAGGAACCGGTCACCCTTATGTTACAGCGTTGCAACCTGGATCTTCTCGAGATACGTAAGGTGCTTTATCAAATAATGCAGCATCAACTTAAGATTAATAAGCTCAAATATCTACACGCTCCAGGCAAAAGAAACCCGCGAACTAACCACGACTACGTCGTAAAGCCGTACCGTACCAATAATGATAAATTTCGATACTCATTTTTCCCGGATGCGATAGAAATGTGGAAGCAATTGCCAAACGCTATTGTTAGCCTGAAATGCGTCACCGACTTTGAAAATGCTGCTGAGGTGTATTTACGGGAGTTTTCAACTTTGTTTTGAAGTGCCAAGTGATATGTCGGACTTCATGTTCACTGTACATATTTTCATAAATGTCAGAAGTGCGCTCAACAGCATTGAAGTGAACATGTTATTCACTGTGAATTGACAAGTATTAAGCAACTTTACGTACATTGAAATTGTCTATATTTGATGTATGTAATTGTATATGTTGTTCTCTGTTATGTCCCTCTATGATGGTTGACAGTATTAATAAACAATAAGCAATATGTCTGACGACAAATTGTAGCGACTATAATTCATTAAAAATGACTAAGCATGGTTAGTAATGACCACTAACGACTAATAATTACTGCAATGACTTGTAATTACAACTAGCAGAAGTGGGCTTGGCAGCACCGGAGAGACAAGAATGTTAAACTCTGTCTTGCTGTTTGCACAGGTGCTGCTGCTGCTTCGTTCGGCTACAGGACAGCCCGATAACGATTTTACTACGTCGGAACATGCTGCTTTGTGTTTGGACGTGCGCAAGCTTCACGAAATCATTGGAACTACGGAAAGGGCATTTGTCGCCGAAGGTGCATGGGCAGCGAAGGCACTAAGATCATCGACATCAACCCTGGGGGCGGTTTCCTCGAGTCAGGAACCTATCTGTGCCGTCAGTGGGCTTGGCAGCACCGGAGAGACAAGAATGTTAAACCCTGTCTTGCTGTTTGCACAGGTGCTGCTTCTGCTTCGTTCAGCTGCAGGACAGGCCGATAACGATTTTACAACGTCGGAACATGCTGCTTCGTGTTTGGACGTGTGCAAGCTTCACGAAATCTTTGGAACTACGGAAAGGGCATTTGTCGCCGAAGGTGCATGGACAGAGAAGGCACTACGACCACCGACATCCACCCTGGGGGCGGTTTCTTCGAGCCAGGAAGCTATATGTACCGTCAGTGGGCTTGGCAGCACCGGAGAGACAAGAATGTTAAACCCTGTCTTGCTGTTTGCGCAGGTGTTGCTGCTGCTTCGTTCGGCTACAGGACTGGCCGATAACGATTTTACTACGTCGCAACATGCTGCTTCGTGTTTGGACGTGCGCAGGCTTCACGAAATCTTTAGAACTATGCAACGGGCATTTGTCGCCGAAGGTGCATGGGCAGCGAATGCACTAGTATCATCAACATCCACCCTGGGGGTGGTTTCTTCGAGCCAGGAAGCTATATGTACCACCAGTGGGTTTGGCAGCACCGGAGAGACAAGAATGTTAAACCCTGTCTTGCTGTTTGCGCAGGTGCTGCTGCTGCTGCTTCGTTCGGCTACAGGACTGGCCGATAACGATTTTACTACGTCGGAACATGCTGCTTCGTGTTTCGACGTGTGCAAGCTTCACGAAATCTTTGGAACTACGGAACGGGCATTTGTCGCCCAAGGTGCATAGACAGCGAAGGCACTAGGACCATCGACATCCACCCTGGGGGCGGTTTCTTCGAGCCAGGAAGCTATCTGTGCCGTCAGTGGGCTTGGCAGCACCGGAGAAACAAGAATGTTAAACCCTGTCTTGCTGTTTGCATAGGTGCTGCTTCTGCTTCGTTCGGCTACAGGACAGACCGATAACGATTTTACAACGTCGGAATATGCTGCTTCGTGTTTGGACGCATGCAAGCTTCACGAAATCTTTGGAACTACAGAAAGGGCATTTGTCGCCGAAGGTGCATGGACATAGAAGGCAATAGGACCATCGACATCCAACCCGGGGGCGGTTTCTTCGAGCCAGGAAGCTATCTGTGCCGTCAGTGGGCTTGGCAGCACCGGAGAGACAAGAATGTTAAACCCTGTCTTGCTGTTTGCACAGGTGCTGCTTCTGCTTCGTTCGGCTACAGGACAGGCCAATAACGATTTTACAACGTCGGAACATGCTGTTTCGTGTTTGGACGTGTGCAAGCTTCACGAAATCTTTGGAACTACGGAAAGGGCATTTGTCGCCGAAGGTGCATGGACAGAGAAGGCACTAGGACCATCGACATCCAACCCGGGGGCGGTTTCTTCGAGCCAGGAAGCTATATGTACCGTCAGTGGGCTTGGCAGCACCTGAGAGACAAGAATGTTAAGCCCTGTCTTGCTGTTCGCGCAGGTGCTGCTGCTGCCTCGTTCGGCTACAGGACAGGCCGGTAACGATTTTACTACGTCGCAACATGCTGCTTCGTGTTTGGACTTGCACAAGCTTCACGAAATCTTTGGAACTACGGAACGGGCATTTGTCACCGAAGGTGCATAGACAGCGAAGGCACTAGGACCATCGACATCCACCCTAGGGGCGGTTTCTTCGAGCCAGGAAGCTATCTCGTGAACGCACACGATCGTGGACCGGTGACGTCTACTCCCTTGGAATCCGGCATATGTCCAGTCGCAGTCAACGAACCTTGGTTCGCAGGCACTATCACCGGCCTACAAAAGGCGGAAGACTGCAGTGTCCCTCTGGGGCGTGGAACCGGCAGTGCTATGGCAATGCCGCTCACGCATGTTCTGCTTCTCGTGCAGGTTAGTGAAAGTATACCATGTAGAACATTTGCAGTTCTTATCCTGCAGGTTCCACCCCGTATCCTGCATAACTGTGTACGTATGCATTCCGACGCCAGAAACCGCTCAAGTCATCGCATTTTGTTGTTGCATCATTATGCCTTTTATTTCTTATTGTTAACACTCTGTGGTGATATTGAAATGAATCCCGGCTCTAGCACTGATTTGACACTACACAAAATTTTGGATGGGCAAAATGTGATTGTTCGAAAGCTTAATACTATTGAAGCGAATCAAGCGGTACAGAAGGAAGCTATAAATTATTTGTCTTCACGTGTGTCGTCAATTGGAGCAAAAATGTCAGTATTACCAAACTTAGAATCCGCTGTAACTGAGTGTATGGCACACTGACGCACAGCACGGGGTGATACAGCTGCTCCAAAATAAGGTTGATGATCTTGAAAATCGTAGTAGGCAGCACAACATCGTGTTCTACGGCATACCTGATACAAATAATCGCGAATCTTGGTCATCATCTGTATTGCTTTTGAAAGAAGTATGAGCAACAAAATTGCAAGTTAACCTTGAGTCGATCGAAAAAGCACATCGACTTGGAAAATTTCGAGAAGGGAAAACGCAACCCTTGATCGCAAGGTTTGGGTCACTGAAAGAAAAACGTTTGATTTTAGGAAAGGCCAAAAATTTGAAAGATACAGGTATCAGTATGTCGGAAAACTTTTCCGAGCCAGTGCGCAAGAGAAGGCGAAATCTGTGGCGGTTTGCTCGGGAACACAAAAGTAAGGACGCACGTGTGCAATTAAGGCATGACATACTCTACATAAACGGCATCAAGTACACCTATGATGACCTTTCAGACAAGTTTGTGCCGTGCAAATAACCCAATAGGTCCTTATCGACTTCACTTTCCTTTTTGGTAGTCAACTGTAGGAGCATTAAAAACAAAGTTGATGCTTTCAGCAATTTAGTGCGCATGGCCAAACCTAGTGTAGTTATTGGCACCGAATCATGGCTCGATGAAGACGTAGCAAGCTCTGAAGTATTTCCTGATAACTTTACGGTTTATAAAAAAGATAGAAATTATCACGGAGGTGGTGTATTTATCTTGGTAGACCAGCGCATCCCTTCTACACGCGTAAATATTATAGAGGATAGGAGTGAAGCTGTTTGGTGCCAGCTGAAACTCCCGAACGACAAATCCCTGTCAGTCTGCTCCTTTTAGCGGCCACCAATTGGTTCAGCCAGAGAATTGTGTCATTTCACTGTCACAGCTACAAAAATCACATCCCATTACGTCATTGTGGGTGGGGACTTTAATCTACCTAATCTCAAATGGAATGAACAGCCGATAGCCTCTGGAAGCTCCCCTAGCTTCACATCTGAAATTGCCGATTTCATGAACCTCCTTTCATTAAGACAAACTGTGCTGAAACCTACGCGAGGAAGTGTTATCCTAGATTTTCTTTTTCACCAATATGCCAGAAATTGTCCAGAACACTGAAATATTGCCAGGGATAAGTGATCATGACGTCGAGCTAAGCGAAATAAATATGAAACAAGTAAGCGTTTACAATGAGAAGAGTTGGTGCTTGTACAATTACGCCAAGGCTCGACATCCAATTGCGCCATCCAATTACGCCATCCAATCTTCATACTCAATTTTACTGCGAGCTTCCCTCACATCAAAACTAGTCCAGCCCATATCACCCTGCACAGCTTCATTTGTAGTCCTCCCGTGCGCGCCCAACGCGAAGCGACCCACTGATCTTTGGTTCCCGTTGAGTCCTGATTGTATTCCTGATTTTAAGCAAACAACCGCATTTTCAGAAGTAAGTCCTGGAACCATTACATATTTTCACATAGCTCGGAGGACTTCGTACCTATTGTGTCCCCATAGCGCTCTGCGCTTCAATATGGCTGCCTTCCTCTTCCCCTTTACTGTTATGGTTTTTTCCTGCATTTCCATATTTATTGCATTCGTTTATTCATATACCAACGTATTTATATTCTGTTACCCGAGGTATTTCTCGGCCCTGTATCTCCACTGTATCTTCACTGTTTTCATTGAAAGCCATAACACCTGATTTTCTAACACTAAATTTCAAACCTAAATTGTTGCCTTCCTGTCGCCAGATATTAGCCAGACGTTGCAAATCACTTTGCCTATAAGCTAGCAACACAATGTCGTCCGCATAAAATAAACCTGGAAGTTGCTGCTGTACTACTGTAACCGCCTGTTTGTATGAGTATTAAACCCGATATTACTTCCTTCTATAGCGCACTCTCCGTCCTCACCATGCACATCATCAACAGTAGCGGGGATAAAGGGCACCCCTGCCTCAGTCCCTTGTTGATATGAACTTTCTCCTCGCTCCTCATCCCTTGCCATTCAACACAAACTGTATTTTCTAGGTAAATCTCTCTCAACAGCTGTAGACAATCGTTACCTAAGCCTTCCCCTTCGAGAATATCCCACAAAAGGTTGCGGTCTACGTTGTCCAGCCCTGTACATAGCATGGCATAGTGGCAGCTAGCACATGGCATAGTGGCACCTGTACATGGTATAGTGGCAGCTAGCAGCGCCGCGATGCGTGCGGCACGTGAATCGAGGTGTCCGCGGCGGTCCCACTGCATGGCGCTGGAACTGACAGGCATAGTTTAATAAAGGAGGCGTTGGTTGATCATTACATCGGTAACATATAGGCTATCAATGCAGGCAATCAAATTAAAGCTTCAAGCATGGGCAGAGAATAATGACATTTTGGGACAACTTCAGGATGGCTTCAAGATAGGTAGGTGGTTAGATGATAACTAATTTGTCCTTACTCAGTGTATTGAAATATCAAAAGTAGAAAGCAGACCGTTATGTGTGGCCTGTGTAGACATTACAGGAGCCAATGACAACGTAGGCGGCAACATTTTTCATTTCATTTCATTTTATTACCTTAAAGGCTCCAATAAATGGAGCGTTACATAAGGTGTGGCAAGAATAAAAATGCATAGTCACAATAACAGGAAGATTTTTACACTTTCGATGAACTTGGATGGGCACATAATGACAGCAACGTCGTTAGGAAGGCCGTTCCAATCTGCAGCTGTGCGAGGAAAAAAAGAATTTGAAAACGTGACAATGCGTGAGCGTGGACTCGCAACCTGTAGCTGGTGTCTGGTGCGGTGAGATATGCGTGTAGGAGGAAGGATATAAGGTGCGAGGCGCATAGGGCTATGAAGGAATTTGTGAAATAAAGATAGGCTGGCAATGCGACGAGGGAGCGATAACGGGGATAATGCGGATGCAGGTTTTGAGGAGGAAACGCTGATGTCAAAGGAATATGACGAGTGGATGAAACGAGGGGCGCGATTTTATACAGATTCAAGATGAATTATTAGGTATGCCTGATGAGGATTCCAAATAGGCGATGCAAATTCTAGTTTTGACCTGGCAAATGATTTGTAGGCTAACAATTTTACATGTTGAGGAGCATGATGTAGATGACGTTTTAGAAATCCTAACGTCCTGTTCGCGGATGATATTAGGTTAGTAACATGAGGATTCCAGGAAAGATCTCTTGAAAGTGTTACTCGTAAATACTAGCACGAATGAACTAGTTCTACTGGAACTTCAGAGATTACGTAAGGAAATAGGAGAGAATTGCGGCGACGGTGAATGGACAAATATTGACTCTTACGCGGGTTAAGTTCCATTAGCCACTCGTTACACCAGTCCTGGACAGCATTAAGATCACTTTGAAGAGAAGATTGGTCAGCGGTGGAAGTAATAGCACGACATATCACACAGTCATCCGCGAACATACGTATGCTAGATGTTACGTTTAATGGTAAATCATTTATGTATGTTAGGAAAAGTAGCGGGCCGAGCACGGATCCCTGCAGGATGCCTGATGTTACAGAGACTGAATTAGAATTCCTATTATTAATGGTGACGAATTGTGGACAATTAGTCAAGAATTCTTCAATCCATCATCATCATCATCAGCCTGCTTACCTCCACTGCCGGGCAAAGGCCTCTCCCACACTTCTCCAACAACACCGGCCATGAACTAATTGTGGCCACCCCGCAGGGGCGTCTGCGTCAGCAGGCGTTTGGTGTGTTGCGACACCACGTACCCGAGCACACGAGGGTTAGATCTTCCCGCGTGTAGCCGTGCGCGGCTTAACCGTGTCTGGGGAAAGGGGAATTCTGGGGGTTGAGCCGATGCCGGGTGTTTGGACCTTTAAGGCCCCCCGGCGGAAGCAACACACCTCTTTGGCCTCTGCTTCACGTAGACGGCACCCCCGCACTGACCCACCCGGGGGAAATTGGCAGTTGCCTTTTCCTGTCCTCCTCTCCAATCTTCGTCTTTCTCTCTCACCTTTTTCATCTTTCCTGTCTTCTCATCACTTCTCCTCACTGCCTAGTTTCCCGGCGGCAAGGGTTAACCTTGTGTAGTAGCCAGCCTTGGTTATGCTGTATTTGGTTATAGCAGCGATGTACGGCTGGCGTTGGCAGGGTTTCTTTATCAGGAACTTCTGTCACGCACCCCTGTTGGGCTCCATGGTGGGTGGTTGGCATCGCGGCCGAAAACTAAACTTTACTTATGGAAATGCTTTTCCTAAACTCCCTGATTGCCCTCAGAAACGAGGGCGCACCGAAGAGGTCTTTCAGTTTTTCGGACGCCAAGTCCACAATTTTCCTCGTTTTCACGTTATCCACGCAGAAAAACCAGCTAAACAAGTGCGAACAATCTCCCCGTTCCTTGTATCTAAGTCTCTTACCGAAGTTTTTGGTCCAGGATATAAGGTGTCGAGGATGGCTAGCGGTGACCTCCTCTTGGAGCTGCGCGATCAGAAGCAATTTGAGAAACTCCCTTAGCTAGTATAATTTGGGGAGACCCAAGTAGTAGTAACCCCGCACCGCACGATGAATACCTCCCGCGGCGTTGTCTCAGACGATGATTTGCGGTAGCTCACTGAGGCTGAGCTGTTGGAGGGCTTCAGTGAACAGAATGATATAAATGTCAAAAGAATTAAGATGAGGCGAGATGAAAAAGAAATCCAAACGAAACACTTGATAATCACCTTCGGTTCGAGTGTCCTGCCCGAGTCAATCGAGGCCGGGTACATCAAGGTCCGTGTTAGGCCGTACGTGCCAAATCCCCTGCGGTGTGCCAGCGTTTTGTGTCCCCTGCGGTGTCCCCTGCGAAGTGCCAGCGTTTTGGCCACATTTCGCAGAGCTGCCGAGGCCGCCAAACTTGTGCGAAATGCAGCGCGCATGAACACACTTCTGATGCTTGTGAGAATTCTCTCCACTGTGTAAACTGTGATAGGGAGCACGCCGCGTACTCGCGGTCATGCCCATCCTGGAGAAAGAAAAGGAAATTGTAATAGTTAAAGTAAAGGAAAATATAAGTTTCAAGGAGGCACGCAGGCGGGTATTGTACCTGCCCAAGAAAAAGTTTGCCGATGTGGCGCGTCAGGGGGCAGCGTGACAACGGCCTCCGGCGGCTGTCCGACCCACAAGCAGTGAGTCGGCAGCTACGCCATCTGCCCCCGCGGCGGTTGCAGCTAGCGCTGCTCCGCCAACCCAGCAGACCGGCCCATCGACCCCGAAGGTGGGCGCAACCGAGGCTGCCCCAACCACCGAGGCCCCTTCCAGCGCTGGCAACGGCCAGCGCAGCCAAGTCCCTCAGAGAGTCCCATCGACCTCCGGGCTGGTGGGCGCAGGGGTCTTGCCTTCCGGGGCAGGACTCTCTCGGAAAACCTCTCGCTCGCAAGAGCGCTTGTCCGGCGTCTCACAGGAGGCAATGGACACTACACCTGCCCTCAAGGCGCACCAAACGCCTAAGGAGCGCCGAGACTCGCTCGAACGCTTGAAAAAGGGCAAAACCACTATTACAGGGCCTCGAAAAGGCTCTGTAAGCTAAGGCATCCCTTCCGTTGCCGTAAACACAGCACTAACTTTCTTTAAATATGGATACACAAATCATTCAATGGAATGTCAGAGGTCTTTTTAGGAATCTTGATGATGTGCAAGAACTCATCCATAAACACAATCCAAAAGTGCTGTGTTTACAGGAAACACACTTAAAAGCAATATACACAAACTTTCTTCGAGAGTATGTTACTTTTCGCAAAGATCACGATCATGCTGTCGCATCATCGGGCGGTGTTGCAATTGTAATTCAAAACGGCATAGCGTGTCAACGTTTACAGCTACGAAGGGCCCTTGAGGCAGTGATGGTTCGAGCTGTACTGCTAAACAAACTCATCACCATTAGCTCTCTTTACGTACCCCCACACTACAAATTAACGAAACATGAATTACAATCCTTCATAGATCAATTGCCAGAACCCTATGTTGTTCTTGGCGATTTCAATGCACATAACTGTGGGGCGACCCTCGAATGTATGCGCGAGCACGTCTTGTCGAACAGTTCCTTTTATCTTCTGGTGCATGCCTGTTGAATAAAAAGCAACACACATATTACTCTCTTGCAAACAGAACCTATTCTTCAATAGATCTTAGTATAGCTTCCCCGTCTATACTGCCCGAACTTGAATGGGAAGTTACGAACAATCCTTACGGGAGCGACCACTTTCGCATACTGATAAGAACATCTGAAGGAAACGAATATCCTCCACAAGCTCCTAGGTGGAAGATAGACACAGCCGACTGGGAGAAATTTCGAACTCTCACTAGCATCTCATGGGCTGACATGTCTTCTTTAAAAATTGATGCTGTGGTTGAGTATCTTACAACATTCATAATAGATACCGCATCAAACTGCATATCTGAAGTGAGTGGTTTGGCATGCAAACGACGTGTACCGGGGTGGAACAGCGAATGTAGGATCGCCCGTAAGAATCAGAAGAAGGCGTGGGGGCTACGCGCTTCTCCCACTGCTGAGAATCTTGTCAACTTTAAAAAAAAAATAAAGTCCAAGGCAGGTGAACCGGCCGACAGGGCAGAAGAGAAAGTTGGCACAAGTTTTTATCGAGTATTAACTCGTTTAGAGATGAGGCCAAAGCCTGGAACAGGGTTAATAAAATTAGTGGGCGGCAAACATATTCACTCCCTCTGGTAAACACACAGGGCGATACACTGCAAGACCAGGCAGACACACTTGGGGAGTATTTTGAGAGCGGGTCAAGTCCAACAAATTATTCACAATCCTTTCTCAAATACAAAGAAATAGAAGAACGTAAGCCATTAACAAGAAAACGTCGAGAGAATGAGCCTTACAACCGTCCCTTTAGCATTGCCGAGCTCAGAGCTGCCTTGATCACATGCAAGAGCTCTGCACCAGGACCTGATAGAATTATGTACGACATAATTAAGAACGTACACACTGATACACAACTGACTTTACTTGCACTTTTCAACACTATTTGGGCTGCTGGATATCTTCCGCTCGCATGGATAGAAGCGATTGTGATTCCCATTCTGAAGCAAGGTAAAGATCCTTCGTTGGCGTCAAGTTACCGCCCGATAGCCCTCACAAGTTGCATTTGTAAGCTGTTTGAGAAAATGATTATTCGGCGACTTATACATTTCCTGGAAATAAACCAAATGCTTGATCCCTTTCAGTGTGGCTTCAGAGAAGGGCGGTCCACACTCGATCACCTTGTGCTCATTGAGGGAAACATTCGCGACGCCTTTCTACATAAACAATATTTCCTATCCGTATTCCTCGATATGGAGAAGGCGCACGACACAACGTGGCGCTACGGGATCTTGAGAGACTTATCGGAATGGTCATCCGTGGCAATATGCTTGCCCTAATAGAAAGCTATTTGTCCAACTGTACATTCCGCGTGAAAGTCGGGAGTGTACTTTCACGTCCATTTTAACAGGAAACTTGTGTAACCCAAGGAGGTGTGCTCAGCTGACCCTCTTTACAGTTAAGATGAACACACTGCGCGCTTCATTACCACCAGCTATTTTTTATTCCGCCTACGTAGATGACATACAAATAGGTTTTAAATGCCGTAACCTTGCATTGTGCGAAAGTGAAGTACAGCAGGGATTGAACAAGATATCTAAGTGGGCAGACGAAAACGGGTTTAAAATTAACCCCCACAAAAGTTCTTCTGTTCTTTTTACTAGAAAAAGAGGCCTGCTTCCAGATCCTTCTGTTCAACTGTGTGGACATCAAATGCCTATCAACAAAGAACACAAATTTTTAGGTATTATACTTGACTCCAAGATTACTTTTATACGACACATTAAATATCTTAATGAAAAATGTCCAAGGACAATGAACTTGCTTAAAATCCTATCCCACTCAACATGGGGTAGCGACAGGAGGTGTCTGATGAATGTCTATAAGAGCCTAATTCGATCACGATTGGGCTATGGTGCCGTCGTATATAACTCTGCCGCTCCGAGCGCACTAAAGATCCTAGATTCTGTCCACCATCTAGGTATCCGTTTAGCCACTGGCGCTTTCAGAACAAGCCCGATTGAAAGCTTATACGCGGAATCAAATGAATGGTTCCTCCATCTACAGAGAACTTACATCAGCCTTACGTATTTCCTAAAAGTACACTCCAATCATCAACACCCATGTTTTAACACTGTTAACGATATGACATGTGCTACAGTTTTCCATACCCGTCCCTCTGTAAGACAGCCTTTCTCGCTTTGTGTGAGGGAGCTTAGTAATGAAATGCGTGTCCCACTCCTCGAGCTTCGCCTAATGCATCCAACCAAGTTGTTACCGCCTTGGGAGTGGCAGGTCATAGAGTGTGACATATCCTTTTTAGAAGTAACAAAGCACGCACAAGAGATCGAAATACGAACCCATTTCCTAAAGCTCCAGCACAAGCACTTCTGCGCAGAGTTCTACACAGAGGCTTCGAAGTCAAATGCCGGGGTGTCTTATGCTGCCTTCGGCCCATCCTTCTCAGAATCTGGTGTACTACATCCGGAAACAAGTATGTTCACGGCCGACGCCTACGCAGTATTGTCTTCTGCAAATCATATAGGAAAATCAAAATTTCAAAAATCAGCGATATATCCAGACTCCCTAAGCGTCATGAAGGCCTTGATGACACTCTGTAGACACAAAAATCCAGTACTTAACGAACTGTACAACGTCTTGTGTATAGCGTACATATCTAACCAGCATATCATTATATGCTGGGTGCCTGGCCATAGGAGCATCGAGGGCAACGTTCTGGTGGACGAGATGGCCACGTCAATCGCATCGCAAGCTGTTGCGGTGCCTGTCAATCGCTGCGGTGCTTGTCAAAGATCGCTGCGGTGCCTGTCACAGATCTGAGACCTTTCTCGCGAAGGAGATTGCGAGACCACTGGCAACGCATGTGGGACGCGGAAACGGATTATAAGCTTCACCTGATAAAACCACAATTAGGATTTGGTCCCTCTACTACAAAATCGCGCCGAACAGATGTCCTATTCTGTCGCCTCAGAATAGGACACACGTTTGGCACCCGTAATTTTCTACTCACCGGAAGTGAGCCTCCAACCTGTGGTAGATGCGGGGAGAGGCTGACCGTACTCCACGTCCTCCTGGAGTGTCGGGAAGCCGAATCTGAGAGAAAGAGACATTTTTCATTAGCATACCGACAGCACATTCCTATTCATCCTGCAATGCTTCTCGGTCCAGAACCCCTTTTTAATACAGACACAGTCCTAGGTTTCCTTAGAGATGTGGTCTTACATGTTATTAGTCCCATCCATTCGTACCGCCTCCTCTCTCCAGAGGATGGCACTGCGATAACTGTTTTGCATAGCACATGCCTCCAGGCCCTTGTGTTTCAAGGGCTCTGAGGCAGCAGTGCTCTAGCATTCCTTATATTCTGATATATTTACCTATCGTATCATTCTTTTAAAATGCATTTAAATGTTCATAGTACAAGTCACACGTCATCGCCAGAATTTTATTACGCAGATTTTACGCACTTTAGAGCGTATATTTTAAGGCCCCTTTACAGCCACGTCACACCAACTTCATAGTATTCATAATTACACCGCAAACTCATTAACACAGACATGGCGCTCTTTTGCCATACCTGGCCTTTGCGCCATAAAACCCCATACATCATCACATCATCATTATTTGTGGCCATGTCGTCTCTGCAAACTTCTTCATTTCATCCGCCCACCTAACCTTCTGCCGCCCCCTGCTATGCTTTCCTTCCCTTGGAATCCAGTCCGTAACCCTCAATGACCATTGGTTATCTTCCCTACTCATTACATGTCCTGCCCATGCCCATTTCTTTTTCTTGATTTCAACTAAGATGTCATTAACTCGCGTTTGTTCCCTCACCCTATCTGCTCTTTTATTTCCCTTAACGTTACACCCATCATTCTTCTTTCCAAAGCTCGTTGCGTTGTCCTCAATTTAAGTAGAACCCTTTTCGTAAGCCTCCAGGTTTCTGCCCCGTAGGTGAGTACTAGTAAGACAGAGCTATTATAGACTTTTCTCTTGAGGTATAATGGCAACCTGCTGTTCATGATCTGAGAATGCCTGCCAAACGCACCCCAGCCCATTCTTATTCTTCTGATTATTTCCGTCTCATGATCCGGATCCGCCGTCACTACCTGCCCTAAGTAGATGTATTCCCTTACCACTTCCAGTGCCTCGCTACCTATCGTAAATTGCTGTTCTCTTCTGAGACTGTTAAACATTACTTTAGTTTTCTGCAGATTAATTTTTAGACCCACTCTTCTGTTTTGCCTGTCCAGGTTAGTGAGCATGCATTGCAGTTGGTCCCCTTAGTTACTAAGCAAGGCAATATCATCAGCGAATCGCAAGTTACTAAGGTCATCATCATCATCATCATCATCATCATCAGCCTGGTTACGCCCCCTGCAGGGCAAAGGCCTCTCCCATATTTCTCCAACAACCCCGGTCATGTACTAATTGTGGCCATGCCGTCCCTGCAAACTTCTTAATCTCATCCGCCCACCTAACTTTCTGCCGCCCCCTGCTACGCTTCCCTTCCCTTGGAATCCAGTCCGTAACCCTTAATGACCATCGGTTATCTTCCCTCCTCATTACATGTCCTGCCCATGCCCATTTCTTTTTCTTCATTTCAACTAAGATGTCATTGGGCGCGTTAAGTTAGCGCGCTCCGAACTCCAAAGGAGCACGCTCGAGTGCGCTCGAGTGCGACGCCTTCGAAGCCTAACTTAACGGCCATTTTCGCCGACTGTTTTCGGGTGCGTGCGACTGTTTTCTGGCGAATGTTATGTTGCTTCCGCATCCGCTATTGCACTTCGCGCGCTTTTCGAAAATGGCCCCGCCGACCGTACTTTTGCAGTCCTTGAGGTAGAAGAACTTGACGCGCGGCGACGGAGGCAGCAGCAGCGAATTACGATGCGATGCACCCGCCGTGGTTGCTCAGTGGCTATGGTGTTGGGCTGCTGAGCACGAGGTCGCGGGATCGAATCCCGGCCACGGCGGCCGCATTTCGATGGGGGCGAAATGCGAAAACACCCGTGTGCTTAGATTTAGGTGCACGTTAAAGAACCCCAGGTGGTCAAAATTTCCGGAGTCCTCCACTACGGCGTGCCTCATAATCAGAAAGTGGTTTTGGCACGAAAAACCCCAAATATTAAAAAAACGATGCGATGCAAGCTCAAAGCGCGCCAACACGTTGCCGATCTCGCCTGACAGCAGCTTCAGACGCCCGGCAGCGCGGCGGCGAGAGGAACGAGTGGGCAAGGAGAACGGACTTGCATTGGTTGAAAGAGTAGGAAACACGTCATTTTTCCGGAAGCCGTAGCAGGCGCGCGCTCTCGCGCACCGTTTCCAGGATGGTGCGCGTAGAGCGCGCTCCGCAATCACGCACCGGAAGTCGCTTTTTAGCCGTTAAGCTTAAAAGAGCGCGCTCTGCTGGCTAGAGCGCGCTCGAGCGCCTTAACTTAACGCGCCCATTAACTCGTGTTTGTTCCCTCACCCAATCTGCTCTTTTCTAATCCCGTAACGTTACACCTATCATTCTTCTTTCCATATCTCGTTGCGGCGTCCTCAATTTGAGTAGAACCCTTTTCGTAAGCCTCCAGGTTTCTGCCCCGTAGGTGAGTACTGGTAAGACACAGCTATTATAGACTTTTCTCTTGAGGGATAATGGCAACCTGCTGTTCATGATCTGAGAATGCCTGCCAAACGCACCCCAGCCCATTCTTATTCTTCTGATTATTTCCGTCTCATGATCCGGATCCGCCGTCGCTACCTGCACTAAGTAGATGTATTCCCTTACCACTTCCAGTGCCTCGCTACCAATTGTAAATTGCTGTTCTCTTCCGAGACTGTTAAACATTACTTTAGTTTTCTGCAGATTAATTTTTAGACCCACTCTTCTGCTTTCCCTCTCAAGGTCATTGAGCGTGCATTGCAATTGGTCCCCTGAGTTATTAAGCAAGGCAATATCATCAGCGAATCGCAAGTTGCTAAGGTATTCTCCATTAAATTTTATCCCCAATTCTTCCCAATCCAGGTCTCTGAATACCTCCTGTAAACACGCTGTGAATAGCATAGTAGAGATCGTATCTCCCTGCCTGACGCCTTTCTTTATTGGGATTTTGTTGCTTTCTTTATGGAGGACTATGGTGGCTGGGGAGCCGCTATAGATATCTTTCAGTATTTTTACATACGGCTCGTCTACACCCTGATTCCGTAATGCCTCCATGACTGCTGAGGTTTCGACAGAATCAAACGCTTTCTCGTAGTCAATGAAAGCTATATATAAGGGTTGGTTATATTCCGCACATTTCTCTATCACCTGATTGATAGTGTGAATATGATCTATTGTTGAGCAGCCTTTACGGAATCCTGCCTGGTCCTTTGCTTGAGAGAAGTCTAAGGTTTTCCTGATTCTATTTGCGATTACCTTAGTAAATCGTTTGTAGGCAACGGACAGTAAGCTGATCGGTCTATAATTTTTCAAGTCTTTGGCGTCCCTTTTCTTATGGATTAGGATTATGTTAGCGTTTTTCCAAGATTGCGGTACGGTCGACGTCGTGAGGCATTGCGTATACAGGGTGGCCAGCTTCTCTAGAACAATCTGCCCACCATCCTTCAACAAATCTGCTGTTACCTGATCCTCCCCAGCTGCCTTCCCCCTTTGCATATCTCCCAAGGCTTTCTTTACTTCTTCCGGCGTTACCTGTGGGATTTCGAATTCCTCTACACAATTTTCCCTTCCATTATCGTCGTGCGTGCCACTGGTACTGTATAAATCTCTATAGAACTCCTCAGCCACTTGAACTATATCATCCATATTAGTAATGATATTGCCGGCTTTGTCTCTTAATGCATACATCTGATTCTTGCCAATTCCTAGTTTCTTCTTCACTGTTTTTAGGCTTCCTCCGTTCCTGAGAGCGTGTTCAATTCTATCCATATTATACTTCCTTATGTCAGCTGTCTTACGCTTGTTGATTAACTTCGAAAGTTCTGCCAGTTCTATCCTAGCTGTAGGGTTAGAGGTTTTCATACAGTGGCGTTTCTTGATCAGATCTTTCGTCTCCTGCGATAATTTACTCGTATCCTGCCTAACGGAGTTCCCACCGACTTCCATTGCACACTCCTTAGTGATGCCCACAAGATTGTCGTTCATTGCTTCAACACTAAGGTCCTCTTCCCGAGTTAAAGCCGAATACCTTTTCTGTAGCTTGATCTGGAATTTCTCTATCTTCCCTCTTACCGCTAACTCATTGATCGGCTTCTTATGTACCAGTTTCTTCCGTTCCCTCCTCAGGTCTAGGCTAATTCGAGTTCTTACCATCCTGTGGTCACTGCAGCGCACCTTGCCGAGCACGTCCACATCTTGTATGATACCAGGGTTAGCGCAGAGTATGAAGTCTATTTCATTTCTAGTCTCGCCGTTCGGGCTCCTCCACGTCCACTTTCGGCTATCCCGCTTGCGGAAGAAGGTATTCATTATCCGCATATTATTCTGTTCCGCAAACTCTACTAGTAACTCTCCCCTGCTATTCCTAGTGCCTATGCCATATTCCCCCACTGCCTCGTCTCCAGCCTGCTTCTTGCCTACCTCGGCATTGAAGTCGCCCATCGGTATACTGTATTTTCTTTTCACTCTACCAATCGCCGATTCCACGTCTTCATAAAAGCTTTCGACTTCCTGGTCATCATGACTGGATTTGGGGGCGTAGACCTGTACAACCTTCATTTTGTACCTGTTATTAAGTTTCACAACAAGACCTCCCACCCTCTCGTTAATGCTATAGAATGCCTGTATGTTCCCAGCTATGTTCTTATTAATCAGGAATCCGACTCTTAGTTCTACCTCTCCGCTAAGCCCCGGTAGCACAGGACGTGCCTGCTTTTTAGAACTGTATATGCTTCTTTTGGCCTCTGAGCCCTATTATATCCCATTTACTGCCCTCTAATTCGTCCAATAGCACTGCTAGACTCGCCTCACTAGATAGCGTTCTAGCGTTAAACATTGCGAGGTTCATATTCCAATGGCGGCCTGTCTTCAATTCACTTCAGTATATTAGGGTCAAAATTTAAGCGGCAAAGCTTTATAAGAAGGCGTTTATGGGGCACTTTATCAAAGGCTTTAGCAAAATCTAGAAATATTACGTCAGACTGAACATTACAATCAAGGTTAGAGTGCAGATCGTGTAAGAAAGCGGCAAGGTGAGTCTCGCAGGAGTAACCACGGCGAAAGACGTGCTGGGCAGGATTGAAAAAGTTATTCGAGTCGAAAAATGCCATGATTTTAGTATAGATGACGTTTTCCATGATTTTGCAGGGAATAATAGTTAGAGAAATGGGACGGTAATTTAGAGGCGAGTTCTTTTTACCTGATTTGTAGACTGGAACGACCTTCCCTTGTTTCCAATCTTTGGGCAGTTGGCCTGTGAGGTGTGACTGAGTGAATAACAAGCACAACAGAGATGAACATGTATCTTTGGTGTTCTGCAGTGTCTTAGCGTTGATGTTGTCAATGCCAGCAGAGGATGAAAGCTTTAAGTTTTCTATTAGTGACAAAATTCCTTTTGAAGAAAATACAGGTGAAGGCATTGTCTCCTGAATAATTGCGGGGTTTGGAAAAGGAGCCGGATCGGTTTCATTAGTAAACGCGGGTGAAAAGGCTGCGTTAAAAATGTTGGCGCATTTGGATTCACAGATAGTTTCACCTGATGCATCAGTGAGGGAAATTGTGCGTGTATTCTGCGGATTAATGACTTGCCAGAACCTACGGGGGCTAGTAGACAACATGTTTGGCAGGTTATAATGAAAGAAAGAGTGCTTGGCTTCTCGCACATTTTATAGGTACGTCTTTTCAGCTGCATAATACTTGTCCCAAGCGTTCTGACTAGGCCGCAGCTTGGATGAACGAAAAAGACGCTTCCTTTTGTTTTCAAGACGTTTGAGTGTGTTTGTGAACCAAGGGTTTAGGGGGTTAGTTCTTATATTTATGCTTGGAATAAACCTGTCAACCAAACCTTCAATTTTTGTCTTAAACAAGTACCAGTTATCATGGATAGTTATTTGATGAAAGTAAGACTGAAAAGGGGGTAAGAATGTGCGAAGTTCAATATTTATGGCAGTATAGTTTCCTTTACCATGAAGTCGGATGGTACGTTTGCTAGTTGTCCGTCAAAATGGTTTAATCGTGAAGTCGGCTTGTATGACTTGGTGATCGCTGCCGCCTGGTAGATGCGTGATGGAATGAACGTATTCCGCATTATCCGTTAATATTAGGTCAAAAATGTTAGCGCAGTCCTCAGTTCCACGGGTTGGCTCCGATATAATTTGAACAAGATTAAAATTAGGGCAAACATCAAGAAATTCGTTGGCATCTCTATTACCTGTGGTAGTTATATTATGCCAATCAATACTCGCGAAATTGAAGTCTCCAAATAAAAGAATACAGGTGTTTGGATGCTTCGCTTTAATTTCATTTATTGCATTATTCAGTTTCGTGGGGAAATCTGGACCGCTAGGAGGCCTGTAGCAAACGCCAATCAAAACTGACTGAGGTGAAGCGTGATAAGACCCATAACATTTCTATGTCTTATGAAATATTAGTGGTTCTACATGATAGTTCATGTCTGGTTGCAATCAGTACCCCCCCCCCCCGTCCCTTCCTCTCTCGGTGATCCTTGCGGAAGACACGGAAACTTGGCAAGTCGGCAAGGACTTCACTATCACAGATGTCGCTGTTTAGCCACGCCGTCAAGATTAGTAAGTTGCTGGCGGAAGATAAGACGATATTTCAAACAATGTCGCGCTTTGAAATGAAGCTGCGCACGTTAGAGAAAATAGCTGACAATCAAGGTGCTTGTTGTCAAACATACTTAGAATGGCCTGTCGATTGACGGTGAGATGATTGCTATTTCACTTTTTTGGATATTCTGGAAGGGGAAGGCTTAGGTGACGATTGTCTACAGCTTTTGAGAGGTATTTACTTAGAAAATATCGTTTTTGTTGAATGGTAAGGGATGAGGAGCGAGGACAAAGTTCATAACCACAAGGGACTGAGGCAGGGTTGGCCTTTATCCCCACTGTTTTTTACGATGTACATGGTCAGGATGGAGAGGGCACTAGAAGGAAGTAATATCGGCTTTGATCTTTTACACAAACAGGCGGGTACAGTAGTAGAGCAGCGGCTGCCATGTTTATTTTATGCGGATGACATTGTGTTGCCAGCTAACAAGCAAAGTGATTTGCAACGTCTGGCTAATATCTGTGTGCAGGAAGGCAACAATTTAGGCTTTAAATTTAGTGTTAGAAAAGCAGGTGTAACGATATTCAATGAAAACGGTGAACAAAAAGTGGCGATACAGGGCCAGGAAATAGCTCGGGTATATAACAGAATATAAATACCTTGGTATATGGGTAAACGAAGGCAATAGATATATGAAAACACAGGAAAAAACAGTGACACTAAAGGGGAAGAGAAATTCAGCCATAATGAAGCACAGAGCGCTATGCGGATACAATAGGTACGAGGTGCTCCGGGGTATGTGGAAAGGGGTAATGGTTCCAAGACTTACTTTTGGAAACTCGGCTGTTTGCTGTAAATCAGGGGTACCATCAGGAGTCGATGGGAACCAAAGGTCAGTGGGTCGCCTCACATTGGGCGCTCACGGGAAGACTACAAATGAAGCTGTGCAGCGCGATATAGGCTGGACTAGTTTTGAAGTGAGGGAAGCTCACAGTAAAAGTGAGTATGAAGAACGGCTGAGGAATATGGAAGAAAGTAAATGGTCTGGGAGAATGTTGAGGTATCTGTACAGGAAAAACATTGACTCACAGTGGTGGAAGAGAACTAGGAAACTTACCAGCAAGTAGGCGGCTTGTAGGGGGGGGGGGGCAACACAGCAACAAAGAACGTCAAGCGGAAAGTCAGATGGACTTAAATATACTCATGGGTGGCGGCAATGGAAAAGAAACCTGCCATGAGTAACTACTCAAGAAGAAAAAATGAAATCAGAAAATAAACAATTTATGATAACTCAAAGGGAAGCTCATTACTTTTCGAAGTGAGATCGGGATGCCTGACAACACTCACCTATAAAACGAGATATAAGAAGGAAGAAGAAGCATGAATTTGCTGCGGTAAAGCTCGGGAAACTATGGAGCATGTTTCATTGGAATGTGAAGACGTCTACCCAGTGGTCGATTTAGGCCCCACTGGCCTCCTGAAGCCCTTAGGTTCAGCAAAAACAGTAGAAAAGTAAACATATCCGCAATAGGGATTAGTAAGAGCCGATTGGAGGTTTGGTGATTGTAGGGAAACGCCCAAAAACAGAAACGTACAGAAGCACAGTTTGCAATAGGGGATTAAGAAAATTTGGTTGTGGAAGTTCATTGATTTTTTAATCTTTTTTATTGTTTAACCTAGGTAGGACAGTAGGCAGTACAATAGCAAGAGCTCGGTGGCGCAACCCGCCACCTCGTTCCAAAGGGGACGCTCATAACATCCATCCATCCACTCACCGAAGCGGCGGAGTTTCCGAGGCCGGCCTTGGAGCATCGCCGCTCGTCGGCCGTATCCGCCGGCGCTGCATTCAGCCGCTATAAATTGGCGTCATCGGACTGCGCAGGGTATTTTGGCAGCAGCAGTGGCCACGGAACATCTGCCCCAAAACCCCTACTGTACTGTTAGAGGTTTGTACTTCGTATTGCACATTCCAATTTGGTTTACTCTCGCTGCTGCTGCTGCTCTGTCACCAAGTGCGCCAGCTGTGAAGAGCAATTGCATGAGACCAGTGAAACATATAGTGTGTGCGAGCGTGCAAAACAAACTGGAAATTGTGCTCGCGCTTCTGAGGCGACACGGAAATCGAAGGGTGAGATATACCGAAACAACTGGAAGCATCAACAATACATACATACAACACATACGTTTGGCTCACTTTGCAGCCGCTGTTTTTGAGGCCTTTTTACAGCCGCATCATACCTACCCTCTCGTAATTCACTATTAGATGGCCAAGTCATTAACAGGAGCCTGGCGCTCTTTGGCCGTATTTGACCCTTGCGCCATAACACCCCATAAATCCTTATCAACAGTGCAGAGCAGACAGATCCCGCACAGTAAAAGTACAAAAACACAAGTGCCTTATCTACAGGCTGTGTGGTCTATGCTTATAGGGTTAAACTAAAGGAACGATGTGTTATTGTCCCTAAAATCAACAGTAGGCGGCATTGAAGCAACAGTTCAGTTCATGCCTGATCACATGACTGAGTTGCTATCCCGTACGGAACAGAATCAACATCACATCAAAGATCTAAAAATAAGAATAATAAAACTTCAGACAGAAGAACCAAAGCTGGAAAGTCTTACGCTTCAGCTCCATGACCTCGAATGGCGCAATAGACGACACATTCTTGAATTTCAATGCATTGCAAAAACAGACAGCGAAAACTTGCTAGCTAATACGAATGAGCTAGCCGACAAGAATGAGCTGCCACCGCTATCTGACAAAGGTGTGTGTACTACTCATCGATGGCCGTCAAAGAAAGATAAGAGTCCTGGTATTATCTGCCGATTCACGAATCAAAAGGTCAGATATGTGTGGTGGTCCACAAGGCGTTTACAAAGCAATGCTGACAAAGAAATACGTATCCTTGAAAACTTGACAAAGCGAGGTCAGGAACTTCCGAGGGACGTGAAACAATGGGCGAAGATTGCGGGGTGCAAATATGTCTGGAACAACAATGCAAAATTTTTATCAGAAGATTGATATCGCGAATGCAATTGTAGTATCTGAGGCAAGTGAGCTTGCTAACCTTATTTCAGCCATTTTGCTTATTCTTCTATATCTGGCAGTGGTTTCCGTCTCGGATGCACATGTTTTCCCTTGTGACATCACGAATCACCTTGGAACAAACTGACTCCCTATATGCCCCCGTCAGAGTTGTAGGACGATCTCACCACTGACATCCAGTTGTAAGAGTTAGAGGTCGTAGGGACGAACCTTGAAGGAACTAGGCGCACAAGAATTTATCTACATATTTACATTAAAACAAGAGATACACTCGACTGTCTAGCGTGACCCCCAAATGGAGCACGCAAGACGAAGCATACATCACACCAGCAAAAAGCTCCAAGCACACCGCTTGTCGAGCACGAGCACGAGCGCACAGCTCACGAGCACGAGCACACTTAGTAGACGCGCAACTGCTGCTTATAAACACTCTGTCCTCCCTAGATCCCAATTCGTAGCGTCCAACGTCACGTAGTCAACACGCCTTTTTGGAGAAGGGTTACACACACTTCCACCAGGTTTTACTGACCACGTCGAGGAGAGTGGGTTCTCGTAATCACGGTGCTTGACCCGAGCAAGCACCCGAGCTGACCTCGTACAGCGGCCGCCTCGGCTGTCCATTGTCTGGCGTCTTCAAAGGCTCATGGGAAGGTCCCGCAAGGCATCTCCTTCCAGGAATTCTCCCTGATTCTGTCGAACCGGGAAGGCGTTGGCGATTTTACTAACAATAGTTGGTCCACCGATCGCGTTTATTCATAGCGGCGCCGAGGGGGTGTTGACGCGGCACATCGTCGTCCCTATACGAGACAAGTCAGCGCGGCAGGTGGTGAACGCTTCCATGGTCTCTTCGGGGAAGCTCGCCACTCTCGCAGCTGCAGCTGGCTGAGAAAACTTTCCATGTCGGCACCTCTGCAGGTCGTTCCTAACACCCCCGAATTTGGGGATCTGCTAGGCAAATGTGGAAGGCCAAGCACGCAAAACACTACGCCAAATGTGTTCAACTGCTGTGGTTTACCATTTATCGCTAGGTTGCGGAAAAACCTGCATTGGGCAGATTAGCCGTTGCGTACGACCGAATGAGGCAACGTTGCAGATTGTGTTCCTGTAAACCACGTATTTCTTAGGTGAGAACTAAGGTACAAGTAAAGATCAACCAATATGCGCATCCCGCGCATGGTGGGAATCAATGTAAACGAAGCTTTCCGTGCTGTTTGCTTTGAATGACGATAGTTAGCGGTATCGTGGACAGCGAATGTTTAATTTATTCAACGTTTAGTCGAACACGAGAGCGTTTCGTTGATGCTAAACGTTACTTTGTGTACATCACTGCTGTTTGTCGGCGTAGTACACATAACAGACAGGGGAGTTCTTTGCTTGAGGCGTTTTTGCGAGCCGTAATTCACGACTTCTGAGAGGGTTGAGCAATTCACTGCCTCACATCAACATCAGACTCTGGCAGAAGTACAAAACATTAAATTAATTATGGGGCTGCACTTGCCAAAACCATGATCCGTTTATGAGGCACACCGTAGTGGTGGACTCTAGATTATTTGCACACCGTGGTGTTCCTTGACGTGTCCCTGAATCTAAGTGCAGGAGCGTTTCTTATAGCGCCCCAGTCGAAATATGGCTTCCGCGGTCGAGATCAAACCAGCGACCTCGAGCAATGCCTTAGCCACAAAAATACCGTGGTGGGCACAGAAATGTTGACTTGACGTGTGACCACTCCCGTAGTGTCGCCTAGACGCTACGGGGATTTTTAATGCGACTCTGCTACTGCACGCCCTGTGTAAGCGTACCGCTTGACAGATTCGCATGGTGTTTGTTTTTCAGAATCACCACAAGCAGGCCGTACCCTACAATGAACTTGAATTTATCCCGTTTGCCCGCAATCACTGTCAGGTAGTAGCGTTTCTTTGGCTTCTCACGTTACCTTCTCGCAATTCCGCCCACTCCCCTAGTAAGAGAAGTGCGAGCGAAAACTGGCAGCGCTGTTTTTCAATTATTCCGCGACTGCGTCGGTTCTACCCATTCTCTGCCTCCACTTCCCCTTCATTCTGCCATTCTATCTAGCATCCCTCAGGACTTGCACGTTAGTAAAAAGGTAAGCGCCGCAATTTCTGCAGTGCTTTTGCGGGAGTTCGCAGATAATTACAACTGTCAAGAGGCTAATGTGGCAAAGCGTAGGGAGCTCCAGTGGGCAGTGTGCATATTCGAAGCAGTGCAAAGGTTTCTCTCGTCGTACTTCCTGTCTCCCTTGCTCATGTCAAGTATACGCACCCTCTAAACCGTGCCCCGACGTGATGTGCCAGACAGCAGCAGCAACAGCAGCAGTAGTGGGAAAGTCGAAGGAAGAGGGTAAAAAAGGAGTTTCGCTTGAAAACAGCGCGGAAACTGCTAGGGGCATATCACAATCACGTCAGTGGTCAAGCACGTGGCAGTCAAACACATGTTTCGCTATATGATGCGGAAACGAAATTGTTAGGTTTGATGCAAACAAAGTGAAGTGGTTGGTTGGATGGATGATAAGAGCGTCCCCTTTGGAACGGGGCGGTGGATTGCGCCATCAGGCTCTTGCTACTGCCTAATTTCCTACATAAGTTAAACAATGAAAAAAGAAAAAAAACACTATGAACTACCACGCCCAAATTTTCTGATCCCCTATTGCGAACTGTGCTTTGGTACGTCTCCGTCTTTTGTCGTTTTCCTACGTTTCTTCCACCAATCCTCCTATAGCCTCTTACTAATGCCTATTGCGGACATGTTTGCTTTACATGCCATGCCTATTGCTTTACATGCCTATTGTGGACATGTCTGCGGACATGTTTGCTCCCTCTGAATCCAAGGTCTTCAAGGAGGCCAGTGGTGCCTAAATAAAGCGCTAGGTAGATGTCTTCACATTCTAAAAAAAACATGCTCCGTCGTTTCCCTAACTTTACCGCAGCAAGCGCATGCTTCTTCTTCCTTCTTATATCTCGCTTTATAGGGGCGTGTTCTAAGGCATCCCGATCTCTCTTCGAAAAGCAAAGAGCTTCAATTTGAGATATCATAAATGGTTTCCTTCCTGATTTCGTTTTTTCCTCATAAGTACTCACTCATGGCAGGTTTCTTTTCCATTGCCGCCACCCATGAGATTATTTCAGCCTCTCTGACTTCCCGCTCGACCTTCTTTGTTGCTGTGTTGCCCACCGTACAGGCCGCATACTTGCAGGTAAGCTTCCTAATTCTGTTCCTCCACTGTGAATCAATGTTCTTCCTGTACAGATACCTGAACACTCTCCCAGCCCATTTACTTTCTTCCATATTCCTCAGCGGTTCTTCATACTCACTTTTACTGCGATCCTCCCTCACTTCAGAACTAGTCCAGCCCATATCACCCTGCACAGCTTCATTTGTAGTCTTCCCGTGAGCGCCCAATGCGAGGTGACCCACTGACCTTTGGTTCCCGTTGAGTCCTGATTATACCCCTGATTTAAAGCAAACAACCGCATTTCCAAAAGTAAGTCCTGGAACCATTACACCTTTCCACATACCTCGGAGGACCTCGTACCTATTGTATCCCCATAGCACTCTGTGCTTCTTTATGGCTGCGTTTCTCTTCCCCTTTACTGTTATGGTTTTTTCTTATGTTTCCATAAAACTATTGCCTTCGTTTATCCATATACCAATGTATTTATATTCTGTTACCCGAGGTATTTCTCGGCCCTGTATCTCCACTGTATCTTCACTGTTTTCAATGAATACCATAACACCTGATTTTCTAACACTAAATCTCAAACATAAGTGTTGCCTTCTCGTCCACAGATATTAGCCAGACGTTGCAAATCACTTTGCTTGTTAGCTAGCAACACAATGTCGTCCGCATAAAATAAACCTGGGAGTTGCGGCTCTATTACTGTACCCGCCTGTTTGTATGAGAGATTAAACCCGATATTACTTCCTTCTAGCGCCCTCTCCATCCTCACCATGTGCATCATAAACAGCAGCGGGGATAAAGGGAACCCCTGCCTCAGTCCTTTGTTGATATCAACTTTCTCCTTGGTCCTCATCCCTTCCCATTCAACGCAAACGGTATTTTCTAGGTAAATCTCTCTCAAAAGCTGTACAGAATCGTTACCTAAGCCTCCCCCTTCCAGTATATCCCACAAAATGTTACGGTCTACATTGTCGTAGGCTCCTGTAATGTCTAAAAAGGCCACATACAATGGTCTGCTTTCGGCTTTTCGCTTGCTCTTTGCTGCCCCCCTGGCGTCGAGAGTGCCTGCTGTATATACAGTGTTCCGTAAAGTCATGGCGCAGTTTTGACTGGTCACAGAAAAGCAACAAAACAAGTTAGAAGTGTGAAATTTCCGCGAAATAAAAGGAGAACTCTACAAGTTTACGTAGTATCGTGCGCAAGGGTGTGCGCACACAGGTGATGCAGTAGCGGATCAGTCCACGCCAGCGGAGATGTGGGCGGTGCAGAGGAAAGTTCAATGTTTCCTGTGGCATGCTAAATTTGAGTCCGTGACTGAATTGCAACGTTAATATCGTTGCGTGTACAACAAAGCGCCACCATTTAATCATTTAGAACAGAGAATCACAGACGTTATTCCCTTTGTTACACCAAACCTCCTTAGCCATCTGTGAGAAGAACTTGAATATTGTTTAGATGTGTGGGGGGCAACAAATATAGGGCACCTAGAGCTGCACTGGACAGGTATAAAGCTTGGAGAGTTTTGCATTTATTTGGTAAAGATTTCACATTTCTATCTTCTTTCGTTCATTTCCTGTGACCATGACTTTACGGACACACTGTATGTAGGAAGCTTTGTCCCAATAAACGGTGTGAGCGTAGCGCCCTCTTTCGTTCTCTTCTGTTTTTCACTTAGAATTTTTCTTTTCCCAGTTTTTGGCGCTACAATATGAGCTTGTTCTGCTCATTTCTGCTCTAAACAATTTTCGCAGTACATGAGGGATAACTGTCAAGCGTGTTGTTTACCATAAGCATGGAAATAAAGAGGTGGTCGTCCAGGCGCGGTGGCCAGCTCTCTACATATGCTGCTGGTATCATTCAGTAACTTGTGTATTTCTTCTTGTGGCCTCGCCCGCACAAACGGCGTTAACCGTCGTGAGTCAACGTCGTCTGTCCTGCAACGTTGCTTCGCGAACCAAATTCTCGGGGCCTCCCCCACATTTCGGGGCCCGTCCGAGGAAAGGAGCAGCGGCGTCCCTTTCTCGGCGGTGACCCACATTTCGGGCCTCTCCTCTCACTCGGCGGGCGTCTATAAAGTGGTGCGCGAGCACAGCCGACCGCGGAGAAAGAGCTGGCGGCGCGTGTCCACGTCTCTCGCAGTAGCTGGCCCGTCGCGAAGTGCAGGTCGAGTGGGTCTATCGTCAGGCACTTGCTTCGGTCGACCGGCCACTGCTGAGGTTCCTTTTAACCTGAGAGCGAAGTTACGAGGCATCGAGTGAAAGACTCGGATGCAGTGCTTTATTGGCCGTCGTGGTGTGCCCGAACTCTTTTTGTGCGTTTGTGGTCCGCGAACAATCCGGAAAACAGCGAAAGTGTAAAATATCAGGCAACCTGAGTATCCCCTGCGCGCGCTCCAGTACTGTGCGCGACAGCAAGCATCTGTGACCCAGAGTGCAAGAAGAGACCCGACATCATTCGTTTGCTCTGAAGTGACCCCAGTCTAGCTGTTTCGAAGCAAGACACGAGACAAACCACTCGGATAACTGCCAACTCATTCGGACGCTGCGTGAGGCAAGTATCAACCACTATATTATGTTAGCTTTACAGTTGCACCAAGAGCGACTAGGGACCAGTTGGTGTCTGAGACCAACAAACTTCTCTAAATGGCCTCACCACAAAATTGCCATAGCAGGAGAGAAAGTTGAGAATCGCACAAAATTGTCTTTCTTTTTGGGGGAGTAGCAAGTGGAAACAATGGCTGGTGATGATGACAGGTGCATTGAAACTCGTCTGACATAATGAGAAAAGCTTCACCATTACCAGTAGTTGGCTTGTTCAAAACGAATTTAATCTCCACAAAGGGGAATCAAATCTTTTTTTTTCTTTCCTGCCAGCTTTGTACACCAACAAAGCAGTTATTTGGCCGTAGCGAACGGTTGCTCGCACAGAAACAACAGAAACGACGATGTAACCACGCTCTGCTCGACGCTTGTGCTTCTGCTTCTTACGCCCTTGTTCGCATCGAGTAGTTGATTTTCTTGTCGTAATAAACTGACTAGCCCGGAAAGAAGTAGTGTACAACAGGAATGTTATTTGTACCTTAATTTATATTTTGGTCGGACTTCAGTCAGCTTACCACACATAATTCGTATTAGGGAATGCCCGAGACATATCGAGCGCCCCCTTCTCACAAACTCTACATATTATCGTTCAGAATTCTTTATTTTTACACTTGTAACCGACATATCTCAACATTTAAAGAACTGGTCTGTCATGCTAGATGATGTCCAGTACTCAGGTTAGGAGTTTGCAGAAGTCGTCTATTAGCCTAGTTCGTATGGCGGCTATTTCAAACGCGACGCCAATATCCAACGCCTATTACCGCGCGTTGCGCACGGAAACAATGTGACCGGCGCTAACAACGGTGCTGCGGCCACAATTGGAAAGCTTGGTACAAACGTTTCTTAAGCGTGCGATTCACCAGTTTACTTTATGCGTGCTGGTTATCCACTCGTGATGCAGTGGAAAGACTTGCCGGTTAGTGCACTATTCCAGCTGGCGTTCGGCCATCAATGCTTACTAACCAAGTATTTTAACACGAGAAAGTTTTATGTCGGCCACACAGAAAATCTGATCGCTGAACGAATGTCACGCAATTATCATCACGCAAGCCCGCGAGATGGCGACACTTTTTCAACCTGATAGTTGGGATAGTAGCACAGATATGCTAGAAATATTTGGTTTATTATATGAATAATGATTTTAAAGTTGTTGAACCGATTGGGCACCTTTTCGGATTTCACCTGAACCATAACGCTGGAGTGAGGCTGGATCGTCACACTGCCGTCGGAAACACGAAGACCCGTTTTATAGAGGCAGGCATCATCTTATGTCGTAGCTTTCTTTGTAGAGAAAGTGATGTAACGTGTCCTGAGTTCAATGATGGCACCATATTCCCGGAAAATTCGCGCCGACCAGTGCAGCTAGCGAGGAACGTGGAATTTCAGTGCAAACGCTAAGAGGAGCGACAACGTGTCTGCCATCTGAAGAACTTGCGTCCCAGTCCAAGGCATAACAACTTTCCGCTAATAATTTTCCGCTAATAATCGAGTAATCGGCATCAGCGCCTACTGGCGCACTAACATTTCTATGGTCGACAAGCACTAGTACGTTCTTTGAGAACTTGTCTTCAAGGTGAGGTACAGGCGTGGTCGAATCTCTGGATACAGCCGTCGTCAAATCTCCGTCGGGAATAGGTAGCGTCGATTGGAGGTCTTTAGCAGGGCGCGTATCAGCAGCCGCGCCTCGAAAGGTCCCTAACGTCAGTTTTCCGGGCGAGGTTTTGGATACTGTCCCTGCGTCATCATCGATGTTCCTGCATGACCTGAATAAGATCGCTGCGGTGATGGCGATCGCGGCTGGTGTTTCACTTACTGCGGCGCACGCTGCTGGGTGATGAACTCTTCCATTCCGGGCGACATCTGCCCGAACCGGGGTCGAGGTGTATTGGCAGCGAAACCCAGCTGTCCAATGTTTTTTTTTTTTTTTAACTTGTGCGCAAACAAACAGGAACGAACAAGAGGAGCAACACAAGGACGAGCTCTTTCTAACAACGCCTTTTAGTTTCGAAAAACCACCTGCTTAAAAGGCCACAGATCTGCGCGATCTAATCAACAGAGCACACCTATAGCGCATGTAACAACACTTGTGATAAACTGCCGTGGACCAAAGCCACCCAGTCAACATAAAAACAGCAAGGCGCATGAAACAAGCACTTACGATGAAAATGCGTTAAAGATGTGATGACAGAAGCGAATTTTCGTTATCCGACAATAAAACACAAGGATGGCTGATGCATTTTTTCCTTTTGTTTTTCAATCCAGCGCGCTTCAACAATTTCTCTCTCGGTTTGATTCCTATGCCTATGCAAAATGTCAGTGCTACAAAGACAAGGTGAGCAGTCACGTTTTTCACAATGCATTGCAATATGCGTACCAGGGTGACCTTCCAGACTATATAAGTGTTCCCTTAGTCTCGTGTTAATGCCCCTCGAAGTCTGCCCTACGTACACATTACTACACGTCATAGGAATCTGATAAACAACGTTCTTCAGCCATCAACAAATTGGTTCTTACGCGGATGTTTCACGCTACATTCTTTCTTTGCATCGTTCTTTCTTTCAAACTTATTTTTAACCTTAGAACACACACTACCGATTTTGTTTTTTGGCGAAAACACCACTTTTACTTCGTAACTCCCAGCCACCCTTTTATGTATGTGTGAAAGGCCGGGAACATACGGAATCACTGAAACCTTGGAAGCTAAATCATTCTGACTTTGATTGTGCATTGCTCTTTATCGTGTTTAAGTTTTTTCATTAGTCTAGCGCGTGACGCCAATTATCACAGCGAGCGGGTACCCAGGCTTTCTCAACTAATCAACTTGCTCAAGAAATGCAATGTTTACAGTGTGGCAACATGACTTTTCAACGCTGACCGGAAACACAAAATGACTATCCCATTCTTCACAAGCCTGGAATGGTTTGAGGCATAGTTCATTAGCGGGAGATTCGTTAAAAAATGAATCTGTTCCAAATAGGTCGACTCGCAGTTACGCTCCTGCTGTCCAAGTTGACGATAGTGGTATTCTCGGTATACGTGACTCGTCTCACCACAATGATAATAAAGCGATCGTCGGTCGGGCGTGCGCCAAATGTCCGATTTACGTGTGACAGGGTAGTTGACCGGCAAGTAAGGAACCACTTGTGCCGAATGCAGTGCAACGTGGAGGGTGCCGGGAGCTAGCGGCGCTGATGCAAGGATCGAATGCCTCAATGTGTCTCCGGAAGTCACACGCTAGAAATCGCTCGCAGCGGGTGGCGATAAGGCCGATGTAGGGAAGCTGCACCTCAACGCGCCAGCGTAAGCCGTGCGCCGAAAGTCACTCGCCTGGAGTGCTTGTTCGGGGCGAGGTTGAGGTACCCCGAGTGCATGCTGCCCTTCGTCATGCACGATGCCGGAAATGTATTTGACTTCTGGCGGCTGCACCCGATGCAGCTGATGGAGCTAGGGGCGGAATACCGAACGTATTATCTTGCGGAGTACTTCAATGTCAGTCGCGAAAGCTCCCAGACTGATGGTCGTCGAAGCAACGTTTACTTACCGGTTGTGCTGGTTCGACCGCGGCTGCAGCGCCTTTTCCATAACAACTGCTGTGAGGAAATCGGTATCCGTCCTCGGCGGACTACGAACAAGCGCACCGAAAAGCTGCTCTTTGACAACCCGCATCAAATGACGGAGCTTCTGGTCTTTGGGCATGCTAGGATCGACTCGTCTGAAGAGACGCGTCATGCCTTCCACGTATATAGTTACACTTTCTTTGGGCTTCTGAGCGCGCGATTGGAGGGGCCGTTCTGCTCGATCTCGAGAACAGGGGCTCGAGTAGGTTTACAAGAATCACCGGCGTAACTCACGCCATGACGTCCAGACCTCTTCGCAGTTCTAGAACCGGGTGCGAGCACCATCCCAGAGGCTAAAATACACGTTCCTTAATTTCGCTTTGTCGTCGCCCTCATTGAAAGCTGCTACTCGTTCAAAGTGGTCCAGCTAGTTTTCTGTGTCTTCAAAAAGTTCGCCGTAGAAGGAACTTGGCACTCGCGGGTTCTGCAGCGTGTAATGAGTTGGTACTGCCGCCTCTATACATTCCACCACGGCCATTGTCCTGCCAGATGATGGTACGATCTCTAGGGCTAGTTCCCGAATCCGGCTGACACGGCGCACTGGTGTAAGCTCCGGTATGGCGCTGACGTTCTTGGTGCAAGTGGGGTTGAGCCAGTGTCTCTACCGTCAACTGAGTACATGAAAAACTGAAGCACCCGCACGTGGGTCGGAGACTCTTCGTCTGACTCTTCACTGGCGTCCGTCAAAGAAGGTGATGGCGCATGACGCGTGCACTGGCGCTCGTTTTCTTCCCCTTTGCAATCCTGCAGCGCCTGTTGCAAGGTGTTGGTATTTATATTGTTACGGTGAAGTGAAGGATGAAGTTGAATTGGACTAGAGGAAGACAAAGTCTGGCAGTTGCCTGAACGCCATATACACCATTTGTAAATGTACAATATTTTACACTCGTTGTCCTGCTTTCTTCCTGCAACATCTTGGTGGAGGTGTGGGGTACAATCACGGAACTTCGCAGCGGACATCATATACCTGCTGCCACAATGGCAAATCAACCCACACAAGCGGCAACGCCTCAGCAGCCCGTGACAACGGTCATCCTCACTCATCCGCGGGACCCGGGGAATGGAATGGAATGGAATGGAGTTTATTCCGCAACAAGAAAATGTTACGAGGTGGACAGGTAAAAGCTGTAAAAACAGCTTGAGGAGCCCTGAACCCCTATCACACGTGGAAGCATAAAAGCGTGCGGCTAAGGGAGTACGACCTACTAAGAGGAAAACACTTACAGGAGTTATAAAACGTCACTGTAAAGGGGATTATACAGTAGTCAAATCAAAAATCACCGTATCACATCATTATACAAGCATTAAACGCAGTTGCTTTGGTGATGTGCTAGATATGTCAAACTTATTTTCTTTTATTATGTGGTTTAGAAGTGTACGCAATTGAAATTTTAACATTTTATTTCCGTAATTGGTCCTACATTTGGCGACGTACCGCACTTCAGGATGCGCACATTATAAGCAAGGAAGTTTTTCTCAAGCCTTGCTTGGTTTGTCATGGCATCATTATGTTTCAGCAAACCGAGTTTACATAAACGGCATAGCTTGTAATCATACATTGATGGAACCTGAATGAAGTGGTGCTTCTTAAACAATTGTGCACTGTGGTAGCGATATAGGACTTCACAGGCTAGTCGTAGAGCACCTTTTTTGCAAGACAGAAAGTTTGCTAATGTTTGAAGTTGTTGTTGTTGGCCATAGAAGAAACGCGTAATTCAATAGCGAAGAAAATAAAGAGTTATATATGAGTATGTTAACAGAGGTACGAAAATAGCAACAGTGACGGCGCATAATGCCGGTTGTCCTAGATAGTTTATTAATAATGTAGTTCACGTGCTCATCCCATGTCATGTTTTGTGAAAAATACACGCCCAGTGATTTGAAGCTTTTTACCACTTCAATTTTAGAGTTATTTAAAGAAATTGTGGGTAACTGGACATCTTGTGGCACGGACAACGCCGACGTCGAGGACTGGATTAAGATGTACGAGCGAGTGTGCGACAACAACAGGTGGGACCCAACAATGATGCTAGCAAACGTGATATTTTATCTGAGGGGAACTTCTAAGCAATGGTACGACACACGTGAAGCTGGCCTAACAAACTGGGATATCCGCAAAGAAAGAATGCGAGACCTGTTTGACAGACCTGTTCGTCGTCAGCTGGCAGCAAAATAAAAAACGCTTGCCGCGCTCAGATCTCCACATACAGGATGTGCTGGCCCTCTGTCGCAAGGCTGATGACAACATGACCGAGGCAGACAAGATTTGTCACATACTGAAAGGTATTGCAGACGATTCCTTCAATCTACGGATGTGTAAGGATTGCGCCACTGTGGATGCAATTATAAAGGAGTGCTGGCGCTTCGAACAAGCGAAAGGCCGCCACGTAGCTCAAACTTTCGAGCAATTGCCCAATACCGCCGCGACATCTTCTTGGGAAGACCCGTCGCGTTTCGTTCAGCCCAGAGGGCCGGAAGAAATAACGCGCACCGTTCGCCGTGAGCTTGGGGCCATGGCCCCGGCTCCCGTTCGTTCAGGCTGTCGGGAAAGCGTTACCGCTAGCAAACATAAGAAATAGCAAGTTTGGGGCATTCAATATCTCTGCTCGGTCCACCATAAAAACACCACCAGATTTCTTCCGCCGCTCGCTCCCAGACGCAAAGCTTTGCCCCACTCCATCGCAACCCGGCTGACTGGCGCAAAGCGGATAATAAACCCATCTGTTTTAATTATTCCGGTATTGGACACATCGCCTGTCATTTCCGCAACCACCGGTCGTCGCCTTCTTGTTGGTCGTCTTCGAGTCATCACCGCTATGTACCAGACAATCGTACTTTCTCGCCCTATACGCCGACTAGGAACATCAGCGCCGACAGTGCTCTACCAAGATCCAGCCGCTCCCCGTCTCGGCAAGGTCGTAGGTCCCGTTCGTCTCTCGTTCACCGCTCTTCGTACCCTTCTGCAACCAGTCGCTTCGCTTCGGGAAACTAGGCGGTGCAGCTCATGGAGGTGAAGCTGCAACTTCGACCCGGCCCACAAATACTCTGTTGACCCTGACTACATGTGGAAACCTACTGTACATTGAAGTTCATGGCGCTCCTGTTCGATATCTCGTTGACACTGGAGCGCAGCTTTCAGTTATGAGCGCTGCTCTCCCCCGAAGGCTCAAAAAGGTTCTGACAGCCGCCGTGCCGTGCACTGCGCGAGTCGCCGATGGGAGTACTTCACCTGTCCTTGGAATGTGCACAGCACGTGTGACCACTGGGGCCATTATACCGTTGTTCTATTTATCGTCCTTGAACGCTGTCCGCACTACCCAATTCTCGGCCTGGACATCCTTTCGAAACAATCTGCCCAAATTGACTGCTCCACAGGTGTTGTACAGTTGGATCTGCCGCTTCCTGCCGACGCAACCACTTGTGCTTCACACCGCTTATGTTCTGCTGAGTTTGCAAGGCTGTCTCCACAGGCGGCTACAAATGTCCTCCTGACGCCTTGTCCACGTTGTGTCGCCGCTTACTGACGTGGTTTTGTCACGCAATATTAGCCTACCGAAAACCTTAATCCTGATCCGCGAAAACTGCGCTGGCGTGCCTATCCTCAATGTTGGATTTTCGTCGTATGTGCTGCCCCACGGTATCGCCATAGCGCATATCACTTCTTTGGAAGAATTTCAGATTTCTTCTTTGACCTCAGAATCCTTCCTCAGTACCAACGGACCTTTGTCACCAACTACTTCGTACTGGACGCCTGCAGACGATGTTTCTAAGATGACCCTTGACCTTCCTTCCGAGCCAACAACAGCTCTTTGTCACCTCCTGTAATCTTATCGGGACATCTTTGATTTGGACGACCGTTCACTTGACCAGACATCTGTTGTCACGCATCGGATCGACACTGGGGACGCCAGCCCCATTCATAGGCGGCCATATCCTGTCTCCACAAATGAAAGGGCCATCATCATACAGAAAGAGGCCTAGACAGGATGATGCACAAGGACATCATTGAACCTTCCAGTAGCCCGTGGGCATCACCGGTTGTCTTGGTAAAGAAAAACGACAACTCATGGCGCTTCTGAGTTGACTACATCGCCTCAACAGGATAACAAAGAAGGATGTTTATTGATGACGCTCTAGACTGCCTTCACGGATCCAAATACTTTTCATCAATTGACCTCCGCTCCGGCTATTGGCAGATTAGCGTCGATGAGACGGTACGTGAGAAAACCACTTTCGTTACACCGGATGATCTGTACCAATTCAAAGTCATGCCATTTAGATTATGCAATGCGCCAGCTACATTCGAGCGCATGATGGACTCTCTTTTGCGCGGCTTGAAGTGGTCTACATGCCTCTGTTACCTCGACGATGTGATTGTGTTTTCGCCGAACTCTGAGAGCCACCTGCGGCGCCTCACAACCATACTGACAACCCTCTCCGTGTTTCGCAGGGCTGGCCTCCAGCTAAACTCTTTCAAGGGCCATTTCGGTCGCCGTGAAATTAACATGCTCGGCCATCTCGTTAACGCCACCGGAATTCAACCTAATACACAGAAAGTTCACGCCATGCGAAATTTTCCTGTACCTTGTTCAAAAAACGATGTCCGTAGTTTTCTGGGCTTATCCTCTTATTTCCGGCGATTTGTGAAAACTTTTGTCGGCATCGCTCACCCTCTCACTGACTTTATTAAGAAAGACGTCTCTTCCTCTTAAGGACCACTGCAGGAGAAAGCCTTCTGTGCCCTGATTGAGCGGCTTACAATTTTCCCTATTCTTTCACACTTTGACCCGTCTGCGTGCACTGAAGTACGAACTGACGCGAGTGATCATGGTATCGGCGCTGTCCCCGCTGAGCTCCAACAGGGCCACGACCGTATCATTGCTTGCGCTAGCCGCCTTCTTTCCACGCAGACCGAAATTACTCCATTACTGAGAGAGAATGTCTCGCGCTCGTAAGGGCGATCGCGACATTTCGATCGTACCTTTTCGGTCGGAGCGTCTGCGTCGCACCCGATCATCACGCCGTGTGCTGGCTCTCCTCTTTGAAGGACCCAGCTGGACGACTAGCACGTTGGGTTGCATCTACAAGAACATACATTTGCTATTGTGTATAAGTCAGGGCGCCTGCATAAAGAGGCTGACTGCCTGTCCCGCAATCCCGTGGATCAACCGGAGCATACCGATGCAGACTCGGACATCAGTGTTCTATGCCTCTCCGCCTTCCTCCATATTGGCGACGAGCAGCGCAAAGATCCTGTTATTCGAACACTTATAAAACGCCTAAACTCCTCGCCCAATGACCCGTCCATCCGGATGTTCACCTTGCGCGATGGAACTTTATACCGTCGTAGCGTTCGTCATGACTGCCCGGAGCTCCTTCTAGTGATTCCCAAGCACCTTCGACTCGCCATGCTCCAGCAAATTCACGACGCTACTACTGCTGGACATCTGGGCATCACTCGTACTTACGACTGCCTGCGGCGCCGCTTCTTCTGGCCCGGCATATATCGCTCGGCGCCCCGTTATGTCGCTTCTTGCGACTTCTGTCAGTGCCGGAAGACGCCTGCTATGCCTCCCGCTGGTTTGCTTCAACCAATTGATATCCCTACAGAGCCCTTCTTCGATGTGGGCCTCGACTTCCTTGGCCCCTTTCCAATTTCCATCAAAGAAAACAAATAGATTGCTGTAGCAACTGACTTTGCCACGAGATATGCCATCGCACGAGCTCTGCCAACCAGCTGCGCTACAGATGTCGCCGACTTCTTGCTATACGACGTCATCCTGCACCACGGCGCCCCTCGCCAGTTGCTGACAGATCGCGGCCGCTACTTTCTATCGAAGGTCGTCGATGATCTGCTCCGCTAGTGTTCTACAGAACACCAGAGTGCTACCTCGTGCCGCCCTCAAACGAACGGCTTCAGCGAGCGACTCAACCACACAGTAACTGAAATGCTCGCCATGTACGTTTCCGACAATCACCGCGACTGGGACGTCGCTGTACCATACATCACTTTCGCATACAACCCGTCCCGTCACGACACTGGCGGATTTTCACCCTTTTACCTTTTGTATGGTCGTGACTCCGCCTTGCCATTTGACACGTTGCTATCTTCCGCAGTACAAGCACCCAGCACTGGTTACGCTCGCGATGCTATTTACTTATCCGCCCAGGCCCGCGATGTCGCCCGACATCACCTCACAGTCTCTCAAGCTTCTCAAAAACGAGGCTACGACCTTCGGCACCGAGACCGCCATTTTTCACCTGGTTCTCTTGTCCTGCTCTGGACGCCTTCACGGTGGGTCGGCTTGTCGGTAAAACTACTTTCCCGTTATTCTGGTCCGTACCAGATCTTACGCCAACTGTCCGACGGGCCATACGAGATCGCCCCAGTGGGTCAGCCTTCAGTGCCTCCCAACGTCACCAGTGATGTTGTTCACCTCGCCAGGCTCAAGCCCTATGTCCCCCCATTAAGTGAGGTTCTCTCTCTCTCTCTCTCTGTCTCTCTCTCTCTCTCTCTATATATATATATATATATATATATATATATATATATATATATATGCGA
Organism: Dermacentor albipictus; assembly: GCF_038994185.2. Taxonomy (NCBI): domain Eukaryota; kingdom Metazoa; phylum Arthropoda; class Arachnida; order Ixodida; family Ixodidae; genus Dermacentor; species Dermacentor albipictus. Next base: position 14,058,716 of record NC_091828.1, on the reverse strand, counting down.
GGCCTAGCAAGCAAAACAGTTGAGTTTGAGCACCTTCTTACGCAGCACAATCCACATGTTCTCGTAGTGATGGAGACTTGGGTTGCCCGCCGAAATTGCTGATTCTGAAATAGTCCCCCCTGGTTAACGGGTTATCCGCAAAGATCGTGACACGCGAGGCGGCGGTGTGGCTCTCATCATTAAAGAAAGAATTGACGTCGTAAGATTCAAAGAGTGTCCTGAAACCGAAAGTATTTGGTGCAAGCTTAAACTCAACGGCGTTTCCTGCGTACTTGGAGCGGTATATAGACCCCCAATCGCCCCTCTAACATTTTTGAAATCAATCCAAGACTATCTGTGCTGTAATGTACCTGCCGGCGCGCGTTTAATGGTCGCGGGAGACTTTAATCTTCCGGGTACACAATGGGACAGTCTTGAAAGTGGTTCTTCCGACGTTACAAACTGTGACACCCTGTTTTACATCGCATGTAATCAAAACTTAACACACGTTGTGAATGAGATAACTACAAGTGGACCACGAGAGAAACATTGCTGGACTTGGTGTTGGGAAATTAAATATTGAAGAAGGACTTTCAGACCACAAACTTGTTATACTTCTCGTAAAAAGTGGTCTCCTATGTAAAAATAAAAGGAAACAAATCTTCGTTAGAGATTTGAACAAGGCTGACGACGTCAGCATTTTAGACCACATAGAAAAGCAACTTTACTATTTCAAGATGCTTTGTTGGGTAACTTGATTCATTGTATTTGGAAAAATTGGATGCGCTTTGTAGACAATCACAAGGAATTGCGCCTGTCCCTTCTTCCTTGTGATCGTCCAATTTTTCCATTTACTTTCTCGACGGATCGGATAACGTTCATATCTTGCGGACGGAATTTAAAAGAACAATCAATTATTGCGCGGACAAACTAGTACCTCAACGTAAAAAAAAACAGTTAGAAAGCGTTACCCGTGGGTTAATCGAGAAATTTTTCATTTAAGACGCAAATTGAAACGCATGAAAGAAAAAACAACGTAAAAGAACAAGATGACATTTCACAAATATCATCTATTTTTAAGCTCAAATTAATTTCAGCAACAGAAAAATATTTTTCTGAGACTTTACATTCTTTTATCAAATGTTCACCACAACGTTTCTGGCGTCACATCGCTCCTACGAAAGACTGCATTCAGTGCATACATTTCGGAGGCCACATCGTAACCCATCACACAGAAATTGCTGAAAAATGTTACGAGTTCTTTCACCCCGTATTCGTGCCTTCAGAAGTTCAAAGCGCTGACCTCTGCACCGAAAGTATCCACGAACAGGAAGGCATGCCAGATATCACTATATCCGAGCAAGGAATATTATCGCTTTTGCTAGATATTGACACAAAAAAGTCGCTTAGTCCTAACAACGTCCCAAATGAGTTTTTAAAACGTTATGCAGAATAGGTGTCTGAATAGTTAAACATTATTTTCAGCTTGTCCCTGGATAAGCGAAAATTGCCCTCCGACTGGTTAAGAGCGAAAGTTATGCCTGTTCACCAAACCGGAAACAAAAATTGTGTGGAGAACTACTGGCCAGTTTCAATCACGTCCACATGCTGCAATATACTAGAACATATAATATCGGCAAGTTTATTTCATTACCTTGAGGGCCAAAATCTGCTTAAGGCTAATCAGCATGGCTTTAGACGGAAATTGTCAACGATGGCCCAGCTTGTAGAAACAGTCCACGAGTTAGCAAATGCACTGAACGATAAAAATCTGGTACATGCAATTTGTCTTGATATGTCCAAAGCATTCGTTCGGGTTCCACACATAGAACTTATAGGGAAACCAAAGAATTTTGGAAATAATAGTACTATTGTCGGTTGGATTAAATCGTATCCTAAATATAGAACGCAGTACGTGGAAATCAACAGCGCAACATCCGGCATTCTGGGTGTTTCATCAGGTGTTCCCCAGGGCTCTGCGCTCGATCCCGTCGTATTTGTGTGCTATACCAACGATATTGCAGAGACACTTTTCTCGGGTGTTAGGGTTCGGTTATTCACCGACGATTGCCTGCTTTACTCACATATAACATCCAATGAACGTCAAATTACGTTAAGCACAGCATTAAGTAGTGTCCATGACTGGTGCACGAAATGGAAAATGAAAATGAATCATAGTAAAATGTCATTTATAAGAATAACAAACAAAATTAAAGATAATTTTCCGTTTGAATACAAACTTTAAGGACACAAATTACAGAAAGTAAGCTACTTCAAGTATTAGGCTTAATGACAAGTGAAAATTTCAATTGGAATAGGCACATTCATAGCTTATGTAGTGCAGCCGAGCGAAAAGTGTGGACTTAGCGCCGGAAACTAGGGCAGGAAAGACGATCGCGAAACTAACCGCCTATTTTACACTTGTAAGACCAACTTTGGAATATGGCTGTATCGTGTGGGACCCCTATACGAAAACCCAGATAGCAAGGATCGAAAAAGTACGAAGAAGGGAAGGTAGACTTAATCTGCCTAGATATAAGCCCACGGATTCAGTCCCCAGGATGTTGTCAGAAGTTAACTTACCTCAACTGCTATAGCGGAGAAGAGTTGCTACACTTAAGTTCCTCTATTTTTTGCGGGGTGAGTTCTTTAACATAAACGCCGGACTGTACATTACGCAGCGCTCGGCCCGAACATTGAGGAACAGTCACAACCAACAACTTACACCCTTCCAAACTCGTATCAACACATTTAAATAGTCATTCTTCCCACGAAAAATTGAGGAATGGAACTCGCTGCCACAGCACATAACGCAAACAGACTATGTCAGTTCGTTTGAAAAATCTATACACCTTTACCTTGACCTACCAAATTGACCATGACAGCTTGTTTGTAGCGAATCTCACCTACATGGAAATATTGATGTTGCTGTGTGGGCTTTTACTACCGCATTTGTATTTTGTTGTGAGCCGCAGGTTGTGTACATTAATTTTATTTTGTATATACACGTCTACAAGGCTGGGATTTCCAATGAATTTTATGCATTGCAACAAATATTTTCCACCTTGTAACGGCCCACAAAATGGGCAAACAGTACTAATAAATGAAATGAAAGTGTGTGTGTGCGTGTGCGTGTGTGCGTGCGTGCGTGCGTATGTGTTTTTGTGTGTGCGTGTGTGCGTGCGTGCGTATGTGTTTGTGTTTGTGTGTGTGTGCGTGCGTGCGTGCGTGCGTGTGTGTGTGTGTGTGTGTGTTTGTGTGTGACCAAGGCGGCAACCAATGATCTAGCGATGTGCTACCGGGGTTACTTGCGTTCTTGAACACGCAGACGGGCTCTTGACCATCACTCTACAATGTGCGAATACGAATCTTTGAGGAAAGTTTCCTTTCCTGAAATACAGTGTTTAACGGCCCTGATGGAAGTTTCTGAGCTTGTGCCTAATTTTTCAATCATTTACTTGCAGGTTGCTACCATGGCGCTCGCTGCCTTCGCCGCGCTGACAGTCGCCGCCTCACTGCTTGTCAGTGCTGCCAAAGCTGACGCAGGTACCACTGTTACCGAGTGACTGCTCCAAAGTTTTATCGAAAAGTGGGCATGGAATGGGTTTCATACCAGAAAAACGCTCAAATTCTGCATGTCATCATGGTTAATGTCTATGTTATGGCGTGCTTCTCTATGTTTAAATATCATACGCAAAAAGAAATTGAAAACGCTCTTGAATTTCTGCCCCAAGCGGACATTGCTTTCTATTGTATTAAACCAAGACAGTCGCCTAACGCAATCAATTCTGTCTGATTCATAGGGAACCATGCATAAATCCTGGAGGTTTTTGAAGTAGCGCTGTACCAGACGAAAAATGGTGGCATGGATGAGGGTTTTCTTTCTTGCGCTTAGTTTACCACGCTCTATAATGACATGGTGAAAGTACATATAAGCATTCAGGCCCGTTTCATAGACCCACGGGTCTGGACAACATTCATTTGGGCTAGATGGTGCATACTTGAAATGGGAAGGAACCGCGCCAACTAAGACGATCACGAGTGGGAGAACGACACAGGTCAAGCGCTTGTCTTGTGTCGTTCTCGCTCTCGTGGTCGTCTTAGTTGGCGCTGTTCCTTCCTAATTCCGTTTCATAGAGATACTGCAACAATGAGGATTTGCATAATCATATTCTATATTCGGCATGGTGCGTTTGCATGAACAACTTTTGTTATATGGTGCAGAATCATCCAGCCAATAAGCAAGTAACTTAACGTGTTCATTCAGTTTTACAGGATTCATTTTCTAGATTTTACGGCCTTTGTACAGATTGTTGGAGCAAGTTTAGCTCGGGTGAATACTTGTGAAAAACACCTGGCGCAGCAGCAACTGCTCAATAATTTAAACCGCAATCACCTCACCGATGAGCCGTCTTTATGGGAACCGGACGCTCAAGCTTTCCATACCAACAGCAACCTCAAGCGAGCTGAATAATCATATCTTGCGGGAAGTTCACGATGCCTTCTCGTGAGCGTCGAATCGAGACAAGTGTTTTCAAGCTCGGTATTATCCCGGGTGTTTCAGCGAACACTTTCAAATATTTTTAGAAGTTGCCTGCGGCAGATTGCGCAGTTATAGTTCATGAGTTAGTCTACCCGAGCAGGTGGACGTTACTTGCACAAAAAATTAAAAAGCACAATCTACTAATTAATAAAACTTTATTAATTACGTTTTAACTAATTACCTTATGGCACATATTGCAGTTTACAAATTCTAGCCGCAGAGTTCGCAACGAATTCTCAGGTGTTGACACCAGTTTCGATATATTAATGCCCAAACTTCGCGGAGAAATGCATTGGCGTTCCAGTTACTTTCTTAAAAACGTCCTTTTATGCACTGTATTACAAAATTAACTGGAACGCTGGCACCGTGCGAAGCGTGCTAGCGGTCACTGGAGGGAAGACTGGCGCTAGTATCTATGAAAGCTGCAAGCACAGCGGCTAAGCCTACGTGGGAATGGCCAGTACACGAATTCGCCTACTTAAGGCGTCAAAAGCCTCTGTGACTCTGGATCGTTTATAAAAAAATATTGCTTTATAAAGCCACAAATTTGCAGCAATTGAGCATGTTTGGACTATTATTGCGTACTGCGGTCATTAATGTAGGATTCCTTCGAAAGATAGACTACAAAGGTAGATAGATAATAAATCCAGAAGAACGTGAGTAGCCACCAGCGCGAAGGCTCCCTGCACTGCTAACCACGTATCCCGCAGTGACCGAACAATTGCCGCCTGTACGAAACCCTTCGTCAGAGTGCAGCGCATGGGTCGCACCTGCACCGTATGGGACCAAACAGTCGGCGTCAATGAAGGTCCAAAGGATGGAATACGCAAATTTAGCTTGACGTTTACCAAGGCAGGGTGCGAGCACAGGTATGCAGCAGCAACGATACTTTATAAACGCGCAACGCTCGTGCCGGCTGGGAAAACGTGATGGCTGCCCCCCGGCAAACCCTATAGGAGCACGGTGCCTCCACTTCTTCGCTCGTGGAGGCAAGCTAACAAAACATTTCTGGAGCGAGCGGTTTGCACATGCGTCGTAGATAGCAGGATACCACGACAATGCCGACGGCACAAGTCCGCCTGGAGCATCCGCGTAATCGCTATCGCAATAACATAGCCACCTCAGCAGACGCTTGTGAGCCGAGATTGCGAACGCTGTGCTACCGGATGCTGCGGTCGCAAGTTTCCTTTCTTGTCCTGTACATTACATATGTATACGCTGAATGACAAAGCTGGCCGAAAATTAGGCGGATCTCAGGCATTGTGAGAATCGATGTGAGGGAAGCTTTCTGTGCTGTTTGCTTTGATTGACAATACCTAGCGGCGATATTGATGGCCAATTTTAAATTTTGTCAGCATTTAGTGCAATACCAGAGCGTTGAGTTGATTACCAACGTTACTTTGCATACACCATTGCTGTTTGTCTGCGTAGTACACAGAAGACACAGCGAGACATGTTTATTGAGTTATTGTTTTGCGCCATTGTTCACAACTTTCCAGAAGATTAGCATTGCCATTGCCTCTGATAGCACTTTAATTGCATTATGGGACTGTGCGTGCCAAAACCGCCATCAGAGAATAAGGCACGCCGTAGTGGTGGACAACGGAACAATTTTGACCTCCTCGGGTTATTTAGCGACCACCCGAATCTAAATGTACGAGCGTTCTTGTACCTCGTCCCGTCGAAATGTGGCTGCCACGGTCGGGATCGAACCCGTGACCTCGAGCATCGCCATAGCCTCAAAGCCACCACGGCGGGGCCATAAGTGTTGAATTAATGTTCGACGCTGCCTCATGATGAACGACAATCTTATGGGCATCATTAAGGAGTGTGCAATAGAAGTCGGTGGTAACTCCGTTAGAAAAGATGCCAGTAAGCTATCGCAGGAGAATAAAGATCTGATCAAGAAACGCCGACGTATGAAAGCATCTTACCCTACGGCTAGAATAGAACTGGCAGAACTTTTTAAGTTAATCAACAAGCGTAAGACAGCTGACATAAGTAAGTTTAATATGAACAGAAGCGAACGCGCTCTCAGGAAAGGAGGAAGCCTAAAAGCAGTGAAGAAGAAACTAGGAAGAATCAGATGTTTGCTGTAAAAGACAAAGCCGGCAATATCATTACTAATATGGATGAGATAGTTCAAGTAGCTGAGGAGTTCCATAGAGATTGATACAGTACCAGTGGCACCCACGACGATAATGGAAGAGAAAGTAGTCTAGAAGAATTCCAAATCGCAAAGGTAACGCCGGAAGAAGTAAAGAAAGCCTTGAAGCTATGCAAAGGGTGAAGGCAGCTGGGGAGGATCAGGTAACAGCAGATTTGTTGAACGATATGGGCAGATTGTTCAAAAAAAAACTGGCCACCCTGTATACGCAATGCCTCATGACTTCGAGCGTACTGGAAACTTGGAAGAACGCTAACATAATCCTAATTCATAAGAAAGGGGACGCCAAACAGTTGAAACATTATAGACAGGTCAGCTTACTGTCCGCTGCTTACAAAGTATTTACTAATGTAATTGCAAATAGAATCAGGAACACCTTAGACTTCCGTCAACCAAAGGACCAGGCGGGATTCCGTAAAGGCTACTCAGCTATTTACCATATTCACACTATCAATCAGGTGATAAAGAAATATGCGAAATATAACTAACCCTTATATATAGCTTTCTTTGATTACGACAAAGCGTTTGATTCAGTCGAAACCTCAGCAATCGTGGAGGTATTACGGAATCAGGTTGTAGACCAGCCGTATGTAAAAATACTGAAAGATATCTATAGCGCCTCCACAGCCACCATAGTCCTCCATAAAGAAAGCAACAAAGCCCCAATAAAGAAAGACGTCAGGCAGGGAGATACGATCTCTCCAATGCTATTCACAGCGTGCTTACAGGAGGTATTCATAGACCTGGAATGGGACGAATTGGGGGTAAGAGCTAATGGAAAATACCTTAGTAACTTGAGATTCGCTGATGATATTGCCTTGCTTAGTAACTGAGGAGACCAACTGCAATGCATGCTCACTGACCTAGAGAGACAAAGCAGAAGGGTGGGTCTAAAAATTGGTCTGCAACAAACTAAAGTAATGTTTAACAGTTTCGGATGAGAACAGCAGTTTACGATAGGTAGCGAGGCACTGGAAGTGGTAAGGGAATACATCTACTTAGGGCAGGTAGTGACCACGGATCCGGATCGTGAGACTGAAATAATCAGATGGATAAGAATGGGCTAGGGTGCGTTTGGCAGGCATTCTCAGGTCATGAACAGCAGTTTGCCATTACCCCTCAAGAGAAAAGTGTATAACAGCTGTGTCTTACCAGTACTCACGCACGGGACAGAAACCTGGAGTCTTACGAAAAGGGTTCTACTTAAATGGAGGACGACACAACGAGCTATGGAAAGAAGAATGATCGGTGTAACGTTAAGGGATAAGAAAAGAGCAGATTGGGTGAGGCAACAAACGTGGGTAAAGGACATCTTAGTTGAAATCAAGAAAAAGAAATGTGCATGGGCCGGACATGTAATGAAGAGGGAAGATAACCGATGGTCATTAAGGGTTACCGACTGCATTCCAAGGGAAGGGAAGCGTAGCAGGGGGTGGCATAAAGTTAGGTGGGTGGATGAGATTAAGAAGTTTGCAGAGACAACACGGCCACAATTAGCACAGGACCGAAGTATTTCGAGAAGTATAGGAGAGGCCTTTGCCCTGCAGTGGGCGTAACCAGGCTGATGATGATGACGCTGATGATGATGATGATGACAATGTCTTATAACGCAATAATGTCAGAGTTGGAGCCTTAAGAAGTTTCGCCTTAAGTAACCACGAGCGTGGTAAGCATTGTTCACTATATTATTAATGTGGGTTGCCCAGGTCAGGTTGTATGTGATATGAATTCCTAAGTACTTGTAGGAAATTACCTGTTCGGAAGGAAGGTATTTTAAATGCATAGCTTTACACTTGTGAACTTTTAATTCCATTAGCGAAAAGCTGCACCAGTTAGATATTATATGAAGGTCTGATTGAAGACAGGTAATATGACAATCTGTACTTAATGCCCTAAAGAGGACACAGTCATCCGCGACGAGAATAATGTTAGCAGTTACTTGTGAAGGAAGGTCGTTAGTATATATTAAGAACAACAAATAACCGAGAACCGATCCTTGGGGCACTCCGGAAGCAACTGAGCTCACCGGTGAATTGCAGCCGTTAGCAGTAACGTATTGTGAGCGATGAACAAGAAAAGATTGGATCCATTTTAAAAGATTAGCATCAATATTCAAATGAGTTAATTTGTAAACTAGACGTGTGTGACAGACTTAATCGAATGCTTTTGAGAAGTCCTTAAAATATGCAGACCGCGCATGATGAACGATCGAAAATTCGATGCGTCTGATGAGTGAAGGATATGAGTTGTGTCTCGCATGAGTACGATTTCCTAAAGCCATGTTATGCAAGTAAAAGAAATGTGTTATCTTCAAATAAGTTGACGAGATTTGCGAATAAAATGTGTTCTAACAGTTTGCAGCACGTGCTGGTAAGCGAGATGGGGCGATAGTTGGTTGATACGTTTTTGTTAACAAATTTGTGGGGCGACATCACCTTCCCAACCTTCCACTGATAAGGTAACGCGCATGTTTTGAGTGACTGTTGAAAAAGTTTGGTTAGTATAATAGAACTGTATGCGAAAGTGTTCTTTAGGAACTTATTGTTAATTGAGTCGAAGTCACGTGAAGAATTGTAGTCGACTTTGTCACTAAGTTTAGCAACACGCGTTGTATGAACTATTAGTGCGAACATGACTGGATAATCATATTCACGTAACTCGAGAAGTTGCTCATTAACAGCTTCCGAAAAATTGTTGAGAAAGGCTTCCTTAAGGTCAGCTGCAGCACCATATTTAGGAACAGGCCATTTTTAGGTAGAGTCGTCTAATAAGATTTAGTTATCACAAACAGGTCTAATTTTTGCCCAAAATTTTTATTGCTTGTTTTAAGAATAGATGGAAGGGTTACAGCAAAAAAAGTACGTTTATCATGTTTTAACGCTTGAATATATTCGTTAGAAGCCGCCTTGTATGCCATCCAACGCGAAGCACTTGAAGTCAATTTAGCTGAGCGGTAGATACGCTTTTTACGCTTAGAAAGTCGTTTAATGCGAGTGTTATACCAAGGGGCTTGTGGGTTAGTAGTTAATATACGGCTGTGAACATATTTATTCATTAGTTCAGTTACCTTTTGAATAAACGTGTCGCACTTAGCTTGCACAGAACGGTCATCAAAGTTAATCAGGAATGTGTCAAGAAACGGATGTAATTTGTCATTGATGGCCTCGAAGTTTGCTTTTCTATAGTCGAGTACTGTTTTCTTTTTCCCGATATGTTTCGGATGGTTGGCACTGATGGTAAAATGCATAGCAGAGTGGCAAAGGCGGAAGGACGGTAATGTTGAAAGTTAGTTTTGGTTCGGTGGTAAGTACTAGGTCTAGAGTGTTTGAGATGGCAGCAGTATTCCCAGTTGGTTGACTGACCACTTGCGAAAAGGAAGAAGTGGAGCATAAATCTAAACATTCGTTTGCTCGAGACAAAAAAAGGCAGTAATGAAGGAGGCGGAGTGTTCCATTTAATGTTCGGAAGGCTAATGTCACCTAATAAATAAAGGGGTGATGATGGAAAGCATGGTGATACGTTATTAAAAACATCATGCAATTCGCTACCGAATGTAGGTGGGGAAGAAGGAGATTGGTAGCATACGCCTGTAACCGCCTACTGGGGTTCAATTTAAGTGAAGCCCAGACAATTTCGAGGTCGGTATCAACAGAAATTCGTGCGGAAGGAATATCGTTAGAAATGGCAAGTAAAACGTCGCCTCCATGGCGCACAGCACGATCCTCCCTATATGTAGCGAAGCGATAGGCGTCATCAAGGATTTGAGAATCATTAATGTTCGAAAGCCATGTTTCTGTTAAGGCGACAATGTGTGGAGAACAAGTGTCCAAACGCCGAGGACAATAAAGAAATATTTCTTCGGCACACTTCTAATGTTCGTAAAAAAGATGGACGCATGGTGTTGTGAAGTCTGTCCACTTTGCCTCTCGCTCCGCTAAGTGAAATTACCTGCAGGAACTATGTTCCTTGCGCGTTGACACGGCGATGGTTTTTCTGTCACGCATTTCATTTAAGCGTCAAAAACGTAGCCCCTGTCGTTCATAAGTTGTTTGTCGTATATTAGTTCAAACACAGGTGCACCGGGCTGATTTTTTCAAACAAGATTACCCCAGAGCGATACGGGTTGCGCGGGGAGGTGTGTAATAATCGCTAATCGGCTCGGCTCGGCACATTCGAACGATGTCCGCGAATAAGAACTGGCCCATCAAATCCACACGAACAGCTCGACACCGCCCCCTTCGACGTCATCGTCTTCACCCTACATAAGAAACAGCCCGCTCTGGGATTCGTTCAGTGGGCACACCGGCTGGCAGTCTAACGACATTACGATGAACGCATTCCTGCTTTTTACGCACGCTAGTAACAAATATGGCTCTATTAGAACGAGTGATCGTTGTTTCGTCGACCTGGGGTGCCCTCACAGTGTGTGTAAATTATTTTCGTACTTACGAAATGTTTTTCTCATGCTCTGCGGGGACGTTGAGTGTAACCCTGGGCCCGGTACTACTGAGTAACTGGTTCGTCAGCTACTCGAAGGACAGAAAACCATGCAAAAACGATTGGGTGCAATAGAAGTTAAAGCAGGTAGGTAGAACCGTTAAAGCAGGTAGGTAGAACTAGGCTCTAAGATTGCTGGTTCGGAAAGCACTGTCCAAAGTATTGAAAGAAAACTAGTCGTCCTTGAGGATAGAAGCCGCTGCAATAATTTTATATTTTTCTGGTATTAGTGAAAAGGTGTATGAAACTTCGGCATCCCTTTCCGAGAGAGTGCGGAACTTATTTCAGGACAAGTTGGACGCACAGGTGTCCTCGCCAGAGAGAATGCATAGGCTAGGGCGCAAACAAGTAAACAATCCTCGGCCAATTATCCTTAAACGTGTCAATCACTGCGAAAAAGTGAATATACTTAAACATTCTCAGAAATTTAAGCAAGGGGACATTTCTCTGTCTGAGGATTTTTTTGCTTCTACGGGACAATTAGAAAAAACCTCTGGGCGAGTGCAGCTCAGGACAGGAAAGAAGGCAGTAAAGTGTAACTTGTATACGATAAGATTGAGATAGATGATGACATGCTTCAGTGGGACAGCCCTTTTATGAAAAGGTTCCACTCGTTCAAGAATGCCGCAGTCCAAAACGAACGCAATGAATAAACGATTGCCCTAAAAAGACGTTCCAATGCATCAATGTGAATGTCCGAAGTATAGCGAACAAAGTGACTGACATAGATAGCCTTATCTTAGCACATCACCCTCACGTTGTAGTAGTGATGGAAACGTGGCTATATCCATATATTTATGACAGTGAAGTAACACCATGTAGTTATAATATTTTCCGCGGTGACAGAAATGGTGGTGGCGTCGCAATAATATACAAAGAATCTCTGCGAGTGTCAAGGTTACCAAACACAGACGGGCTAGAAAGTATAATAGTCAAAGTATTCCTTGAGGAATTCCATTTAATAATTGGGACATTTTATCACCCCCCCCCCCGAACTGCAATAATAAATTCGTAGAAAAGCTTTATGAATTGTCATGACAAAATTACATCCGTCCTCGTAACTTGTTGACAGGCGATTTCAACTTTCCGTCTATAAACTGGTTAACCAATACTCCACAGGCTTTCTCTAGTGCCTGTCAATCATTCCTCGACGTAGTGCTCTTGCCTAATCTGGCTCCGATAGTCACAAAGCTCACTCGCGTACAAAATTGCTCACCGTCAACTCTGGACCTCTTCCTTGTTACCGCCAACCTGCTACGCCGTAAGACCCATGCGGATGTCTTAAAGGACTGTCAGACCACAAAATGCTAAATTTGTGAAACATAGTTCCAGCGCACATTTGAACAAGGACGAGGCGAGAAAGACAACACGAACGCCGGACTTCAACAACTGTTGAAGTTGGCGTTCGTGTTGTCTTTCTCGCCTCGTCCTTGTTCAAATGTGCGCTGGAACTATGTTTCACAATGCTAATCATAACCAACTAGCCCAGCTGTCCATACTTAGTGCTAAATTTAACCTTGTAACTGCACACTACACCAAAGCTTCAAAAGAGACAGTTATTCCCTTGTTCTCACGTGCCAGTGACGCCGATAGTTTAGATGAACTATACAGTTCGTTTTCTTCTTTTTCTTGTTTGCATGAATCACAGAGTTCTTCTGTTGAGCACATGTGGGTCTTCTTCAAAAACATAGTTCACCGATGCATAAATGATTTTGTGCCAATAAAATGGAAAATAGTGCGCAGCAGCAATCCATGGATGACGAAAAACATTGTGCGTCTGGGGCGTAAACTGAAAAAAGCAAGACGTCAGAATACGAAACGGCTTTCACCGACACAGCCAATAAGATTTCCGCACTACGCCAGTCATTACGAAACACTATCAGTAAGGCTAAACACTATTTCCTCACTGTGCGTGTGAGAAACTTTCTTGTCTTATCTCCAAGTAAGTTCCGGCGATACCTCGCGCCACTGAAGAAATCGGTCCTTGGCCTCTACAGATAGCGCGACTACTCACTACAAGTTAGAAATTTCACAGGCGCTCAAACAATACTTCAGTTCGGTATTCACACATGACGACGGTTTCACACCACAGTCATATTCCATTGTTGATTGACCTCCAATCACTGACATTTGTATAACCGAGGAAAGCGTGTTAGATCTCAACTCAGACACCAAGACAGTTCAGGTATCGATGAAATACCCAACAACCTTTATTCCGCTATGCTGAATGGTGTGCGAAGTACTTAACCTTCGTTTTTAAGAGATAGATAAAATGCTCAGAGTTGCCGTCATATTGGAAATTCGCCATAATCACTCCGATTCCTAAAGTACGAAACCCGTCAGCACCTTCTTCCTACAGGCCGACTTCTGTGCACTTCCGTCAAATTGCTAGAGCACATCATCTGCAAACACATAACCAATTTTCTCGAGGAGAATCACGTTGTTGATAACCCACAGCATGGGTTCCGTCGCGATCTTTCCACTATTACGCAACTGATTGATGTCCATGACTTGGCAGCAGCATTAGATAGGCAAAGTCAAGTCGGTATAATTTTTCTTCACTTCGAGAAGGCGTTAGCCCGCGTATCAGATCACAAATTATAGCTGAAATTAAAACCCATATTAAAACACGATTGCCTTCTCTCGTAGATCTTTCGCACAGACGTCAAAGTGTAGTTACCTATGGTGTCCTTTCTGATGGGGTCCCAGTGGATTCCGGTATTCCGCAGGGCTCTGTCCTAGGTCCCCTTTTCTTTTTAATGCTCATTATCGACATTGCTGAAAACATACATGTTGAAATGCTACTGTTTGCAGATGATTGTATAATTTATTACGAAATTTCTAGTCCTGATGGTCAACTTCTTTTAAGCGATCTTAAGCGACTGTGTGCCTCCGTGTGTAAATTCAAAATTAAATTACGGGATTTTACGTACCAAAACCAATTCTGATTATGAGGCATGCTGTAGTGGAGGACTCTGGAAATTTCGGCCGCCTGGGGATCTCATAGAGCTCCTAAATCTAAGAACACGGGTGCTTTCGCATTTCGCCTCCATCGAAATGCGGCCGCCATGGCCGGGATTCAATCCCGCGACCTTGTGCTCAGCAGCCCAACACCATAGCCACTGAGCAACCACGGCGGGTACCCTGCATATATATATATATATATATATATATATATATATATATATATATATATATATATAATGTTTTCTAGTACAACCCTAGGAGTGTTAGCCAGCACCACCACTCACAGACCTAGGCGGCGGATGTGGAACATCCTTTCTGCCGCAGGCGTCACGAGAACATAACCTTTTTGGGTGAAACCAATGTCTCTAATGTCAAGAAAGCAAAATCCCTCACCATGGAACTGTTTTTCGCGGCGAAGACGCTTAAGCAGGAAATTGCTTTTCGTGCTATAGTGTCAGAGAAAGCGACGTGGCAGGTCTGTGTCGCTAGTTACCTACAGAAGTGCTTAGCTTCACTAGTTTTTTCAGACCCCTTTTGCTTGCGTAATTCTCAGGCACTAGCTCAGTATTTGAGAGAGCGAAATCCTGGTGACTGTACAGCTTTCAGCATGGATATCGAAGACTTGTATTAGTCCTTGCCGCATGACGGGTTGCTAAATTGCGTAAATGAGTGCATTAAAGAACAAGTGCAAGAGTCGGCTTTTGTTGACAGATACGGTGTTTCCACGGGAGCTTTTCCAAAAATTCTTTCAATATACGTGAAGTCGACGCTGATTGGGTGGAGAGATGGCGTTTTTCTGCATAAATCGGGCATTTGTATTGGCTCAAAGGTTGCCCCTATTCTTAGCAATATTTGCCTGAGTAAGGTTGACAGCTGCTTAGGAATGCCTTAGGTGATAGCGTTATCAAGATATTTCGTTACGTTGATGATTTCCCGATTTTCTGCAATAGGGAAGAATTCCATACCGCTACTACCTCAGGAAGTGTGCAATTTAAACTTTATGGAGGAGGATTAAAGTTTACCAAGGACTATTCTAAGCGACGCGTAATTTAGTTTCTTAACATTTTTTTGGTCTTCGATCAAAATCCCGTTTGTTGGCAGTACTCCCCAAGATCTTCGAAGCCGTTGCTAAACTTTCAATCCAAGGATTCCGTAAAAACGGAATCACCATGTCATGCCTTAAGTCTTCTCTCACCAGATCCTGCATGCAGTAAATGAGCGCCAGTTTTAATGCGCAGGTCCGGCGCCTATTAGAAGCAGGTTATCCTGGTGTAGCGGTGGCCACTGTGGCTGAGTGCCTAAAGAAGTCGGTTTCGAGGGGGATGGACGTCATTCCAGAAAGCAGTAATAGCAAAAAAAGAGTAGTGGCTATTCCGTACATTCATTCAGTGTCACACCGGCTTCAAAAAGTTGCAAGTAGATATGATGTTAATGTTGCTCTTACTGCTCCCAATGAGCTAGGTAAGATATATGCGCTGCCGTACAGAGGAAAAAGGAGCAGGTAAAAGGCAAAAAAGAACAGATATTTGCCCAGTGAAGTACATAAGAACAATAGTTGTACTGACTGTCGTATGGGTGTGGTTTATAAAATTCCCCTTAGCTGTGGCCACTTCTACGTAGGGCAAACGGGGCGGTGTATTAATCAGAGGCTCATGGAACATAAAAGCCCGTTAACCGGTGGATCGCCTTCTAATCTTTCCCTACATTGTCAAGATTGTAACTGCATGCCAGAGTTAGATGAATGCGCGATATTGTGCAGGCATAAGAATGAAGATACGCGACTTATGGTAGAGGCATGGCAAATCTATAATGGTGGAAGTGCGTGCGTGAGTAAGCCTTCCATTACCTTACATAAGGAAGAGATTAAGTGCCTTAACAGTTATCTCTCACGTACACCCGCACATGTACTCGACTGACACGTGGTGTTACCATTTCTGAGCATGCGCAGATGAGTTTTGTGTCTTCTTTCTTTTTTCGCCTCAGTGTTCCCTTCAGTTGGTAGTTGGCGTTCGTGTTGTCCACTTCTCTACTCTTGTGTCCTGTCTGCACGCCTCACCTCTTTTTTGCATAATGGATAACAGGGTTCTGGTGTTTGCCTGCGCACTGATAACGACGCCATTTATGGGAGAGCATGTGGGTATATGTTGTAGTAGCTAAGTGTGTGTATTGCCTCTAATAAAGTCAGTTGTGAGTTTAGGGCTCTCCTGTGTATTTCCTGCCTTCTGTCTATGTCGTCTTGCGCTGCTCCTTCATTATGTTCAACCAGTGCCAACTGCACAAATGTCAATTATTCTCTGTTTCATCTATTAATTAGTTTTTCAACACAGAAGCACCCATTCGCTAGCAGCCATTATGGAAACGCATTTATTTCACGTTTTAGAAGGTCTTGGAATCGTTCATAAACTGAACGTTCTCTTTCCGCAAAAATATAAAAATAACAAATATGTTACCCGTGAACACATATTGCTCGCACATAATACATCTACAACATTTACAAAATCAAGCCTTGAGGATCATAAATTTCTCTAATTACATGTCGCATGCAGTACCAATTTTCAGTTCCTTAAAAATACTACCATTACGTTACACGCTCGAGCTAAAATTGGTTTTACTAATATACCGCACACTATATCATGAAATAATTTTAAATGCATTTAATAACTCTGCTCTTACCAGCACTAATAATACGAGATTTTCCTCTGACAACAATTTGTTGCTCCCTCGAATAAACACTAATTATGGAATGTTTACTGCCCTTTTTACGACCATTAAATACTGGAAAAAACTACCACCCCATATTAAAGCCTGCCGCACAACGTGCTTTTTTGTCGCATAGTCTATATAACATTTGCACTTTGCGTATCGTAAGCATATATTTGTTTTTAATTATCTGTTACATTAACCTCATGTTCTTTGATATGTGTTATTCCTATGTTTCCATAAAGTGTCAGTTACTACAAGTTTATTTATTCATACGCTGTATCGGTTTCATTTGCTTGTGTTTTGAAGTTCAATTATTGTAAGCACCTTCTTGTATTTTGTTCATTTGCTTCATTAACTTCGTGTTTTCTGATGTCTGTCGCTGCTATGTTACCATAATGCATTAATTCCTGCTTTGTTAAATTACTAATAGGAGGTCCCCCTGACAGTTCTTGTAACTACGGGACCTCCTTTTGTACTAATGATGAATGATGAAAAACGCTGCACTTGTGTCAAACCATTAAAAGAGTCAACGCCGTGCAGACAATCAACTCCATACGGCGCAAGAGCTAACTTATTTATAAGCATTCTTTGTTTCCTCCGACCATTAATGAGGGCAACATTGTTTTCCCTGAATTTTTAATTAGCATTGAGTGTTATCATTATCGATACGTTTATTGCATTATGTCTGTAGGATGTTCGCTTTAAATTCGTTACTTTAGCTGAAACTAATAGATGTCCCCCTCACGCACTGTCTCAAACGTGCCGACCACGTGACAGGCACAATGGCAGGCAGCAGTCGCGGGCGGCCGATTGCGGTCAGCGCGTCTCGGCCCGCTGCTTTTCGGTCACTGCGTGAGAACGGGGACGCCGCAGCTGCGGTGCCCCAAGTGCGCTCTCGCTTTTCAAGGTCGCTCACGATGCACGGACGACTGAACCAAAATGGTGATAGGAAATGGTGTACCGCAAAAGAGTATTTCTTTCACCGCAGTCACAGTGAGCAGTATTTTATGTGATTATATTTAAAAGACACTAGTGTGTAACGTAAGCATTTTATATTACATTATACACCAGCTGCTTCCACTCTCCTACCTTCTACCGTCCGGACATCTGTCTATACGATAGCTTGCGCATTCTGAAGTACATTGTACTGCGCGGACTCTTATTTTTCACACTTTAGATATATCGACAAGGTATGATCCACTAGCATACTTAACAGGGATGAGCGGGCTAGTTGGTGGTCCAATAATGATAGTTGGCATTCCAATAATGATCCACTAGGTCCGCAGCCGGTAATTGTGTTACAGTTAAATCTCACTGAACTTGTTCTGAAATCTTGGAACAGAGTTCTGGCGAGTTCCGTTTATGAAGGACTCTTTACTGCTCTATATTATTGTATTGCCCTGTAAGACTGTAATTCTAACATTGCTAACATTTTTTGTGGTGTGAAGAAGCCTGCCTAAAACTCACTAAGAGGTTTTACTGACCGGAACTTGCTTGTTTCTTCCAGATAAGCTTTATCACGGCTTTGCATTTGTTGCTAGGAAATACAATTAGGCACATAAAAACATTGCCGACGATTAGCTCACTTTCTAAATCGAATTTTGAGTGCAGCTCTTCAGCTGTGTTGCCTTTTCGATATATTGAGGCAAAGAATTCGAGCAAGACATGTCTGCAAAGTTAGAAACAACTTTTTATTCTTCGCACGTATTCCTTCTTCAAGAAACAGTCCACTCCCATTTCATGGCTCAGAAAGAACTGGCTAAGAATGAGCCATTTATATAGGCCGACGCATTATATTATAATATGAACCCTCTGTGAGCCTCGGTCAATCTGTCTCGTGCGGCACATTTCGCACCAGTCGGCGCAAACGGAGCGTAGCTTGACTGCCTCGCTTATCGGGACGTCGCGGGAGGCAGCGCGTAGGGAACGCTGCGCGGCGAGCAGGTGGCCGCCGCAGAACACCGCGCGCGGTCGCCGCCACGGAGGAAGGGAGGCGTAGTGGCGAACGGCTATGCGTGTCGGCATCATCGAGATCGGCCGCCACAGAGCCGGCGCTCGGATTGCCACCACCACGTGGGTGGCATTGGAGGAGGAACAAAGAGAGCAAGGCTCGCGCCGTGCCCGAGAGATGGCGCAGGAGCGCGCGAAGCTATAAAGCCCCTCAATTTTCCAAAAGTAGCGCCATTCTTAGATCTTTCCGCCACCCCGCTCACCCAGGCGCTTTCTCCTCCACTCCTCCTGTCGCCCCAGCCTCCTCCGCTCCCCCATTGGCCAATCTGTGTCACGTGAAAGCGGGCCCCGCGCTTTTGTATATTTTTTTCTTTCTGGCGCAGAGCAGGCGCCGCGCTTTTGTATATCTTTTCTTTCCAGCGCGCTGCGACCCCCAATCTTGGGCCTGCGACCCCCATTCTTGGGCCTGCGCGACGAAGTACGGCAGGCGGTTTGAAGGAGCGCGGTAGTTTTATACAATGTGTTAGGGCCGAGTGCTTAATTGCGATGCCGTGCTGCTGCGCCTACGGTTGCCACAACAGACCCAGTGACGGCAAAAAGCTTTTTGTTTTACCATCCGCCGGGCGCAACGCAAAACGAAGAAAAGTGTGGATTCACAAGATCGGGCGGGCTGACTTCGAGCAAGTGGCAAAGAACGCGCGGCTTTGTGAAGTGACACGGCTCCTCCAACCTCTTCTTTTGACGCCCGTGTAAAAACGGGCCCGTGTCCAGTGCATTGGGGATGCGTTAAAGAACCCCAGCTGCAAAAAAAATTAATCCAGAGCCCCCATTATGGCGTGCCTTATGAGATCGTGGTGTTGGGATGTAAAACCCAAGAATCAACTTTTCTTCTGTCTTGTGTGCCTTGACTGTTCCAGTTAACGCAACACTGCTTCCTTGTGAAAACTTACAACGCAAAAGAATACAGACGCACGTAGTATACAGAGATAAAATTAGCACTTCAACAAAAGTGTTGCTGGTGCCAATGAGGGAGGGGGATAATTATTTTCTAAACCTCTTTCCAGTTGTCCCATCAAGTTCCTTCTTTCTTTTCTATCAAATTCTAACCATTTGCACTGTAATAAATAAATAACGATTTCATATGCTGGTACGTTGTTAAAATTATCTATACCGCCTATGTGTGAAAACGTTGCTCATGGCCACCACAACCTGTGCATGAGCTACGTACATCTGTAAAAGGCGCAGAACAGAAACGGCCCTGCTGCCAGGCATTGCTGACCGCAGACAGTCGGAATCTCTCACGCGCCGGCCGAACAAAAGCATCCTGCAGGTACGTAAATTAACCTACGAAACCACGTGCACATACTTTCGCGCTGTCAAAACCTGAAACTCTGGTAATTACTCGCGTGTCTGAGCACACCGCGTGCTTGTGTCGTGTTTCAGCAACACGAACTTTCAACGTGCGCGCGCTTTACGCCTTAAATACGCCTTGAATAATGGTGCTTTTCTCTATTTCTTCCGCAAATCCGACACGACATTCTTAAGGCCAGTTACCGACTGACAAAGCAAGATCTAGATTGAAAAAAACTGCTCCGCAGGACTCGAACGAACTTTTCGGCGGATTTCCTCCCGTAGCGTGTTAGCCGTCGTCTCCTACGGGAGGCCCACCACCGGCGGCGCCACCGTCGAGGCCGCGCCGAGCGGAGGAGGAGCGAAGTGAATGGCGCTACTTTGGGAGATTGAGGGGCTTTACGAAGCTAGAGCAGCGTGCTGACCCCGGTAGAGGTGTGCGCCGAGGCATCGGCGCGCCGCCATAGAATAAAGAACCAAATTAGAGAAGGGAAACTGTACCTTACGCAGTGGTTCGAAAATAAGCAGCGGCAGCGCATGGAACTTACTTAAATGGACGCCAGATGACGTAGCTCAATCCGGAAGCGGAAGTGCACTTTTTTTTTAAGAGCAAAATACAATACAGCCGCTTCTTGCCGGTCGCGTACGCTGGTACGCGCCGTGCTTGCTCTGCCGGTTATGCGGCATGCGTCAATGCCTTCGCTGCCGCGTAGCTGGTGCGTTCTAATTGCCAAGAGCCCCTACTGACGCCCATACAAACAAGCCACAAGTGAGTGAACATAACGTGCGACTTTATTGGCAGAAGACAAGCAGTGTACATTCTCGTGCAATAGCAGAAATAAAATTTGCATGTCGAGATACGCTGGAATCATTGACGCGAGCTCGTAAACGGCTCACCGTCGTCGTCGCACGTGGTGGTCAGGTTAACGAGCGACAACCAGCAGCTGCTGATGATTATATATATATATATATATATATATATATATATATATATATATATATATATATATATATACATGTATATGGAAAATTAAATGCAACTGACACCGACAGCTGTACTGAACTATAGGGGAGAGTTTCGATATGCAGGTTCCAAACTTTCTTTCGGAAATAGTGTATAGGAGCAATGGCTGCATTCAGAGTAATCCGCACTTAGTTTATCAACCTAGCTGTTCATGCGCTAACAAAGCGGGCAAATTTGTCTTATTCCATCAGCTGGAAAACTGGTCACCTGGTGCACAACAAAGTACTTTAATTCTTATTACGGAAAGAGGCCGTTAAAAGAAAAGTTACATGGAACAAATGGTGACTAATATTCAGGACAAGAGATTTTAGAAACTGTCCAATCGGAAATGTTTGTGGTATAACATCAACTAATTATTTGGCTGGTAAAGGGCTGAACCTAGCAAAAGGTGGGCGTAGAAGAGGTCTCTTTCTTTTTTTCGTAAATGATATGTATAAACACAATCTCATTAAGAAAACAGTGAAAGTACGATTAATATATCGAGTGTCTCGCGCGTCGGTGCCGGCTCTGCAATTCTACATTGATTCACTGAATCCGTGAGCAACGGAAAAGTATAACCGAGGCATAGCAAAAAAAAAATAGAATATAATTGCGACTACGACGCAGAAAACAAGAAAGGTTCTGCGCGTTCGTGGAGCAAGAAATATATAAACACAACATTCGCGCTTGAGATATGTGCCTGATTTTTTTTAATATGGCGCCAAAAAACAAGATTTACAGAACATTTTGCATTTCTCTCACCCTTTGACCCCTCTGTAATTGGTCATCTCATCCCTTAGTACGAAATGCCATATGTTTTCAACCAGTTTAGCAAAGAAGGCTGTAGCGAAGCAGCGTTTTAAATTGATGGTTTAGCTTGTCACGCCGCCGTTCGACTCCGACACGGCGCGCACCTCTGGGCCCCGGCTGCTGAATTGGTTACGGCGAGGAACAACGGCAACGCGAAACGCAGGAACGGGCGCCAAAGAGCGGCGCTCTAAAAATACCTTCAGAAGTACGTGTTCCAGAGCGAGGCACAATGCTAGCCGGAGCATAGAAAGCGAGGAACAATGATATCGCCCCCTCGGAATTTGGACCTGCCTTCAACTACATAATGGACAGCAAGAGAATAACCCCAAGCAGAGTGCGTTACCGGTTCTGGTCACCGGGATCAGGCCGCACTCCAGGCCTGTTTGTGCAATTTTCTCAACACACGGCTTTTTTTTTTTTTGCGGTGGAGAATTGCGCGGCACCGGGATTTGAACCACGGTCCTTTTGCACGGGAGACGGATGCTCTACCGTCCCCGCACGAGTAAAATTAAAAAATATAATTATGGGGTTTTACGTGACAAAACCACTTTCTAATTATGAGGCACACCGTAGTGGAGGACTCCGAAAATTTCGCCCACCAGGGGTTCTTTAACGTGCACCTAATTCTAAGTACACGGGTGTTTTCGCATTTCGCCCCCATCGAAATGCGGCCGCCGTGGCCGGGATCCAATCCCGCGACCTAGTGCTCAACAGTCTAACACCATAACCACTGAGCAACCACGGTGGCTCCCGCAGGAGTTGTACGCCTCATTTAACCTACAGTGGTGCCCTATTTGATCAGTCAAGGTGGACCAATCTGAGCTCGGTTATAACGCACGGATGGCACTCGGCTAGAGAACCTTGCTAGGAAATACATCAACCTGCTAGGAAATAATCACCTGCACATGTGTGGCCGTACATAACTGAGGATATATATAATATTTTTTGGAGGAGGGTTCCCGTACAGTGATAAAATAAAGGAAAGGACATTAAAAAGAAAGAAAAAAAGGGGAGAGTAAAAGGAACATAATAGGTGATTTGAACTCGTGACTCTCGGATGTTGCCCGAAAAGATAGCTCAGTCGGTTGGTTCGTCAGGCCCCAGGTTACTTTCAAGCGCCATAGCTCCTGCTCCGAGCCTTATACTTACGTGGAAAGGGACTGATGATGTCCGCGATAGTCGCTTTTGGTTGGAAGGCATACTTTCTTGGAAAAAATGGCCGCCCGAGGAGAAGAACAAACTAGAGCGGCTTTAGAGACTAGGAAAACTGCCTTAAGATACTTAGACTTGAGGGGAAAGCTTCGTTAACAAACTATAACACGGCAATCGGCACTCGAATACGACGAGAGAAATTATTGAGACGTGGAAAACTCCTTTGAAATAAATATGGTTTGCGAGACAAATGCTTTTATGTATTGAACCTCCTAAAAGATGAGGCGGGAAATATGCGCTCACCGAGAGGGCATCGTCCGCACGAGACCACCACCAGGCACCTTACTTACACGTGGAAAGTTCTGCGGCCGGAACAAAGCCTCCCTTCTCCGCCGGCCAAGAGGGAAAACGCGCTTTCCGATCGCTCAAGGTTGCGCGGACATAATATAACTCTAGCGTCTAGGAAAAGCTTAAACAGGTTCGAGGGCGGCACGCATAGCGTGGGAAGCTAGCCGCCAGAATAACTATCTCAAGGACTGCTGCTGACGAGGGCGAAATACCTTCGTGTAATTATAATAACCCCAATAGGACCACTTTCGAAAGAAAAAAGAGGAAACGGCCCAGAGGCTACACTACGAGAGCTATGACTGATAATTTTCTATATATATATATATATATATATATATATATATATATATATATATATATATATATATATATATATATATATATATATATATATATATATGTATTCATCTCATCTATGGGATAGCATGCGCTCGCTGTTGCTTTGTCTCTGCGTGTAGTAGCTAAGAGAGCCAGTATAAAGGCGGAGAAGAAGGAAGGAAAGGAAAACAAAATTGCAGCGCCGTGGTTTTAAAGCGCACCCGTGGTAGAGAAACGGAAGGCGATATAAGCGTGCGTGGCTATGATACGCACACGACAAACTACCTTAAAATATTTAGACTTGAGGGAAAGCTTCGTTAACAAACGATAGCACAGCAGTCAGCACTCGAATTTCTTTATAACCCTAAAAATAATTGTAAATATTCATCTCATCTATGGGATCGAATGCGCGCGCTGTTGCTTTGTCTCTGCGTGTAGTAGTAAAGAGAGCCAGTTTAAGGGCGGAGAAGAAGGAAGGAAAGGAAAGTATCTGAAGCAAAATTGCAGCGCCGTGATTTTAAAGCGCAACCGTGGTAGAGAAACGGAAGGCGA
Source organism: Dermacentor albipictus (assembly GCF_038994185.2). Taxonomy (NCBI): domain Eukaryota; kingdom Metazoa; phylum Arthropoda; class Arachnida; order Ixodida; family Ixodidae; genus Dermacentor; species Dermacentor albipictus. The sequence continues at coordinate 14,034,377 of NC_091828.1, read as the reverse complement.
TATAAGCGTGCGTGGCCATGATACGCACACGACAAACTGCCTTAAAATATTTAGACTTGAGGGAAAGCTTCGTTAGCAAACTATAACATGGCAATCAGCACTCGAATACGACGAGCGAAATTATTGAGACGTGGAAAATTCCCTTGAAATAAATATGGTTTGCGAGACAAATACTTGTAACTATTGAACCTCTTAAAAGATGAGGGGGGAAGTATGCGCTCACCGACAGGGCATCGTCCGCACGAGAAAACACTTTAGAGATAACACTTTAGATAACACTAAATCAGTTTTAGCACCACTCCTCTAATGCCACATTTATCTAATTTTCTTAAGAAAATAATATATTGAACAGTGTTGAAGCAATATTTAGAGACCGACGAAAATGCATCATCAGCACGTTATCCGTGAGAAACACTTTGCCCAATTCGTTTGTAAATGTGGCACGGTTTGCTACTTTTGAATTAATTACTTTGCGGATTACAACGAAGACGCCAAATAAAACAACGGACGTAAGAAGGAGACACGCGTCTCCTTCCTACGTCCGTTGTTTTATTTGGCGTCTTCGTTGTAATGATGCATAACGAACTCGCCCACCAGCACGTGCCCAGTACTTTGCAGAGTTTGGCTGGTTTACTTGTTAGCATACATACTTACAGAGGAAAACTTAGCACTGCGAATTGCTCTTAGATAGTTCTTTTCCACTGTGCAACACTATTCCCATGCCTGAGCAGTACACTGAATTTTAGAGGGGTACTGCTCAGATCAATTATCTACAGGATGCGAATCAGGGTCGGTCACGTATTGGAAGAATCGTAGCTGTCTGGGGCAATCCATGTCACGTCTCATGCATCTGTCGGTGTAGGCTAATTATTTCAAACTGACTGTTGCAGTGTCTGCTACACCGTGCTCGCGTTTCTTGGGAGTTCTAGCGCTCTTTTGTTAGATAAGTGCATTGACTTTAAATGCCTCCCTGCCGATTCTGCTCGATGTTTGAAGCAAGGCATTAAAATGCCTGCCGTGCCCATTATTTTGTGCATTGTTACATGGAAGTCAAGCCAATGCACGTGCTAACCAGTACAGAGAAGGCCCTTCAAACAAGGACTAGGGAGATAACCCCTCATCGAACGACATTGAGAGTCAATTAATAGGTACAATGAAAAATAGATGTCCGCCCTATTGTAGCCACGAAGCTATAGAATGAACCAATACATGTTTCTTGCAAAAAAGGCTTTACAGAAAAATTTTATCCTGGTCATCAGTCGCGAGGTAGCTTGCAAGGCTAAATATAGCGAATCATTTCTGACTGCTGAACTGATTTTCTATGTTCAGTACCACTGTGCTTCAAACTATCGGCTCATTTGCATTCGCTCTGCGATCCTGTAGCCTCTTGTTTCGCGTTGCTCCCGGGTGCGATCCCTGGACAATGGCGAATTTTTCTGCAACGGCGAAACTTTGTTTCTGAGAAACCCGAAGGGGTTTCCTTTGCATCTTCGTGCTACAGTCGACAGCACAACGATTTGCTCTTTCATGAACCTACCTTCATCTTCCATCCCACGGGCTTCTGCAGAGCTCATTTGCTACATTCAACTTTGACATAAGAAATTAAATTAAAACACGGCACCAAATGCGCTAAAATCCTGCCAGCTTGCCGTGGAATACATGAGGTTGCAATGCATATTCCTATGCAAAGCATGCACTGTATAACCAACATGTAGCGCATGCAATGCCTAATTCAAGTTCGAAAATTTGGGGCCATGGCCCCTTTAATGAAGTCCGTAAATGAGTGTGATATCATCATTGTATATTGCAACGAGCAGCTTGTTGTGTTAAAACACGATCTCAGCAAATAAAGTACTACGCTGAAACATGCACGTCCTTTCGTATGCTTCAGCTTCACAAAATTTTCGCCTAATAGCTAGCAGTAGAGTATGACTTTCCACAACTGCAGCTGTCTGGAAGCATAAATATTTTTGGCCGATTTTATTATTTGCACAGGATATATTAGGAAAGAAAAGAAGGGAAGGTGAAACCGCAAAGGCAATGTTGCCATAATTAAACTCACTCTTGACACCTAGTATAAACCTCGGGTACAGGATAGACATCCTGTACCTTCCAGATGTGTTTTTATGCTGCGGAATTTCTTCAAAACCAGAGTTTTTCTTTGTTGTTTTTTAGACTCACACATCCTCATGGAAGGAAGCAACCTGACGAGCAGCACCGCAAAACCTGAAACCATAACGTACCGAATGACGGTACTGGACAGTTTACACAATGACACCGAGCTGTACAACACGACCTCTGGAAGCGTCATTATCGTGGGGCGTAACGCCAGACAACGATCCAAGTTCTTCGAGCGGGATCCAACTTTCACGAATGCCGAGTCGAGGACCTCCGGTTTTCGCAAGGCGAAAATAATCGACGCAAGTGGCGACTCGGCGACTAGTGGCCGGAACAGCGGCTACTCCGACCCAGCACCCGAGTCTCGGATAGTGAACGATCCTGAAAGCTACTTCCCCATTAAAGGCTTCATCCCGATAATAGGAGTCCCTGAAAAGAAGCCCGACCACGTTCACCGTGGTTCCCAACATTTTGTGCCCAGTGACTTCTTCTCACCCGTCGGTCCTAAGAGGAACGGTCCAGTCACCTCCGAGCCCACGGCGCCTCCAGCCGCTTACTACCCACGGAAGCAGCAGCAGCCTTCCAACGGCCTTCCACCGATTGTTCGACCAGACTGGGCCAAGAAACAAGACCAAAAGAGCGCCGCCGTTAACTTTCACCCGCGCCCCGCCAAGCAGCTGGACGAAGGACGCGGACCTTTCGGCAACACGCTGGGGGCGTCGTATGTGGCTGGGTCGGACGTGCCCCCGGAGTACCCCGTGGCTCCAGACTTGGCGATGCCGGAGTGCGTGTGCGTGCCCTTCTACCTGTGCAAAGAGGGCTACTTGGCTAACCCCCGGCTGGACCAGCCGAACCGACCTAGTGGCCCTTTCAGTGGCCCTGGCCTCCTCATTCCTATCGACGAGCGGAGCAACGACAAGGTGGATGTGCGCAACGAGAGCGTCGCCCAGTCCAGAATGAGGAGGAGCGCCAACGAGGTGAGAGCGCTTGCTTACGCAGTGTGCTAGGCGGACATGTCATAGGCGTGGATCTTGTGTGCTAACGAAGGCAGTGGAGTAAAAGACAGTATTTAATCCAGTAGCACAATGAGGACCGATCATCCACCGAGAATGGCGCTAACTTAGGCTTAAATACTGCGTGGTTCTCCTAAGTACACCAGCCTTCGAACCATGAATTTCTTAAAGTGGAATCACTATATGCCCCGTTACGCGAAAACCGACGTTGTAGTGGGCGGCGGGACCAAATGATGGCACTAAAAATAGCCGACGGCAGAAAGTAAAACCACATCGAAAGTACTCGAATTGTAGTCAAAATTTTCAGGGAGGTTCCTGCACACGAAGTAAATTAATGCTTTTGAAAAGAATCTTAGGTAAATTTTGGTCTGCGTGAGATTCGAATACGTGCCACCGGAGTGCAAGACAAGCACGCTTCCCCGATGTGTGCCCCGATGTGTGCCTAGTGCGTGTGCTAGCGCGCACGTAACGTCGCAGCCATATGGCTGACTAAACGCGTGGCCAAGTGCGTGCGTCATTGGGTAAGTGACGGCGCAGCCAGAGGGTACGAGGAGACGCCAAGTCATGAGCGTATCAACTGAGTCTATAATACAGAAAGTATTAACGTGCAATTCAATACCGCTGGGCGGGCCTTCGAGTTATGAACTTCTCGCAGGTAAGTGAGCGCGCTGAGACGCTTGGTGCGTTTTCATTTGGCCTTACCAAGGTGCAGTTATAACGCAAGCGAGTGCATGCACAGCCAAAGAACGCGCAGAAAAGAAATCATTTCAGCACACCGTCTGTAATGCTTTCGCATTCCCACACCTAAGCAGTCTGGAGTATCTCTGTCGACTTTTTTCACCCCCTGCTACAGTCGACGTTCCAAAGCCTGTGCAATTGCCCAAGCTCGGCTTTTTGAGGTAAATTTAGTTCAGATCATTTTATTTGTATTGAGAAACGGAGACATTGAACGTCACGCAAACTCATGTATGACTGCGAAACAAAAAAGACACGGACGTAAGAAGACACATCATCATCATCATCAGCCTGGCTACGCCCATTGCAGGGCGAAGGCCTCTCCCATACTTATGTAACTACACCGATCATCTGCTTATTGCGGCCATGTTGTCCCTGCAAGCTCCTTAGTCTCATCCACCCACCTAACTTTCTGCCACCCCTGCTGCGCTTCCCATCTCCTGGAATCCAGTCCGTAACCCTTAATGACCATCGGTTATCTTCCCTCCTCATTACATGGCCAGACCATGCCCATTTCTTTTTCTTGATTTCAACTAAGATGTCATTATCTTCCGTTCCCAAACCCAATCTGCTCTCTTCTATTCCCCCCTTAACGTTACACCCATCAATCTTCTTTCCATAGCCTGTTGTGTCGTAATAAATTTAAGTATAACATTTTTCGTAGGCCTACAGGTTTCTGCCCCGTAGGTGAGTACTGGTAAGACACAGCTGTTATACACTTTTCTCTTGAGGGATAATGGCAACCTGCTGTTCATGATCTGAGTATGCCTACCAAACGCACCCCAGTCCATTCTTATTCTTCTGATTATTTCGCTCTCATGATCCGGATCCGCTGTCACTATCTGCCCTAAGTAGATGTATTCCCTTACCACTTCCTTCACTTCACTTCACTTCACTTTTATTTCCTTAAAGACCCCTCAATGGGGGTATTACATAAAGGGTGGGGTTTACAAATGTGCATTTTATTTGGTGGCCACATGAGTTCAATGAAGAATATTAGTATTAAGGTTATCAGCAAACGTCGTTGAACAGGTGATTTCGGTTATGTGACAGGGCAGGCCGTTCCAGTCGCTTGATGATCGGCAAAAGAAGCATGCAGAGAAGGTTGTAGTTCGGCTGCGTGGACGGGTTACTTGCAAGGAATGCCCTGTACGCTGGGTATGGCGAGGGGGTGGGGCCAGCACATATGGTGCATGATGGAGCGAACTATAAGAGAACTTGCGAAAGAGGATTAACGAATCAATGTGACGCCGGGATGATAGCGTGTTTAAGGCCGACTGTGCTTTAAGTAGTGATACGCTAGTGTTATAAGAATACAAGGAATAAATGAATTTTGCCGCACGATTCTGAATTCTTTCAAGTGCATTGATAAGGTAAGTTTGATGTGGTGACAGATGGGGGATGCGTATTCAATTTTCGGACGTACGAGCTTCTTGAATGCCAGTAGTTTGACGTGTTGCGGTACATGACGCAGATGGCGTTTTAGGAATCCCAGTGTTTGGTTAGCGGAGGCAGTAATGCGCGTTACATGAGCAGACAAGTCTAAGTCGTATGAAAGGGTGACGCCGAGGTATTTAAATGTGTCCACTTTTTCTTAGGTAGTATTAGTAATATTATACGGTGAGTATAAGGGCTGATGGCAGCGAGTGAAGCACATTACTTTACATTTATTGGCGTTAAGGGTCACTAACCAGTCCTTGCACCAGCCTTGCACTTTGTTAAGGTCATTTTGTAAAATACTGTGGTCAGAGTCATTAGTAATTGTGCTGTAGATGACACAATCGTCAGTGAACATACGGATTTGCAAGGAAACATTAAGGGGAAGGTCGTTAATATAAATAAGAAAAAGTAGGGGGCCTAGAACGCTACCTTGTGGAACGCCAGAAGTTACAGGGAGGGGTGCGGAGGTGCGATTGTTGACATGCACTGACTGTGATCGGTTAGTGAGAAATTCAATAACCCAATTTAAGACGTCAGGGTGCAAGTTCCGCTGGGAGAGCTTGAGTATTAGGCGTTGGTGAGGTAACTTATCAAATGCTTTAGCATAATCCAGAAAAGTGGCATCAAGATTAACGTGTAAGTCATGGACGAACACAGCAAGTTGCGCTTCGCACGAGAGACCTTTACGAAAACCATGTTGGGATGGGTGAAAGTAGTTGTGTGTCAAGGAAGTGCATAATTTGGGTGAAAATGACGTGCTCCATTATCTTGCAGGGTACGCTGGTTAGGGAAATCGGTCTGTAGTTAAGAGACAAGTTTTTATTACCTGATTTGTAGATTGGAACGACCTGCCCTTCCTTCCAGGTGACGGGGATGTTACAGGAGGATAAAGACTGCGAGAAAATTAATCTAAAGTACGATGCGCAGATGAGTTTAGTATTTTTTAACAGTTTAGAGTTGATGCCATCCGCCCCCGATGACGACGAGTTTTAGCTTTTCAATTATTGCCGTTATGCCATGTTCAGTGAATTCCATGGGTGACATAACAGATTGCACAGCTGACGGTGGTATATGTAACAGAGCATCAGGTTCACTGGTGAATACTGATGAAAACGCGCGGTTAAATGCATCGGCACACTGTTCTTCGGGGATTACTATATCGTTATGGTCGGCGATAGTGATAGCATTCGGTGGCTTAGGGTTTAGTAATTGCCAGAATTTCTGGGGGTTAGTGCTTAGTACACGAGGCAACGTGTCATGGGAAAAGGAATGTTTTTTCGCGGCGTATAGCTGAGAGATAAACTTTCTCTGCCTCGTTATATTTGTCCCAGGCCACAGCACAAGTGGTTTGCTTTGCCGACCGAAAGAATCGTTTCTTCCTGTTTTCTAAAGTTGATATTTTTTTTTTGTGAACCAAGGTTTATTGCTGTTAGTTGGTACGGAAACAACTGGAATGTGGTTATTAGCAAGGTCGGTGAATTTTTGTTTGAAGATCGACCAATTTGCTTGAAGTGTGCGGTTGTAGAGTTCATCACTGAAAGTGGGGTAGAAGGACATTAGTTCGTTGTTAATGGCTTCGTAGTAGCCTTTATCGTATAGGCGTATTATTCTATTCCACGATTCTCGTTTTGGAAAGGTAAAGTTAAAGACAGTTGTGATAGCGCCGACAGGCGTCGTTCAGTGTTTGTTATCAGAAGCGGATAAGCAACCGCCAGCGCGTATAAGAAGCACGCGCTGTTCCGAATAAAGCATTCTCTGTTCCGGAGCCCGCTGGTCTTCTTGCTCGTCACGCTGCGCGCCTGGGCGCGTCCCCGCCCGCACGTAGTACACAACAACAGTGTGGATTACTTTATGGTCGCTAATTGCCGGGAGATAGGATATCGAAGGTAGGCTATACGGACTGTTAGTTAATATGATATCTAAAATGTTTGCCGAGTCATTCACTACGCGTGTTGGTTCTAAGACTAGCTGGGTCAAGCTGAAATTAAAGCAGACTTCGAGGAAATAATTTCCGGTTGTACTATGTGACGAAGGTGGATAGTTATCCCAATTGATATTAGGGAAATTAAAGTCTCCAAAGAGCAAAATCTGAGCAGTAGTGTATTTTTAAATTAGTACATCTAGGACGTGGTTGAGCTTGTCAGTGAAGCTAGTGTCTACTCGCGGGGGGCGGTAGCAAACGGCAAATAAAATAGTTTGCGGGGTTGCACGAAAGAGTAGCCATAATATCTCAAGGTCACTTGGGTTGTGAACAACGGAGCAGGGTATCGTATTACTAACGGCGATGAGTACCCGCCGCCTCTAGAGTGCTGGCGATCGTTACGGAAGACATGGAAGCCGGGTAGGTCATCCATGACCTCCGCGTCGGATACGTCAGCGGTTAGCCAGGTTTCGGTAAGTATCAACAAGTTACATCCAGATGATAAGACCAGATTAGATACAACGTCACGTTTGGAAAGGAAGCTACGTATGTTAGAATATATTTCTGAAATATTACTGTTAGGGCAGGTTGTCGTTATCGAACGGTGTGTTGGCTGACGGTGATGCAGCGATTGCTATTGGATTTCTTTTACACATTTTGTAGTTTCGTCGTACATGTACTTAGCAGATCCTATAAACAGAGTTTTGTAGCTGACTTGGTCCTTGCAAAAGCCAAAAGATGTTTCCTGGCATTCTGCACAGTACGAGAGTAGTCTTCGCGAATGCTATAGTTAGTCCCTTTCAACTTGCGGCCGTTAGACAGAGTTCTTTTTATATTTTATAAAAAAGGAACCTTACGATTATAGGACGGTTTCGGTTGTCAGAATGACGGCCGAGACGATGCGCACGTTCAATCGCCTTAGGATGCACGGTTATGTTTAATTGGTCGGCGCAAAGCCGAATGATTTCTTCCTCTGCCTGAGCGGCGGATGCAGACGCACTTGGGTCGGGGATACCGAAGAAGACAAGGTTGTTGCGGCGGGCTCGGTTTTCTGCGTCATCGATGCGCGCTTATATATCGGAGATTGCCGGTGTCGTCACGGCCGCAGAAGTCTTAAATGTTTCAACCTGTCACTGCAGGTCCTCGATGTGTTGACAATGGCTGTCGACGGCATGCATTCTTCTGTTTAGTTCAGAAATCGAATTGTTAGTCTCGACTAGTCCGCTTTTTAAACCTTTAATCTCGTTAATTAACTGCGATTGCCCAGCGGATAGCTTCTTTAGTTGAGTTAGTATAGCGTTAGTGTCAGGACCGGGGTTAGTTTCTATGTCGCCCGACAGTAGCAGCAAAGAGCGCGAGACATGAATACAATTCATTGCGATGGCAAACAGACACTGGGGGCTCGGCAGCAGTACCAAAACATAGTTGCTTGATTTCTTAGCGTAGAGACTATAACACTGACTAACCCGCATGTTAAACAGTAACAGTTTAGTGGACTGTATGGTGGCACAGCCACCCAGCCCACAGGTTGGCGCGTGAAGGCGTTGGTCTTTTATAGGTGATCTACCAGATGTTGCTGACGCACGCAGCTCCCTGGTGGTAGGGCTGACCACCCTCGTCACAGGCGGCGCTAGTAGAAGCGTAGGAGGCGCTAGCGTGACTTGGCAATAAACAGCAGGGGCACGGCCAAGGTACGGTTCCAGGCAGATTGAAGTTGCGTGTGGGACAGCCGAGATGATAGCGGGCAGAGCTGCGCCGATCAGTGCGATGATGAGCACCTGCATGTTAAACAGCAGCAGTTTAGTGGAATGTATCGTGGCACAGCCACCGAGCCCACGAGTGTCTCGCTTTCTGTGCCTCGCTGCCTATCGTAAACTGCTGTTCTAGACTGTTAAAGATTACTTCAGTTTTTTGCAGATAAATTTTTAGATCCAGCCTTCTGCTTTGCCTCTCGAGATCAGTGAGCATTGTTAGGTGTCACATATAAGAGGGAAGATGAAAATAAAACGGTAGGCGAAGAAAGGTTTCAAGAAGACGACGAGGATGGCGTCAAGAACGACGTGGATTAATCGAAGACGAAAGAAGATAAAGAAGAAGTTCTCAGTGAGGTGACAAGAGATGATTGGGGGAGAAGAGAAGAAGACGAAGAGAAGGATTACGTGGACTAACAAGAAGGCTATAAAAGGGCGAGGAAGGGCGAGACACAGGAGGCAAGAAGAAAGCAGCGGAGACTCGGCGGGTGAGGGACGGTTCGACCGGAAGAGAGCGACGCCGGCTACTGCTCCGACATGCTCGTGTTCTACGGCTTTGCACCGCAGACTTCCTGCCGTTCCTGAGCTCGTTCCGGGGAGTCCACGGAGGACGCTACCAACTGCTACGGCCAGGGGTGTCTCTACCGCTGTTGCCACTCTTCCGGGTGGTGCCCCAACGCCAACATCTTCGGCCACACTTCCACGGGCGTTTGGACCGGGAGCCTGCACGACGCAACCAACGACGCCGCCAGCGACGCCAGCCCTAGAACGTTGAACGCCACTCCGACGCCGGCTACGGAACCCACACCACGCCACATCCGCACCAAACCAGACGTGAGCACGAACGCCAACCACTAACAGTAGAGCGCTAGTGGCAGTTTTACCGGTTCGTGTGTACTGATAGTCTTTGTATCTTGTGCGTTAGTTTTGTTATGATTGTGTGCTGCTGTTCGTGTCGCGTGGGTTGTAATAAATGCGCATCTGTGTGGGTACCCCTGTCGCCTATTCCATTCTTTCAGCCAGAGTGTTCTCCGCAGAATATCCGTGACATTAGGAATGGCCTGCCGAGGGGGCAACATGCATGTTTTCGCAGCCAGCTGCAGCTGCGAGCGTGGCAAGCTTCCCCGAAGATACCATGCAAGCCTTCAACACCCCCCGCGGTGACTCGTTTCGTAGGGACCACGAGGTGGCGCGTCAACAACCCCTCGGTGCTGCTATGACTAAACGCGATCGGCGGACCAACTATTGTTCAAAGAAATCGCTAGCGCCTTCACGGTTCGACTGAAGCAGGGGGATTTCCTAGAAGGAGATGCCTTGCGGGGCCTTTTCACGGGCCTTTGAAGACGCCAGACAATTTGACAGCGGCGGAGGACAGTGTGCGACGTCCGCTCTGGAATTTAGAGGCGCCGGCTGGGTCGGGCGTGACCACCTGGCTACGGGGACGCGCTCAACAAGGGTTCTGTGAATCCAAAGTGCGTGAGCCCTCCTCCTCCAAGTCGGGTCGACTACGCCCCAACGACTATGGACAGTCCGACTGGACAGCCGTTTCCCTCACCTATGGAACCAGGGACCAACGGAGTGTTTATAAGCGGCTGTTGTCGGCTGCTAGTGTGTGCTCGTCGTCGTGATCTGTGCTCGTGTTCGTACTCGTAAGCTGTGTGCTGTATGTTCGTCTTGTGGGCTCCATTTGGCAGCCACGCTAGACTTTCGATGTAGCTCTTGTTGTAAATACTGTAAATCATGTAAATACTGTAAAATACTGTAAATACATGTAAATACTTTAAATGAACCCTGTACGCCCAAGTCCATACGAAGAGTCAAGGTCCTCATCCACCAACGACCACCAACTCTTACAACTGTATGGCAGCGGTGAGATCGGCTTAGGGCCCCTAGATCGGCCTACGGCTCGTAGATCGACCTACGACTCGTAGACAGCAACGGCAGCTCACGGACTTTAGCGCACATGGTGACCGGCCGGTATCCTGATCAAGTTGGAGGCGACTTGGGATTGACCACCTCTTGCAACTGACTGGATACGGCGGAGGAGGACTGGTTATATGGTGCTGCTTCAGTTGGTAAGCGTTTGGTTTTGGCTGTAAGATTTACCAGGCTTCAATTTCTCTGTGCGCATAGATTTGATTCGCTGGGATCTTTTACTTGTATTTTGATTTGCGTGGGTATCGCAGCAAGTATTGTGTGACAGCAGAGCCAAAGCTTAAAGTAGCGACCATGATCCTATGGTGTTTGACGAGAGGTGACCTGTTGTGGTTGTGTGAAGAGCTCATGGTAGACGTGGAGGAGGACTTGACGGAAGCAGGAATTCGTAAAGCCATTTTGAAAAGTGGCAATGATCTGAAACTCATCGAAAAACTAGGTAAATGAATTCTAAACAAAAGACAGGAACAGGAATCAATTAGGCAAGAATGCCAAGAGCGCGAGCGAAAACGCCGGGAGCGTGAGCAAAAACGGCACAAGCTTGAAAAACAAATGGCAGCAATGAACAAAAAGATACAAGATTTGCAGCAGTTAAATGCAGGAAGTCAACAGCGGCTTCAGAAATCTGTAGGCTGGACGCAGCGAAAGTGGGAGGAAGTCGACAGCAAATTTCGGTCTAAAGCCGAGAGAAGTAGTAGCACCTGCGAGATTAGTAGCACGAGGCACGAGAAGGCAGCTAACGATGCCTTAGTAGGAGCAGAGGCCGTTAAAGGCCAGAGTGAGAGCGACGAGGTGCTGTGCCAACAGAGCGCTGTAGAGACAGCTAGGCCAGCTGTGAATGAAATGGCACAGTCACCGCGCATGTGCGCCGCATGTAATGTAAATTAACTCGTTAACGCAGTAGAAAGTACTGCTGACCCGACAGACGCGAGCACCCATGTCAGGTCAGATCTGCGTGCCGAAGTGAAGTGCGAGCTGGACGATGCAATTGAGGGTAGTTCTCAGGATTGCGAGCTGCGTAGCTCAAGAGAACACAACTGCATTGTTCAGGGATCGGTGAAGTTCTCCGCACAGTCTAGGTAGCCCAGACAGCATATTTAGTTAGGAATCATTCAGACTGTACGCGTGAGACAGCGATCGATACCGACGGGCTGTGTGCCGAGGCACAGTGTGAGCTGGGCAATGCAATAGAGGGCAATTCGCAATAGTGCGAGTTGCATAGCTCGAGTAAAGACTGCTGCATTGTTCCAGAATCGGTTGAGCTGTCCGCCAGTCGAGGCAGAGAGAGAGTAGATTGAAATGAAAGTCACTCAGACTATGTCGGGTAAGAGGGTAAGAGACCGATCCGGGCCGACGAGATGTGTACCGGCCAGCACGAGGTGCCAGAGGGCGACATGAAAGTTAGTTCCAAGAAAAAGCGCCGCAGAAAGAAGCGCCGTAAGGATAGGAAAGCAGTAAATAAGGTAGCGCAGCCAAGGATGGCGACCGGCGCAAAAAGGCCGGGCGTGAGGAAAAGAAAGGTGCGGTCGTCGTTGACGATGTTGACGCATCAAGCACGTTCGGGCCACCGGTTAAAAAGTGACCTAGAAGCATGTTCTGCACGGAAGCGGACAAAGGGCACGGGGCAGTTAAATTCCTCGTTCTTTTCGGAATGCAGCATGTAGGGCGAAGAATCGCAAGGTGGCAAGACGAGACGAGGTCAGTCGAGTTCGCGATGAAAGCGTGGCGCCAGGACGCAAATCGGCTGTAGACTGCAACGTCTTGAAGGAGCTAATAGTGTGTCGGTCTTTTTGTTGTTCCTGGGCAGCCAGAATAGCTTTAAAACCGCGACCACCTCGAGTACGGCTCAAAAGTATGAGTCAGTCGAAAATGTTTGGAACGGGAGGCCAATGTTTGGAACGGGAGGCCATTGTTTTGTTTTATTTTTGAGCACTTCGAAATTTTCGCGATTTGAGATTGAGTTTCTTTCAAAATGTAAGGTATGAGCTTTGTTTATGTTTGGTTTGAGAAGCTCCGAGATTTGAAAGATTAGGTTTAGGTAAAACTTTATTTTTGCGAGTGTTAATTAATGAGTAAATAGGCTTTCTTTTTTTGTGTGTGTAAGTAACCTGAAGGTCACGGTTATCGTTGAGAGGTCTATGGTAACGCGCGTGTATTAGTTAACCTTCTTTTTTTTATAAGTGTTCTTGAATTTTCTAAGGTTAAGCGCGTAGATTTTCAGTTAATGCATCATTGGCACTGAAAAGAGCTCTGAAGTCCATTAGCGCGTTTCCTGTGCAGACGGAAGCAGAATGTTTATGAGTGTGTTGCTCGTGTTTGTTGAGGGCGGCCGTATTCTGACTGCTCTAGTAAGCGTGCGTGGAACTAGTTGTTAGAAGACGCAATTTTTTTAAAAGGGTTCTGCAGTGTGCGTAAGTTACGCAAGTTTATTTGTTCGTTTAAGGTACGTGTCCTGCATGGACTAAAGGAACATATGTGAGTAAGCGTGATGAGATGCTTACGTACGACGCAAGTACGCGTTCTGAATAGGGACCACTATGCTTGCGCGATTGTGATTACGTACCTGTGGAGTTCACCAGACTGTTCAGTGGAACCAGTACGTGCGATAAGTACGCCACTGTGATAGGGTAAGAACAGACTGTTCGTGAAGCTAGGCTGCTTAAGTTATGTTCGGGTATTGGTGGTTGAGAGCCTTCGGTTTAGTTCTGTGTAAACTTTTACTCTTGTGCAGCGCCACGGTCAGGTTTGGTCGAACTCATGGGGAACGGGAACGCTTGCTTTGGCGGCACGAAATCTTGGGGCAAAATTTGGGTTTCCCAGTTGAGTGGCTTGCATTGAAATTTTGACAGGAAGCCTGGTGGGTTAACAGCTGATTCCGGGAGTTTGCACGCTGAGTGGTATTGTGTTGCCGGGATCGACTCTTCTGTGCAAGTTGTTGTGAGATGGTTTAAGGCATTCCAAGTGCGCAGGGATTGCAGAGAGCAAAGCCATCTTCGTGCTCGCCAGCCGTTCTTTGCCTGCCCAGTGGTTTTCAGCACTGGCCAGTCGAGATTTTCCGGGTCATGGAGGTGCTGTTAGGAATGGCCTGCCGAGGTGGCAACATGCAAGTTTTCACAGCCAGCTGCCACTGCGAGCGTGGCGAGCTTCCCTGAAGATACTATGGAAGCCTTCAACACCCGCTGCGGTGACTCGTTTCGTAGGGACCACGAGGTGGCGCGTCAACAAACCCTCGGCGCCGCTATGACTAAACGTGATCGGCGGACCAACTATTGTCAGTGAAATCGCCAACGCCTTCACGGTTCGACTGAAGCAGGGGGATTTCCTGGAAGGAGATGCCTTGCGGTGCCTTTTCACGGGCCTTTGAAAACGCCAGACAATGGGCAGCGGCGAAGGACACTGTGCGAGGTCCCCTCTGGAATTTAGAGGCGCCGGCTGGGGTCGGGCGTGGCCAGCTGGCTACGGGACGCGCTCAACACGGGTTCCGGAAATCCAAAGTGCATGAGCCCTCCTCCTTTGAGTCGTGAGCCCTCCTCCTCCAAGTCCACGAGCCCTCCTCCTCCAACGGGTCGACTACGCCCCAACGACTATGGACAGTCCGATTGGACGCCGTTTCCCTCAACTAGGGAACTAGGGACCAATGGAATGCCTATAAGCGGCTGTTGTCGGCTGCTAGTGTGTGCTCGTCGTCGTGCTCTGTGCTCGTGTTCGTACTCGTAAGCTGTGGGCCTAATGTTCGTCTTGCAGGCTCCATTTGGGAGCCACGCCAAACTGTCGATGTATCTATTGTTTAAAATCTAAACACTGTAAATAAACCCTGTACGCCTAGTTCCTCCCAAGTTCCTCTCTACGACCTTCAACCCTTACAAATGGTGGCAGCAGCGGGATTGTCCGACAACTCCTACAACTGGTAACGCGGTGGGATCGTCCGACAACTCTTACAGCATGCATTGCAATTGGTCATGAGTTACTAAGCAAGGCAATACCATCAGCGAATCGCAAGTAACTAAGGTATTCTTCATTAACTCTTATCCCTAATTCTTCCCAATCCAGGTGTCTGAATACCTCCTGTAAACACGCTGTGAATAGCATTGGAGATATCGTATCTCCCTGCCTGACGCCTTTCTTTATTGGGATTTTGTTGCTTGCGTTATGAAGGACTACGGTGGCTGTGGAGCCGCTGTAGATATCTTTCAGTATTTTTACACACGGCTCGTCTACACCTTGATTCCGTAATGCCTCCATGACTGCTGAGATTTCGACTCAAACGCTTTCTCGTAATCAATGAAACGTATATATGAGGGTTGGTTATATTCCGCACATTTCTTTATCATCTGAGTGATAGTGTGAATATGGTCTATTGTTCAGTAGCCTTTACGAAAGCCGGCCTGGTCCTTTCGTTGACATAAGTCTAAGGTGTTCCTGATTCTGTTTGCGATTACCTTAGTAAATACTTTGTAGCCAACGGAACGTAAGCTGATCGGTCTATATTTTTTTAAGTCTTTGGCGTCCCTTTTCTTATGGATTAAGATTATGTTGGCGTTCTTCCAAGATTCCGGTATGCTTGAGGTCATGAGGCATTGCGTTTAAGGGTTGCCAGTTTTCCTAGAACCCTCTGCCCAAGAAGTCACACTAAGCGTAAGCTTTGAACTAAGTTTATTGTACCACTGAATCGGTTTACACATGCCAAACAGTGCAGACTGCGCATGCGCTTACGTGAGAACGAACTGCACATTTGTGTAACATAGTTATGAGTCATGTGATGGCACCTCCAAGAAACTTAGTTCTTTTTCTCTGAGAGCCAGTGAAGGGAAACTACCATACTTAAGACCCAATTTTGCAATTATGGGCTTAAGTTATTTCAAGCATGAGCTGCGTCCTGCCACGGGACACAATCGTGCCTTCGTCCTTGATAGGTTTGCAGCCACGATCGCGACAATGAATCGCCAAGGATCCAATGTTGCCATTCTTTAAGTTGTGGCGGTGTTGACGGAGCCCATCACTGAGGCAACGCCCAGTTTGCCCGATATATTGCTTCCCACAAGAAAGCGGGAGGTTGTAAACCACCCCGTGAACACAGTCGACGAACTTTTTGCGGTGATGCTTTGTGCCCTTATCAGAGGCGACGGCATTTGAATCCGTCAGCTTGCAAAGCTTGCCGATCTTGTTGGGAGCAGAAAAGACAACTCTTACATTTGCCCTTTAGGTCATCTTTTTCAAGTGGTGGGGTATCAGAATGAGAATTTTATTATTAGAAGTTGGGTCATATTGCAAGTATTTAGAATGCAGAAGGAGGTCTCATAGTCAAAGATTGTATCGGGACCTCCTGTAGAAGAACAGTTATTGTAGTTAAAATCTAAAAGCAACAACAGCATTTAATAAGGAAGTATACAAGAAACAAAGAACGGTTACAGAACAAAATACAGGATTGATTGCAAAAAATAACAAGGTTTAACATATCTCATGGTAGCAGTAAAATTGTGCTGGAACAAAATACGCGTACCAACAGTTTATTTACAACAACAAAAGAAAAAAACAGAAAAGAAAAAGAGAAAAAGAAATGCGAACAAAGACCGACTACGGTAATCCTTGTCGTTAATCTGCAATAAAACTGAATTCTTAGTTCCCTTTTAAAATGTGATAAAGATCTTGCGTTTTTCATTGTAAAAGGAAAGGTGTTCCATATTGATATGGAAGTCAGTTCTAGTCTGTTTACCGTAGTTGGTGCTGATTCTTGGTAAAAGGAAATTGCTATTCAACGCAAATCTGGTGGTACGATGAATCGTCAGGTTAGAAGGCGAGAATGGGATCGATGGTAGCTCATTATTCACAAATCTAGAAAAAAGTACCTAGGTTGTATTTAGTGAGTCCAGATATGGTAAGTATGTTATTCTCGTGTAGTAGGGATGTGGCATTAGAAAAGCATGGGCTGTAAGTAATTATTCTGATGGCTCGGTTCTGAACTGTCTGGAGAGATAAAGAATGAGTATTATAGGCGTTACCCCAACATATTGTGCCATAAGTATTGTGAGAGTGGAAAAAAGAGTGGTAAAGTGAGAGTAATGTGGGCACGTGTCAATTAAGGCTGCATTTTGATTAAGATGCGTATACCATAAGCTATTTTCTTTTTTATGTGAGTAATATGATTGTGATATTTCAAATTACAATCAAGTAGAATACCAAGAAAAGATGAACATGAACTTGGAGGAAGGCGGTGAGAACCGAAAGTGATAGGTAGAATGGATAGTATGTTTCGCTGATGTGAAGAGAATACAACACATTTAGTCCTAGTTGCATTAATATATAACATGTTAACGTTACACCACCTTAGAATATTTTCTAAGTCAGCAGCTAACTTATTAACGAGAGATATCGTTATGAAAAGTGAATATAGTGGTGTCATCTGCGTACAGAATGCATTTTGTGGAAGAAAGACAGTTAGGTAAATCATTATTACAAACCAAAAACTGAAGTGGCCCCAGGATAGATCCCTGGGTCACACCAGCGTTAGTAATTCGCTGTCGATTATAAGCGTTGGAAATGGAAACAACTTTAACTCTGTTATATAAGTAGCTTTTTAGTATAGAGAGGGCAGGCCCACAAATGCCAATTGCTGCGACCCTCGGAAAAAGGATATTATGATTTATGCTATCAAATGCTTGCGTTAGATCGATAAAAACTGAGGGGTTGAGAAATCCGTCGTCGATTATTTTTTTTTTTTAGTTGATCAGTAAGATGAATGAGTGCCAGCTCTGTGGAATATCCGTGGCGAAAACCAAACTGGCTTGAAGAGAGAATCTTAAATATAGAAAGGTGTTTCGTTAGGCGTACTTCAATTAGTTTCTCACTCGATCCAAGAAAATGGTAGAATGCAAATAGGTCTGTAATTACTTAATACTGAGCTATCGCCTTTTTTAAAAATTGGGATGATTTTGCCACGCTTGAGTTCAGAAGAAAATAAACCAGTCTTGAATAATAAATTAACAATAAATTAAAGTATATCTGAAATTAAGTGCACAATTAATTTAGTGTTAGCAGGGTGGACCTCATCACTTCCCGCACTTGTCACTTTTAAATTATTTATAACTGCAGTTATTTCTTGTGGCGTTGTAGGAAATAAAAAGAATGAATGAGGTAGACGGTTCATGCTGATGGTCTGTGTAGGGGGAGGTAAATTGTTAGGAAAGAGAAAACTACTAAAATCCTCAGCCATATCGACAGGGGAATTGAGCTCGACTCCATCATTTAAAATTCTGGATGGAGTTGAAGCGTAAGAGCAGGGGATAATGATCAGTGATGTCGATGTGCAAAACTTTTGCCTCTAGTGAATGAAGGAGGTTAGAAAGAGCATAATCAATGTGTACCTATGCCGTTAGAAAGTTCACATGTGGGGACGTCAATTTAACAATCATATCCGTAGCTATGGAACAAACTAGTATAGTGAATACACATGGGTGATGTTTGATCGAGTGAATTAATATTTATATCACCCATTATAACAACATTCTTATTTTCTAGTGATATAGTGTGTAAGATATGATCAAGATTGGTACAGAAATCATTAACTGATGATGAAGGATAACGGTAAATCCAGCCAAATATGAAATCCTTGTTGCCATGAGCAAGAAAGCAGTTACTGAATTCAATCAAAACAGATTCGCAATTAGTAATGGTTAAGATAGGTCATTTCTTCTTCGATAAGCAATATTAGGAGAAAGAAATATGGTCGCACCACCATGACAGCTCGTTAATCTACTGAGTATTCCGATTTATAGTTAGGGAAGCAATACAAATTTTTGTCGTCGTCAGATAACCAAGTTTCAGTAATGGCAATTAGCGAAAACGAACTAGTTAGCGATGTAAGGAAATTATTGATTGAGTCCAAGTGCTTACTAAGACTTCTCGCGTTAAAATGAATGATGGAATGAAACCCGCCTAAAAAGGAATTCACTTGATGGGGTTTCAGTATGGAAGCTATCATTGTTATGTGAATTGGTTAAACAATGAGCTCTAGTCTATTTTGGTTAGGTCAGATTCGTCTCGAATGCCGAGAGCTTTGCTGTTAGTGGTTTTCCTAGCCTTGATTTGGTAGTTGTTTGTCCAAAAGAACATGCAATTCCTTTTTTTCTTAAAAGTTAGGGCTTTAGAAAAGAGAGGCTTGTTGGATGGGGTGAGATGCTCGTTTACAAAGACGGGAGCAATAAATGAACCAGAAAATCCAATGTCACTAAGACAGAGTTTCGCTTTACGCGCTTTGCTCACAAAATCAGCTTTCTTAGTTCTGGAGCAGAACCGAGCAATGATATTTATCTTGTCGTTAGCTCTGGTGGGTACGCAGTGAACAATGTCCAGATCGCTAGGCGATACGGGACAGCCAATTTTGTCTCCTACTGTTGTCATTATTGCGATATTGTCCTACCCCTGGGAGCAAGAAATGCCCTTGATCTCGACATTGCCAAGCCGAGAGTACTGTTCAAGCTCCTCCATCTTGCGACTCAATGACTGGTTTTGAGGTTTCAGTTGTTTGTTCTCAGCAATTAGGGTAGTATTTTGGCTACGTAGTTCTTCTGCAAGTCCGTTCAAGTGCTCGGCACTTGTATTCAAGGAATAAAATTCCTTTTTTAGCTCGACAACGTCAATCCCAGACTCCTTCATTCTTAGCAAGATCTTACTAAAGACTTGTTCATGTGTGCTTTTAGCCACGTTGGTAATTTTAACTTCAAGCTGCTCAATCTTCTTCGATAGTTCTGCATTCGTTGGCGTGTTATAAATATTAAACAGAGACTCGGATAGAAAAAAAAAACAGAAAGAAAGCAGTTGATGGCAGCAGCAGCAGCAGTGGCAGGAAAAAAAAAGAATACAAGGAAAACTTGGGAATACCTGCGCAAACAGATGATTCAGGCTTCAGAAGTGGGTCATGCAAGGCCGCTGCGGCCAGTGAAGAGCAGGCGTCGATGTCGGCTTCTTTATAGGGCGCGCAGCGATAGCAGTGATCTCCAGTGGTGATTTTGCCGATGCCAGCAGCAAACCACGAAGTGCCTACGCAGTCGCAGATTCGCCCAGTGTGGATGATTCAGCGCCGTCCATGGAAGCAAAGCGGCGGGATGGCACCACGAAGACGGTCACTGAAGAAACAGCGGCCGACAAGAACAGCTGCGCAAACAGAGGATTCAGATGTGGGTCATGCAATGCCGCTGCTGCCATTGAAGAGCAGGTGTCGATGACGGCGTCTTTATAGGGCGCGCAGCGATAGCAGTGATCTCCAGTGGTGATTTTGCCGATGCCAGCAGCAAACCACGAAGTGCCTACGCAGTCGCAGATTCGCCCAGTGTGCATGATTCAGCGCCGTCCAGGGAAGCAAGGCGGCGGTCTGTCACCACGAAGACGGTCACTGAAGAAACAGCGGCCGACAAGAACAGCTGCGCAAACAGAGGATTCAGATGTGGGTCATGCAATGCCGCTGCTGCCAGTGAAGAGCAGGTGTCGATGTCGGCTTGTTTATAGGGCGCGCAGTGATAGCAGCCATCTCCAGTGGTGTTTTTGCCGATGCCAGCAGCAGACCACGAAGTGGCTACGCCGTCGCAGATTCACCCAGTGTGGATGATTCAAGGCCGTCCAGGGAAGCAAGGTGGCGGGATGGCACCACGAAGACGGTCACCGAAGAAACAGCAGCCGACAAGAACAGCTGCGCATACACAGGATTCAGGCTTCAGATGTGGGTCATGCAATGCCACTGCTGCCAGAATCCCGTGCATGTAAGGCACAACATATACTTTAAGGCACTTGCCGGGAGGGGCATCGGCAACTGACGTCTGCGCGCTGGATCGCGCTTCTCTTAAAATGCGTTCCGTGACAGACACTTGCACCACCTTAGATATCCTGCCAAGAACAAACGTCGAGTTTGCTTTTAAAAACTTACGTCCACTACATGGCAGCAAGACTGGCTAAGGGCATTCTTGAAGCAGAAACTGATAATGACCCGCTTAACAAGCTTAGATTGAGCGGACATATACACGGCAGAAGGGGCTTGTTGGCTCGCGGCTCATACTACCAACACGTATGGCTGTCCTGAAAGCTTCGGCGAAGATCAAGAAAGCAAATAGACCTCCCTACCGGCAACTCATGAGTTGCTTTAAGCGGAACTAAGCACTTCCTAATTGTTTGTAACGTTTTTTTTTTGTTTCCAGAATGAAAGCACCAGAAGAGCAGCCAATGAAAATTAAAAAGTCATCAACGTATCTAAATATCTTAAAGACTGCCATGCCTTGCACTTGTAGTGAAATGTCACGGTCTAAACAGGATAAAAACAAGTCACTAAGGATGGGAGCAATACAGGAGCCAACTCAAACTCCGTTCTTTTGCAAACAAACGTTGGTTACCCCAAGGCATGGAAATGGAATTAAAATAATGCTGCAAAAGTTCTAAAAACTGACTGCAAGACATGCCGGCCTCATTCTGGAAGTAAACAGCACCATACACATCAACACATCGCTCAACACAGGGCAGTATGCTTCCATGCGGCAAAGAATAACAGAAGTCTTTAACATCAATAGGAAATGCCTGAAGGCCAAGCGTAAATTCAAAAAAAAATCAGTCACAGTGTCTGAACTCTTAACAAGATGAGTGTTGATTACAGGCAGAAGGCCCAACTTATCTTGTAAAAACGCCCCCAACGGGATGATGCTTTGTCAAAGTTTTTCGACTACTGTCACTCGGGAATCCAAATCGGACACCGTCTTATTCGTTGCCAGTAGTTGGTTCCTAATGTCTTTCCTTTCTGTGATTTACATTTTGACCGTGGCCTTCAGGCGTGTTCTATCAATGTTAAGGACTTCTATTATTCTTTGCCGCATAGAAGCGTACTGCCCTGTGTTGAGCAATGTACTGATATGTGTGGTGCTGTTTCCTTCCAGAATGAGACGGGCATGTCTTGCAGTCAGTTTTTCTGTGTTTGGTTTTGGCCGGCTAATAGTTTTTGCAGCTCTTTTAGTACAAGGTCAGCAGTATCGGGACCCAGGTTACATTCGATGTCTCCTGACAAGTGAAGCAAAGACGGCACAAACACTCTCAACAGCAATAGCGGCACAGCACCCGGGGCTCGGCAGCTGCATCAGAAGATAATTGCTAGACTTCGCAAAAAGAGAATACTTATTGCCATCCTGCGTGGCGAAGAGCAACGGGTTAATTGCCGGCATTTTGGTACAGCAACCGAGCCCGCAGAGCGTTGTGGACAATCACGGCTGCTTTATACTTGAAGGGAGCACCAGTGTTAGTGCCGATGGGAATTTCCACAGGAAATCCAGCATCCAGATGTCGCATGGTGGCGCTGACACAGATAAAGTTGCGCAGCCGATTCCTATGGCGCAGGCGCCAGATGGCACAAAAGGTGGCCGCGTGCCGGCTCCTTTGATGAGGGGCAGCAGCACATATTCCAGTGACGTGTTGATAACCGCTGTTATCCGTGATGACAGCTGCTCGTGGGTGACGATAGCTATGAACACCTGCGTGACGAAGAGCAACGGGTTAGTTGTCTGCATTGTGGTACAGAAACCAAGCCCACAGTAATGGATTACCAACTTGCCCGGAATGCTGCTCTCATTACGCAGAGATCATGGCTTGCGACACTACGGAACGCTGCCGCTAGATGCGCTTTATGCTACACATCATTAGAAAAGCGCAACACATTTTGTCTTGCAGCAAACTGCCGGTATCATGTGTAACCCAAACACTTCTGTCTATTTTCAACGTTAAGCATCAGTTTCTCATTTTATAGAGCTTGCCCTGCGCCTCTTGGTTCGTTTTATTTGGCTTGCAACGCAACAGCACGCAAAAGTACTGCCGCTGCCGAGCGGCTATGCCCGCCAAGGGCCGACTCGGGTGTGTTCGGCCTCGTTTTCTCGCGGTCCTAAACAAATCCTGAACGCTATCGCACAAAACTTGCTCCACTCTCATAGTGAAGGTGCTTGCAAGGGAGCAACGCACACCACATGCACAATGCTGGTTGTATACTCTGTTATGAGTCAAAATGCTTTTTGTCAGTTGCTTCCATGCTTGTCCATCAACAGCAAACTTTGGCTTTGCGCAGAGTGAAGGCACTTTGGAGGCAGCGCCTGCCTACGCGACGGACATTATGCAACGCATGCTGGGCGGACCCAGCTTCGGCCAGTGCGGCGTCCTGCGCACGTGCTGCAAGCTGCCAGGTTCAGCGCACCGCGGCGGGCCCGTGTTTCAGCCGGGAATTCAGCCCGCGATCATGGCCCAAATGTTCCCCAAGAAAGCGGCCTTCGGATCACTGCACAGGAGGCCTGTTCCTAACTTCCCACTACCATTTGTAAGTACTTTCTTCACGCGCTTCATGACTCAGTGTGTGGCACGCTCAAACAGGGCTTTTGGATGGCACCAAATATTGTTCTAGCTGGAAAGCACTAGGACGGGCGAAGACTGTTAACTTGACAAACCAGACAATCAGCATGTTCACTCATTAAACAAACGCGGTATGGAACTTTTCTGCTTAGCTGTGCCAGGAATTTCGAATGCTAAGGTGAAATGCTTAACGGTGGAGCGAGGAGGTATTTCCTAAGCAAGTGCCGACAGACAATTATGCGGCTGCGGAAGGCTAGTAACAGCACTGCGCAGCACGTTCCACGAAATTCATTTCTCGATATGTATATATATATATATATATATATATATATATATATATATATATATATATATATATATATATATATATATATATATATATATATATATATATATATATATATATATTGCCACAAACGTTCAAATTCGCGCTAGCTGTAGCATTTGGCTAAAGCAATCATGCACTAGAAGCTGCTGCACACCAACATGATTCGCTAGAGTAGTGCACAAGCAGCTAAATTTTCTTTCTTTGGCAACTATTGACCTCTCAATACAAGAGGGAGTGCGCAATGAGAGATAATATATAGATATGGTGAGTACCCCTTATATATGCTTCGTCTGTGTACATGAGTTAATAAGCGCGCTTCTAATACCGAAGTTCCACCAACTAACCAGGGAAGTACTACGTCGGTTTTCATATTTAGTGTTTATAAGCAGAAAACTGTATGCGTATTATTTTCCGTGGGACGAAACTTTCACTGCGCCAGAAAAACATGCTGAAGATGCACGCTGTTCCTTTTGTGGGCTGCTTTTCTTAGTCTTCTTGCAGGACTGTTGAAAGTAGATGCGTGCGCAGAGGGTCACTGAAAGGGGTCTTCCGCCGATATCCGCGTAGGCTTAGCAGTTAAGCCAAACCGATCTACCAGATTAGCGTCAGCGCTCAAACATACCAACCGCAGTTTTTTTCGCCAAACTGTACTGATCGCAACAAAAACGTTTTCCTACCTAAATGATAGCGTGGTGTCACCTTCATCACCGCGACTCCTCGTCGGCCAAAATCGTCAGCGCTGCGAATCTGGTTCGAGCCACGAAAGACACGCACTGTGATTCTCTCTCGGGCTGGCAGCACCAGCCCCGTCCTGCTCCTCACTTCGCGTTTCCTTCCCTAATAAACGTATCGACGACGGCACGCCACACTGGCTGGCATTGCGTCCTTTTTTCAATAGTCAACAAAGCGGGGACGTGGGTGCCTTTAAAAAGGCAAAAGAAGCCACCGCGAAACTAAGCAAGGTCGCCGTACATGGTACAGATATGGATATGTACTGAAATTGGGGACGTACTTAGATGTTTTTTCCTTATAAAATTTGCAATATTACTTGGTTCTAGTGTCACAACTGACAGTTCTTTCTTTGGACCATCTATGTATATTATTTATGTCGAGTGTTTTCATTCGCTTGTGTTTACACGCATGTACGACGACATTATCTTTTTTCGCGTTGACGTTTGTGTACATGCTTTCTTTTTTTTTTTACCCAAAGACTAGGTGGGCGGATCCCAAATATAAGGCAGTCTATCTTTGGTGCGACGGGGTTAATTTCGACTAGAGTGTTGCTAACTATGACCGTACGGATAATTTAATCTACTCTGCAACTAATTAACGATTTTTTTCTCTTAGAGACTTGCCTTTTGATATACTTTGCGATTTGTTACGACATTCCAAGGTAACGTAATTGCCCCATTTCTTAGAAGCCAAATGCTAGATACGCCAAACACATTCGAAATCAGCGAACACTTAAAAAAGCGTTGGGATGTGTACTCAATGGCTAACAGTAACGCTGAAAATGCGCCTAAAAAATTCCGACAGAACTCTTATCACGATGAATGTCGATTTTAATGCGATCAGCACTGAAACAAGTGAGGACACACCATATTGTCGCCACTGAAAACGCATCATGTACGCAGACTACCTCTTAAAGTTCTACCTTCTAGCTACCTTAAACTCTTCTACCTCTTAAAGCTCCCGCTGCTGCTTTCGGTAGTGGTCAGTTTAGCCATCGAACACTTAGCGAAGTTGAGCAGAATCTTGTAGAATACTTCTGAAACGCAGCCGATGAATGTGATGACATGTAATTCAAACCGCGTTAACGCAGAAAGTCATCTCTTCACGCTGTCTTTAATGATTGCGGACGCAAGCAGCAGTGACCCAAGTTGGCGTTTCCATTGAAGAGCAACACATACCCAATTGCACTCACCGAACAGGCCCGTCTTTTCGTTTTCTCAACCTACTTGATATAATCAGGCTTTACTATATCTATCACCGTCTAGCGTTTTGCCAATTTGATGTCAATCTTTACATTCATAATTAAAGCATTTACCTCTATATAGCGCTGTTACCTACGCTTGCAGAAGCTCTTAGCAGGTAACCCTTAGTATAGGTACACAAGGTCGCATTTATAAGGTACATTGTAGCTAATATATTGTCATAATTCACAAGCAGCAGGAACTGATAAAAAGGGCAGGACACTTCAGTTGTAGGCCTACTGAAAAACGATCACGCAGGGACCTCTTTTTCTTCCGCAATGCGCAAGAGCTTCGTCTTCCTCTACGTGCCGCGTACTGGATGCGGCATTTGCCTCCCTCCAGAGAGAGGGCATCGTCCCGGTGCTCGCCTGGCGGCAGGAAGATGTGTCAGACGAGGTGCGGGCACTTCATTCTGAACAATAGGGCTTCATGCGCACAATATGCACAACTTCTGGTGGCCGCTACCTCGCCCTGGAGGAAGGAGTACTGTCAGGGATAGTTCAGGTCGCTGAGGTGTCGTAAAACCTTGTACGGACGGATGGGTCTCCAAACCCACACTTTGTCGCCTAGCTGATATGTGATGTAGCGGCGCCGTAGATTGTAGTGTCGAGCGTCGTAGTCCTGTTGTCGGGCGACTCTGACGCGGGAGAGTTGCCTCGCTTCTTCAGCACGTTGAGCGAAAGCTTTAGCATCCGTGCCTATATCACCGCAATCGTGTGGCAATATCACGTTCACGGCCTTCACGGTCATAAAGAACTTCACGGCCATGAAGAAGGCTAAATGCTGTCTTTCGCGTTGTTTCCTGTTGAGCAGTGTTGTGAGCGAATGTGATGTACGGTTGAATTTTATCCCAATTTTTGTGCTCCACGTCTACGTACATACTCAGCCTATCGGCGATAGTCTTGTTCAAGCGTACTGTTAGGCCATTCGTTTGTGGGTGATAGGCTGTGGTCTTTCGGTGAGCCGTGCCACTGAGGTTAAGCACTGTCTTTAGAAGCGTAGCCGTAATGGCAGTCCCTCTGTCCGTTATTATCACCGCTGGTGCACCGTGCTTCAGAAGCACGTTATCAATAAGGAATCGCGCAGCTTCGACTGCGGTGCCACTTCAAAGGTATTGGGTTTCTGCATAGCGTGTCAGGTTCTCGGTGGCAACTATTACCCAGTTATTGCCAGTATTGGAAGTCGGGAATGGTCTGAAAAGGTCCACCCCGATTTGGGCTAATGGGGTCGTGGGCACTTGGGCTGGTTGTAGAAGCCCAGCTGGTTTCGTTTGTGGTGGTTTGCACCGCTGACAATCGAGGCATGTGCGCACGTAATTTTTCACTAAGGTAGCAAGCCTTGGCCAGTAATATTTCTTTTTGACTCGGGCCAGTGTTCGCGTGTAGCCGAGGTGGCCAGATGTCGGTTCATCGTGGCAGGCTTGCAGGAGCTCATTACGGAGGAACGTTGGGACCACAAGTAGGTGGCTGCTTCCGCTTGCAGAAAAATTCTTCTTGTAAAAAGCATCATTGCGGGAGCAGAATGATGGAAAGCTAAATGTAAATGTTTTGGGCGCGCTTGTAATCAGGCCTTCTAAAAATTCAATAAGCGCAATCAGTTCGTTATCTTCCCGCTGGTGACGAGCAATCGTGGCCGTGTCTAGAACACCTACAAAAGCCATGTCCTCGTCATCTTCTGTGACTGTCTGCTCAATCGGTGACCTTGAAAGGCAGTCGGCGTCGGAGTGCTTTCGTCCGGACTTGTACACCACTGTCAGGTCGAATCCTTGAAGCCTTAGGCTTCAACGCGCTAGTCGACCGGACGGATCCTTCAAGTTCGTCAGCCAGCAAAGTGAGTGATGATCGCTGACAACACTGAAGGAACGGCCATAGAGATACGGGCGAAGCTTCATAACGGCCGATACCACCGCAAGGCATTCCTTTTCTGTGGTTGAGTAATTAGGCTCAGTACGTGAGAGAATCCTGCTTGCGTATGCAATTACTCTCTCGGCTGAGTATAGACAAGAACGGCACCGAGAGCGGCGCTGCTGCGCCGGCGTTGAGAGCGCCGCATGCGAAGCAAAATTATATTAGCGGGTGGTACCCCTCTTCCATCTCTCGTTCGCGCCGCCCTGATTGCCTCCTGCACTGCGCGTGTTTGGGCACGTTTCGTGCCGCGCGCGGTGTGTGCCTTCGTGTGTGCGCGTGGACATTTCCTTCGAAGGGCGGTGTATAGTCTGTTTCACATTTAGGGGAAAACTCGAAGCGCATTGCATCGCCATGCGGCGAGCGCTTGAGTCAGGCGGCGGCAGCAGCTCGCGCAGATGCTCGAGGGGCGGGATCTTGAACGGCGTCGTCTGCTACGGCGGCGCGCGCTGGCCGCATTGTCGGGAAACGTTCTACTGTCAGGTGCAGGGCGCCGATCACATCGTTACTGCGTGAAATGAGCCGGTATTCTTTGCTAAGCGTTGTGCGACGCCCATCGATACGCCTCGAATGTAAGTTCATCGCTGCAGGGCAGTCATAGACGACGTACTGATTCCATACATTCTTGACGGCCCGTTTCTGGAAGGCCACTATATATTCTAACGCGATAGGACGCCGATCCACACTGCTTGTGCTGTGTAAGAACTGCTAGAAGAGCGCGCAGTCACTCTCTTGAAGCGGCCGCCTCAATCCCCGGGCGCCAACATCATTTAAAATGTCTGGGGCTCGTTGAAAGTATCGCTGGCGCAACATCCCCTCTATCAGTCGCCCGAGGATAGGCTTCGATCCACCATCGTCAGCGACTGAGACGTGCTGCGAATGAACACATCCCTGATCAAGTCATTCTACACTTCACTGCCTTCCAGGATGAGTGCTGTCATCGCTGCCGCTGGGGACATGACGAGATACTAACTGAAGTTCCGAGCGTGACGTATCCAGTTCCCCACCGGCGGGCAGGGTCTGTCTGGTGTAGCGAATGATTGTCGAGAAAAATCACTTCCAGCTCATTGTCTGAACCTAAAACGTTCATTTATTCGTGTCCGTTTGTTTCACCGTGTTCGACTCCCATTGTTGAGTGCTTTGTTTTCCTTTCGAGTCAAACAAAGACTGAGCACGTTGCGCGCACATCTTGGTGCGTTTTGTCACTGCTCATTACGGCAGCACACACAGTGAAGAAATATACGTGCACACGCTCAGTACTCTGGCCTTTCGAAAGAACAAATGAACCATGCTGTCAAAAGAGGTTTGTGGAACTCCATTATCGCCAATGAAGGATCAGAGTTTGGCGACGCACAACGTTTAGTAAAGAATATCAGCTCAGCTCCCGCAGTACCGATGAAATCGGTGCACTGCCCCTGACAGTACCACGCTTCCCGAAAATGCGGCCAGCGCGCGCCGCCGTAGCAGACGACGCAGATCACGACACCGCCCCTCAAGCGTGTGCGCCTGCTCGAGCTGCTGCCGCCGCACGACTCCATTGCTTGCCGCATCGCGATGCAATACGTTCCGAGTTTTCCCCTTAGTGTGAAACAAACTGCACACGCTATATTTGCCTTTAAGAAGATCGGTACGCTTGACGATTATTTTTGTGGGTGCAATGCGGCGAAAGGGCAGCGTCTGCTTAACCATGTAAGGGACGCTGAGCAGGTAATTGGAAACGACATCGTATGTGCCGCCGGAAAAATCGCCAGCATGCACATACGATGCGGCACATACATACGGCACCTACGAGCTAAAGTCATTTTTGCAGTTTCTCACATTATGTTTGCTACAAATCCGTGTTGTCTCTGATGGCGACAACGGACTTCTATCGACACTGTGCGGAAATAAACAAGATATATCGCTGCATAGCACAAGTACGACATGCGCACACAACTTTAACTAGTACGTCCCCTACAATATGTAATAGAGGCAGCAATGTAGACAGCTTGGCCATTTTTTAACAGTACTCAAGACACGGAAGTTGAAAGTATTATTAATCATTCCTGCTTCAGCAATGCCGGCGCGACCAAGACGCGGGTGTGTATCGTCCAGTAACCCGATCGATTGGTGCAGTGGTGAAGCGGGAATGAACTCCGGTCATGTTCAATGCATCATGCACATATTCAATTTCACGGCACGCGTGAACTTCGGCCACTGCTAGCGCATACAACAGACGTGGTTTCCATTCTTGGGCAGCGCACACACAAACGAAACACGAGAACGAAGACAGGACAAGCGCTCGTTGAACTTAAAGTTTTTATGTGAATAAAAGGATTATGTACCGAGTAATTATTAAATTCATGTGGGTTACATATAATAATCGTCATACACCCAGGAGTGATGAATGAACGAGCTCACTTCGTTAGCCAGTTTACTTCACTCGGCGCACCGCAGTAATCCATGTCTGTCGTCTGCTTCTTTCGTACCATTTTCTTGTGCATCGGCAGAATTTCACTGGTGGCATCAACCTTTTCATGTTTACATTGCTGTCGTGACACTTAACAACACAATAATAATTTCCGGTCATCCGAAGAGGCGCCGTCGCAAACAAGGGACGTTTCGCGTGCAGCGCGAACTGAACGCGGGCGCGACCGCGAAGGGAAGCGGCGACGGAAACCCCCGTTGGAGATGAAATCGCTCCGCCAGGGGAGAAACGAGCGCTGGCGTCTAGGATGAAACTTGGCGTGCGGTCGTCTACTGCTACTGCACGAGCACAACGCCTAGACCTACGTTGCTAGCGTCCGTATGAATCGTGGTATGAGCGCCCTCGTCACAGTGAGCCAGTACAGGAGGTTTTTGTAGGCGCTGTCGGAGACATTAAACGCTGCCTGTTCTTCTTCGTACCATACGAAGGTAGCATCTTCTCTTGTAAGGCGCACTAACGGTGAAGTTATATGTGAAAAATTGTCTATATATATTCGGTAATACGAGCAGAGACCTAGGAAACGCCTCACTGCCTTCTTATCCGGTGGCGTTGGAAACTTTGCGACGGCCGTGATCTTGCCGAGGTCAGGGCGGACGCCTTGATGACTCACAGCATCACCCAAGAACTGGAGTTCATCGAAATCGAAGTGATACTTTTCTGCTTTCAGCGTTAAGCCGGCGGATCGGATCGTTTGTAGAACCGCCAGCAGCCGTCTCAGGTGTTCCTCGAACGTTTCCGAAAAAAAACTGTGAAGTCGTCGAGGTATACTAGGCACGTCTGTCATTTCAGGCCTGACAGAACCACATCCATGAGCCGCTGAAATGTTGCTGGAGCTGAGCATAAACCGAAAGGCAGCACCTTGAATTCGTAAAGCCCATCAGGCGTTACGAAAAGTCTTTTCTCTGTCTTTCTCGTCAACCTCGATTTGCCGATAGCCACTTTTGAGGTCCATCGACGATAAGTAGCGGCCATGCTACTTATCGCTACTACTACTACTACTACTACTAGTCTGCTGAGGGTATCGTGGATACGCGGTAATGGTATACGTCTTTCTTTGTCACCCGGTTCAGCTTACGGTAGTCGACACAAAACGTAGATTGCCGTCTTTCTTTTTGACCATCACTACCGACGATGCCCACGGGCTTTTTGATGGTTGGATAACGTCATCATCGAGCATTTTCTTCACTTGCTCTTGGATCTGTTCGCCTTCTTTTGGTGCTACACGGTACGGGTTTTGTTGGATTGGTCTCGCTGTCTCCTCCGTGATGATCCGGTGCTTCGTCAATGGCGTCTGACCAACTCTGGATGTCGACGAGAAGCAATCACGAAACTGGTGAAGCTAGTCCACAAGGTGCTACCTTTCCGCTGGTGATAACTTCGCGCTCACGCCAAGAACAAGTAACGGTGTCGAAGCGTCTTGCTCTCCTTATTGTAATGCAAAGCATTCGCCGAATTCCGCAATCTCGTCGAGGTAAGCACTTGCTCCGCCTTTTGCAATATGTCGTCGTTGCTTGCTGAAGTTTGTCAGCAGTAGTTTTGTTTCCCCATGCATTACATTGACGAGACTTCTGGGCGTGGCCCGCCTTGAGTGAGCAAAAGCGTAATTATCTGCTCGGCTATAGGTTCCCCATCGCACTCTGTGTCGCACCTGACGGAAACAAGACGGCAAGATAATGGTGGTACGGTCACATCGTCTATGATGCGCAAGGACTTGCGTTATAGTTCTCCACTTTCGCACCCAGAAAAGCTTAGTATACCTTCCGGTATGCTGATGACGGCACCGTACTCGCGTAAGAAGTCTATACCTAAGGTTACATCTTTGCATCAGCTGGGGAGAATAACAAAAATTGTGACGAATGACGAATCCTCTATGTTTACCCTTGCAGTACACTTGTCTGTCGGTGTCAGTAGCTGGCCTCCAGCGCCTCTAATGTCCTCCCCTGACCATTCCATTTTCACTTTGCGAAGTCTGTCCGCCAGTTCTTCAGTTACGATTGAAAAGTCCGCGCCAGTGTCTGCATGCTAGCGCCGTCACGTCGTGGCCGTCAATTGATACAGTAACATCGGCGCTAACAATGTCGTCTATCGTCAAATCATCCGGCTGTATCGGCTTCTCGTTCGGCGGCAATGGGGGATTTTCGGCACTTCGATGTGTGGAAACCTTCCCTCTTAAGTTCGCGACCTTCAATTTCCACGGCATGGGCTGGGAGATCGCCTTCAGGCCACGTCGGTGGGACTGCGTTTTGTAGCTGGAATACGACGTCCCGGAGTAGGGGAGCGCGACCGGTAACCGGGAAAATCGGTTTGCCAACACGTTGAATTCGCGTCGATGTTCGCTCGGCTGTCGTCAAAAGCACGACGAGGAGCAGTGGATGGGTACACTTCGTACCCTTCGACGCGATAAGGGCAATGACGGCAGATGTGGTCCCCTTCGCCACAGTGGAAGTCACAGGGCCTGTAGTCAGCTGTGCGCCAAATGTCCGTTCTGCGAAGAGGTCGTCGCATCGGTTGTTCCCTATGGTAACAAGGTTCCCATGGTGATACCGGTGCTGAATGCTGGTGATACTGCAGCGTCGGTATCGGAGGTGGTGGTCGACGGACAACATCTGCGTAGCTTGGCTGCCACGTCTGGGAATTTGGCTCGGGGGTTGCAAACGCTTGCTTTCAGCCACCGACTCAGCTGTGCATTCATTTGGCGTGGCAGTAAGCTTCTTAATTTTTTCCTGAACAATTTCGCGTATCATCCGGCGCAAGGAACTCTTGTGTGTGGCCGTCACTGCTGCGGCGCTTGCTGGTTCAGTGCTGGTCAGGTGATCATACTGGCGGCTGCCTAGGTGTAAGTGCGCTCTATGGCCGTCGATTCTTCATTACATTCATCGATGCTTGTCGGCGGGTTCCGTACAAGACCGGCAAACAGCTGCTCCTTTACGCCGCGCATGAGGTGGCTGAGTTTTTTTGCCTCGGACATATCCGGGTCTGCACGACGATAAAGACGAGTCATGTCCTCAGCGAACATGGCAACAGTTTCATTCGGCTTTTGAATCTGTGATTCGAGAAGACGCTGCGCGTAGTATCGCTTTTCGTGGCTCCCGAACGTACGGAGGAATGGGCGGCTGAACTCATCCCAACTTAGATAGATTCCCTCGCGATTTACGAACCATGCGCGGACTCCGTCTTCAAGAGAGAAATACACATGGGATAGCTTCTATCCTGCATGCCACTCATCATACTTGGCTACGCGCTCGTATTCCTCGACCCAGTCCTCTGCATCCTCGTAGGCATTGCCGTGGAAGCTCACAGAAGATCGAGTAGTCAAAAGAGTCACCTGTGCAGGGCCTGGGTCTGTCATGGCTTGGGTACTGGTGGTAACAAGCAGACTTCCTAGTAGGGAACCAAATTATGGGCTTAGGCCTAGTAGGCGATGGCTGGCGCGATGAACGGGTGTTTCGACGCGCGGAAAATGTCCTGGGTTTGATGTGGGGCTGTTGACAGGTGTCCCAGACATTTACCCAGTGCCTCCACCAGTGTCACAATTCACAAGCAGCAGGAACTGATAACAACGGCAGGACGCTTTAATTGCAGGCCTACTGAAAAACGATCGCGCAGGGAACTCTTCTTCTACCGCAATACGCGAGAGCTTCGTCTTCCTTTACGTGCCGCGTACCGGATGTGGCAATATTATAAGGTACAGTGTAACTAATACTATAAATACATAAGGTACATTGGACCCTGGAAAAAGTTAAAATTTAGAGGTTACGCCGTAACCATCAGTTCTTTATACGCAAATGTAACTTCTAATAGACGTTTTAAATTTAGGGTTTAGTTCAGCTACTTATATGGATCTTTTTGTTTTTGATTGCACTCTATTTTTATAGCCAACCTAGAAAATTTACAATTTCCTACTTCAAGAGATTTTGCATCTTGGATCGGGCTGGTATTGTGATACCTGCCAGTTACCTTATTTCTTCTCACCTCAGATTGTTATGCAGATATTGAAATTGTGGGACTAAAGAGATTTTCATTCTCAATGCATGTCATTAAAACTATGAAAAAGAGCATGTGATTTGCTCGAATTGGTATTCTACCCACACATGTTTTTCTCTCAGTGTCATAATTCAAACTTCAGAATAAGAATCTCAAGTGAGAAGAAATCAGAGGCAGCTAGCAGGCATCAGAACGTTGGCCCAACTCGAGATCCTAGATACGCCAAACACATTTGTAATCAGCGAAGAACACTTCTAAAAGCATTGGGATGTGTACTCAACGGCTATCAATAACCGCAACAGTTGACACATGCTCTAGGTTAGCAATAAAATTATCCCTCATTCAAAATAAAAACATCTGCATAAGTAGGTCAAGTAAACCCTCAATTTTTAAACCCTCAAAAGCCGCCCGTGTTGTCTTTATTTGTCTTACTTTTGTGTGTGTGTTCAATTGCGGCAAAAAAACGTATTTTCCTCAATTTAACATATACTTTGGGTACAGTCCCTGCTGGACCAGCAGTATAGCTCAGCTGTAGGTATCAAACATATACTACCTCTGAGCTAGTATCCCTCCAAAATATGTGGAACCCAAAAATACCTCAAGCTCCTGCAGTCTTACTTGTGCACAAAAGCCATTATTTAGTAAAAATCCATTCTCTTACAGGCACAAACATATTTGAGCTATAAATACACACTCAACGAAGAAAAACATTTGTGGCAGCAACATCTTTGTAGGTATTGTAGTTCAAGTACAATAATTTAGGGAAGGTGAGACTTTATTGCAAAATGCTGCTGACAATAACATGGTAACAACAAGTTGTTTTAATGTATCTAAAGGCAATACCATTATTTCGCTTGCTAACTATCCGCCTGAAAATTAGTAATAAGCTGTTCTGTTAAATATTTTGCGAATGTTCTCGAAAAATAAGTTCTCAGATACAAAATTCTTTATTATAAGTACTTTGTTTAACAAGACCTAATACAAAATATACCATCCTTGATGCCTCCCTTGCGCTGTCATCACACTACAACTGTGTGAAAGGACGAAAACATAACAAATTTGATGCTGCATAATAACAATTGCAATACTATTTCTGCACAGACGTATAAATCTACTGATCTGCTAGCACTGAGCAAGGAAGAGCAAATAGTACGAATTATTTGTTTGCAAATAAGAACCATCAGCGTGGGTCAATGAAATGAATAAACTTTCTATAAGAAATTCTGAAACTTATAAATACGCAAGCAAAACAACATTAAGCAGCCTTCATTACAAGTGAGAGAAATATATGACTTGAGCAAGTAAATGCACCGCTTGCGACTAGAAGTGATCAGTGTATGAAGTCCACAAATAACTGCTTAGGGGTTCTGACTCTCCCAGCTTTGGAGGTAACCAACACCATTGAATTAAATCACATATGTTGTTCTTTCTGTCGCTTCACAGTTGCTAAGAAACTTGGAAAGCAGCGAGAACAGCAACACTCCCTAGATGACATTTTCCTTCCTTAGGAGCGCAAGGAGATGCTTCAGAAGGGCAAAAACCGTATTTTACTGTTTAGACAGGTGTGCTCTAGGGCTCAGTGTTTTACTACATTGTCTCCTGGCAGCACAACTTTTTTGCACGAGAGCGTGCGCTTGGTAAAACGCAAATATGTATTCTAGGATGTTAATATAATACGTCACAAGACACAAAAAGAGTGTCCGGTGTAATCCAGGTGTGGAGAGAGTGATAACAGCGGCTTGACTGCCAGCAAAAGATGCAGATCTTGTCAGCAGCACAGTAAACGCTCGGTGCTGCTACTTGAAGCTCATCAAATGGCAATTCCAACTGGAAAAAAAATACAGATGACATAAACCACTGCCCAAAATTTATCCATGTACTTCATAGCATGGCATGCATGTCGCATTTGCCCACGTAATTAAATAAACGCATGCAACAAAAAGGGCAAAGGGAGATAAGTGAGCTAGGAATGCCGGTGTAAACCAGACAAGTGTGTTACACACAATAAGCAAACATTGACTGTGCTTATTATGTTGGATTTCGTGCTACACTGACAACACCTCTAATGTAATGCTCAAAACTGTCGTAAAGTCACAATTTTTGTCACGGAAACTCCCAACGGGGTGTGTCGAAATCTTGTGCCATCAATGAAATCCCTGAGGAGGTCACTTCTTAAGATGTCCAATTTGGACTTGAAGCAACGAAAACATGTCGATGGTGCAGCACATATTCAAGCAGGCTTTTAAGAGGACTAATATAGCGTTTACTCCCGCACTGAAGGATTGCCCCTACTGGAGCCATATTGTCACGTGGTGGTGACATTGAAGAACTCAGTAGCAATACTGTGAAGGACAAAAGTAACATTTATTGGGCGAACCTGTGCCCACAAAAACAGGGTACACTTATATCACAACGATAGCGGCGAAACCGGTCGGCGATCGTCGAAAATCTGATCAGCGGGTCAAGCGCGTCGGCTTTTATAGATCAGTCATCGAATTATTTATTTATTATTTATTTATTCCGTACTGCCAGCCTGCTTTAGAGGCCCTAGGCAGGAGTGGGACATACATAAAGGCTTTAAGAGTCAATAACATGTGAAACACACGAAATAAAAAAAAAGAGAAAAAAAGCTGGAAACAAGCAAAGCGTCATCTTGGTACAATGCAAAAGAAACAACAATAAAAAGGAAGGAAGATATCAAAGAATTCTGCAATACAGCACATGTTTGCACAATGGCTTATACAAACACACACAAAAAGAAATTGACGGTGCCCTTAACATGATATAATCTATAGTGTACGGATTAGGATAGAAATCGTGGGAAACGTTTCGGTTCATAGATTAATGAGTGCGTGCATGAAGGACGATATGGTGGAGCTTTGAAGAACGTTTTCAGGCAGGGCGTTCCAGTCATGGATGGTTCGGGGGAAAAAGGACTGCTGAAATAATGTGGTATGGTGCGAATACTCGTCTAACCTGAATGAATGTGATGAACGCGTTGGGCGCCGGCTACAAGGGGTAATATACAATTTTTTATCTAATTTTACATGTTCCCGATGAATTAAATATAACATTTTGAGCCTGTCTCGATACCGTCTTGCCTCTAGGGTTTCCAGGTTCGCCTGCTGTAAAAGAGCGCTAGCTGATGTATCACGGCGGTAGGAATTAAAAATAAACCTGACTGATTTCCGCTGTATCATTTCAATCATATTTATGCTTACTTGTGTGTAAGGATCCCAGACAGGAGTAGCGTACTCTAACAATGGTCTGATGAAAGTCTTGTATGCTAATAATTTTATATTACATGTAGATTTAGCCAAGGTTCTCCTCAGGTATCCGAGCTTATTCATGGCTTTCTTTTTAATGTGAGCTACATGACTATTCCACCTAAGGTCCGACGTAATTACTAAACCAAGGTATTTATATTCTGTAACAGAGGATAAGTTATGGCCATTAATGCTGTACACAAAGGGTAACGGCTTCTTTTTGCGTGTAATGATCATTGATACTGTTTTTGTTAGATTAATGTTCATTTGCCACTCTAAGCACCAAGTCGCTATTGCTGTTAAAGATGAATTTAGGATCGTCTGATCTGCCTCGCTGTGAATTTCATGATAAAGTACGCAGTCATCTGCGAACAGTCGAATTTTAGCTGGTATATTATTCACTATATCATTGATAAAAACTAGAAAGAACAGAGGGCCCAAGACTGATCCCTGTGGAATTCCAGATTGTACATCGGATAAGTCTGATTTCGCATCATCAACAACAACAGTCTGTCGCCTGCCCGTAAGATACGCCTCAATCCAGTGAAGTAGTGGCTCGTTTTTGAGAATAGGTTTTAACTTTGATAACAACTTCTGGTGGGACACACGGTCGAAAGCTTTCTCAAAATCTAAGAATATCATGTCAATTTGGCCTTGGCCGTCTAGTGCTGCCGCGATTTCATGCACTGTTTCTAATAGTTGTGTTACAGTGGATTTCCCACGACGGAAGCCGTGTTGTCGTGGGTCACAGAAGCCATTACTTTCTATGAAGACTGAGATGTGCCTAAATATTATGTGTTCCATCACTTTTGATGAAGTGCAAAGTAGAGAGATAGGACGGTAAGATTGGAGTAATGAATGGAGTAATGAATGGAATTGGAGAATGAATCCAGATTAACCGCTGGGACCCGCGTGTCTTCCACAAAGTTCTACACTATTCACGTCGCGCATAGATGCAATCAGATTACGCAAGTTACGGTGAAAGACAGTGGACGTAACCATCGATAACATTCCAGAAACTTCTTTTACATGCAGGCGCGTCCTGCGCTGTGCGATATCATTTGTTAGGCGGCGAAACATGGTCGCCCGATGAAGATAAGTACACGTGTCAATATATTGTCACGAGCCTTCAGATGTACTCTTGGCGCTTTAATAAACCGTAGAGCAGCTTGCTCTTAGAAAGTGCGTCCGTCGGTTTGGTTTGGGGCCTGTAGTTATAGCACAACCCACTATGGGGGATTGGCCAAGAATCGGGCGGCAGTGGGTTGAAAAAGAATAAATGCCTAAATGGAACTTCTTTAACTGAAAATGAGATATTAAATGAATTCTAATCGTTAATAGTAATTTTCATGCTATAGTTCCTTAAAATTAGAAGTTAATATTTTTGTTTCTTGTTGTGGAAAATAAAACAGTAAAATTAGCATGGAAGTCTCCTTGTTTCCATTATAAAATTATATATGACATCACATACGTTCTTATTACAGTGTCCTAGTGCCGACGCCCTCAGAGACAGAATTATAGGTAGCGTAATGGCTAAACCAAGTTGGCGGAAGGGACCTTCTAGAAGTCGTTTTCTGTGCACGCTGAGCTTACGACACTCAATAAAGAAATGATCCATAGTTTCGGGTTCATTGCAGTAAAAACATTTAGGGAGAAGGTGTCAAACCATACTTATGGGAATAGAAATTAAGCCGTGGTATTCGGCAACGCATACGCGTAAATGAAACTTCAAATTTTGTTGTTGCACACCATCCGCTGTGCCAAAAAAATCTAAGGTGTTGAAAATCGGCGTTATCTAATACGCATGATTTCGCATGTTCTTCTTGAATGGAAAAATTTTTTAATCTTGCAGAAGTGACGTATGCCGAAGGTTTTAGGATCCTCAGTACCGGGCCTTTAAGAGATGCCGCTGCTAGTGCGTCTGCTGACTCGTTTAAAGTGAGCCTCACGTGCCCTGGCACCCATAGCAGGTGGATGAGGCGTAAATGTAGGTGAACCAATGAATGAAATTCTCGGAGAATGATACTTGAATTGGGCACAGCTAAAGCGGAGCAAACAGACAAGGAATCGGTTAAGATTACGGCTGAAAAAATAGATGTGGGAATTATCCGTAGAGCTAGGATGATCGCCAATAACTCTGCTTGAAATATTGGCGTAAAGTCGGGTAGTTAATGAGAGAAAGACCAAGTTAATGAGGCCGAAAAAATGCCCACTCCGGCCTTCTGCTCACTGACAGAAGCATCTGTGGCTATTACTGCATTTATTTGGAGCTTTTCAAGGTGGTTATCTAACAAATCTTTTAGGTATCGAATAGGTAGGAGCTTAGCGTTATTGGGAAATATATCGCCAAATTCAACACTTACTTTCGAAGTAGGTAAATTTTGAAAAGCCACATCACGGATTGATATTTGTAATGGCTCTAATAGCTTCTGCACAAGAACTACGTGAGGAAAATGCCGTCTGGACCATTGATTCTCAAAGAATGCAGTTGGTTCTCGAGAAAAAATATAGTAGGAGCGTCTCTGGGAAGAAGCATAGATGTTTAGAAATGTTTGGACTGTCAGTATACGAAATCGAGTTTGAAGAAAAGGCAGGTGAGTTTCATGATATAAAATATTATTGGCTACAAATTTTGGAAGGCCGAGACACAGACGTAGTGATTCGCGTTCTAAAAGAACCAGAGGAGGTAACTTATACGTAGGACTTCCTGACAACAACACGCATCCAAACTCTAGAATGGGGTGGACATACAATAAATCATCAGCAAGGTCTCCCTGCGCCAAAACGACTGCTCCCGATTCCAAAACGACTGCTGCAGACTTTTCGTAATAACCCAACAGCGCGTGCTCCCTTAGATGCGATGTATTCTATGTGTGTCTGCCAATTAAGCTTTTCCGTGTAAATCATTCCCAGATATTTTAAAGAAAGTACCTGCGGAATAATCTCCTGGCCTTATGACAGTGTTATTCGGATAGGAAAAGGTAAGGGAAAGACAATGATCGCACTTTTGTTGACATTTAGCGGCATTTGTATTACTTTTAGCCAAATTTCAATCTGATACAAATACGACTGCAAAGTTTTATATAAGCTATGTATATGATTCGATACCGTGAAGAATGCGATATCATCAGCGTATACGTATACCTGTACGTCATGATGTGCCGGTATGTGATTTAGTAAAATATTGAATAATACTGGGGAAAGTACTGAACCTTGAGGAACGCCCCTTGTCTGTTAGTAACTTTTAGAAAAAACACCGTTTTGATAGCAATAAAATGTTCGTCCACTTAGAAAATTTTGAATCCATACTATTATGTACTGTGGAAGATTCACACTATTGAGTCTGTTGATTAAAGTACTGTGGTCGACACTATCATACGCCTTCGCAATGTCTAATGTCACTAGGGCCGCGTGCTGATTGTTGCGGTGAGCGAGTTGAATTCTACTCTCCAAGTCAACATGAGCGCACCAAATTGAGCAGCCTGGCCTGAATCCTATTTGAGAATCACTTAATATTGATTCTCGCCTATCCAGATTTCTCTGACCTCAAATCTTGTAAAGTTATTCGAGAGAGTTCTTTATGTGACCATAAAGAACTCTCTCGAATAACTTTACAAGATATGAGGTCAGAGAAATAGGTCTAATGTTGTCTATTGAGTACCCATCGCCTGGCTTTCTAAGTAGTGGAATTATTTTGGCAACCTTCCAATCTGGATGAATTCATGCATTCTTAATCGAGTAATTTATAAAATTAAGCAAATCCTGGGGAGAAAATTCGAATAATAATTTTATCATTGCTGTAGTTATGCCATCAGGACCTGGGGCTGAAGCTGGCAGCATCTTTACCTCTCTTATTAATTCTTCTAATGTGACCGTTATGTACTCATTAGCTGGTTCAGGTGCCGGTATATGATAGGGACGAAGTGATGTGAATCGACGCTCTCAGCCTTCTGCAATATCCTCCAGTGACTGCACTAATTCAGTGGAAGTTAAGCTAACTGGCTCCACATTTATTGGGGCTGAAAAAAATCTTTTTAGACCATAGAAACCGAAATAGGGCTTTTTTATTAC
This sequence comes from Dermacentor albipictus, assembly GCF_038994185.2. Classification (NCBI taxonomy): domain Eukaryota; kingdom Metazoa; phylum Arthropoda; class Arachnida; order Ixodida; family Ixodidae; genus Dermacentor; species Dermacentor albipictus. Next base: position 13,993,111 of record NC_091828.1, on the reverse strand, counting down.
TAGACTGCGATAGGTAACTGTAATGTTTGGTATTTTAATTTTCCTTAGCTTTGTCAACTGTTTGCCTGAATGTAGCTGCAGCAAACTTATAGTCATTCCAATTACGTGGACATTGATTACAAAGTAACTTTCTCCAGGCTGCCTTTCTTCTTCTATATTCGCGTGCACAGTCCGGATTCCAACATGGCGAATAAGTACCGCCTTTAGTTGACTGCATACTGAACTTGCATTTTTTATAACTGTCACTTAGCACTTGACTCAAATTAACTACCTTAACTTCATCATTTACGCCAACCTGTTTTTCTAAAGCTGATCGCAGAGAAATTTGAAATTTACTATAGTTAACATAGGTTCTTACATGCTTTTCAACCAAATTAATTGGGCGCGTTATTTCAAAAGTTATTGGAAGATGGTCGCTATTTGTGGCCGAGGTAGTAGCAGACCAGGAGGAGATTACACAGCCCGAACTGGAAAAATTTAGGTCTAACACCGAACGCGATTTGCCGGATACATAGGTTGGGGTTCTCGAATTTACGCAATTAAGGTTATTTGACGAAACCCAGTCTAACAATCGTTTACCACAGGGGTCGGACCGATAACCCCATGATACGTGGTGAGAATTAAAATCACCAGCTATGATTATATCATTTCTGCATGCTGCAACCGCAGCATCAAGAGAGCCTGTATTGCGGACTTCTGTAGGGAAATAAGCATTGATTATCGAAAATGGAGCGCATCCAGGAAGTGTTACATCCAATGCTAGAATCTCACTTTCAGTGGAGAATGACTGGTGATTAATTTTAGCTCTATGACAAATTTTTGTTGAGATGAAAAATGCTAATTCCCCTCTGCGAGAAGGACAATCTAGACGAAAACTGCGATAATTCTTTAAATGATAACTCTTTTCTGTGGATAACCAAGTTTCCTGCAGAATAATCAAATCAGGAGATAGATCTTCACAGAGATATAAGAGATCAGCGGCTTCAGCAGAAATGGAACGACAGTTCCACTGCAGCACTTTCAAGCTTCCTATGTTGACGATATTCTGGCAGTATTAACTGCCGTTTGTAGAATGTTATCCTTTAGGAAATCATCCTTTGATAAGCTCTTATTTTCACTCTATTTAGCTTTTAGTTTGTGGAGGGTAGTAGCTCTCGGGGAGTAAGGAGAAGCACGACGTTTACATGTTCTAGCATCCAAATCCATGTTCTCCATGGTGTCTGAACCGGATTCATGACTGTGAAAGCCCTCATGTTCTACATGAGTTGCGGGAGCTTCGGAGGCATCAGTACTGCGAGGTGAGGCCTCTGCCGATACGTGTTTCTCTATGTTCTCATCGGAGTCTGTGATTTCAGAAGCAACACTTGGACGTGCAGTAACATGGAAAAGTTGCGACAACTGAGAGGTGATAACTTGTCTAACGGTCTCTGAAAAATTCGTCAATAAACTATCAAGGGCTTTTTCCATAGCTTTCTCAACGGCAGCAGCTACAATATCACCAAGAGATGCATCCATTGCTTTGGAGTGACGAGCAGCAGCTTCAGCATAGCCACATGATTTCTGTAATGAGAGTGCACGAGCTTCACGACGCGAACACCGTTTCCGTTCTATAGTTTCTAGCATTTCGAGCTCTTGGTCTCTCGCAGGGCATTGCGCACAGTCCGCAGGGTGGGAACCTTCACACAAACAGCATCGTTCGCTGGGACGATTGGTTTCTCCCGATCGGTTGGTTAGCGCTCTAGCTAAGTCGTTCGCCCTTTTGTTGCCCTCCAGTCTCGCGTGGCCGAGCGTGCACGTTATTCGATGGGATTCTCCCAGGCTCGGATCTCAGCTGCCAGCAGCGCTGCTCGCCCGTTGATAAAGTTGCCGCAGGCTTGGTGCGAGTCGAAAACGATATGAACTTCCCTGTCTACGTTTTCGCACAAATTGTACAAGGCAATTTCAGCGCGATAGCGTTAAGGGCCCTGTGTCGCAGAAAATCCCGGGTTGGCGTCGGCGGAGTTGTCCCTGAGCAAACATTTCCGGATAGATTTCAGTATATGTATATGCCACGTCTTCCTATATGGCATGCGGTATATGCGGGTTATATAACCACACTATTCTATCACTAAAGTTGCTCTGACCAAGTCTAAAATTTTTGACAGAGTGATTCCTCGGCATTTGGGAATGACAGCCAACAAACAAATGTGGCGAAACAAAACACTGGCAGCGCATGCCTTTTCTGTTAAATCTTATCAGATTTATATGTTGAAAATGCGAAACAATAATAAAAATTTGAAAATGATGTAATTTTTTGGCGCGGCTGTGCACAACCTTCGGGATCCGCCCATGGAAGAGGCCGCGTTTCTACCAGAAAGCTCGCCTTCGTGCCTAGCGTTCCCCGCTAGCGTTTTCCAGTAAACATTACTGTTACATGACCTGCAGTTGCCGGGATGCGTGAAGAGGAGTCAGGGATCTTCGACATTTTGACGCGAAGCTTAAGCGGCCTCCAAGGTTCTTGTCATTTTTTTGCCCAATTTCACGTATGAATGCCAAATAAATAAACAATGAAACCAAAAGTGTATCTGCGTGGCGGTTAAGGACGTTCGTTACTAGCGGTTGTTTTAGGACGAGAAAGGATGGGAAAGACGCACGAGTAGGCAAAAAAAAATATCTTTCACACAAACCATGGGGAAAGGAGAGGAAAAACAAAATAGTATCACAAATCGAGCTGCACGGGAGAGGCAGACGCAACGCTCAGATCAGAGAGAGACAGGGAGTTAAAATGAAAAACAGTACCACACCAACATTCGGCAGGCCTAAAGTTCCATAGACCGTAAACGTCGTCTCACAGTTTTCGCGGGTCGTGACAGCTTGCGCGTCGTTGTTGCGGTACGGTCGTCGAAGCGACCCGAGATAGAGATGGCACGGTCTCTGTGGCTGGAACCGTCGCCGGCACACGGCTGCGCTACTCCATGCGGCAGCTGCCTACATTGAGGACACCACTGCGAATTCACGAGGACCGTGACCCAGGGATGAACCACGCAGACAGCAACTCGGTAGGCCTCGACCAAGAACGGGCCTCAGCGACTGCGTCCTGGCAGGAGCCGCTCAGCAGCCCCGAAACAGGCCTCCGCAGCCAGGCAGGCGCACGCTGGTCACACGAGCGCAGCAGGAACGGCACAGGCGCTCTTCTTTCCTAGCCGCTCACTCGTCTGGCAGCCACCATGGCTTCGCTGCTCGAGCTCCACCGGGCACGTTTTCCACGTAGCACTTCTTTCTTTTTTCCGTCCACTTCCCGTGCTACCTTCCCTCAGCTAGTCTTCTCCGCTTCGGTTTCAATTTTCCTTAATCTCGCAAATCCACTTAGTCCAAAAATTGCACCATTTAAGTAAAAATAAAAGAATATAAAAATTCCTTTTGTGTCCTTTCTCCACAGTCATAAAATACATTAAAGACATCTCGCTGTCTTCCTTCGGTGTCTTTGGCTGGATCTTTTTTACTGATCGTACGTGTTGTTGAGGATAATGTGTGCTGGTCCGTCACTGTTCCCAGCGCAAGCCAGTGCGGCGTCCCCCGGTGCCCATCGACGCCACGCTGCCCTTTCCTGCGCCCTCGGTGGGCGTGCTGGGGCCCGTGCTCCCACCGCTGCAACAGGAGGCGTCGTTCCCAATGTGCGGAGCCCGAAATGCGTTCGGCATCCACGGCCGCGTGAAGAGTCTCCACTACCCGGAGAGCGGTGCAGACTTCGCCGAGTTCCCCTGGCATGTGGGTACATTTTTAATGCGATTAGCATTCTTTGCCTACTTCAGCCATATTGAGAATTTCTATCTGTCTGTGCGTCCGTCTATGCAGCGATGTGCTCAGGGAAGGATTTCTTAGTCGAATGAATCGCTGAAGTGTGCTACCTTTTTGTGGGGTTTGGGCTTTGCATGACATGATGCGGGTTACATAACTTTAGAAAAACTTTGGCGAGCTAACACAAACGCTCAGTTTCCACAGCACCGCGTTTGACACGGACGACGTAAGAACACGTCCTTGTCGAAAGTGGTGCTTAGAAAATGGATCGGTACAAGTACAATTTGCAATCTTAGCACACACAAACTCTTACGCACATCAAGAAATAACGTTGTCTTTAATGCACACGATACATACGGCACACGTATCTTAAGCCAACCTAGCCTATTTGGAAAGCGTAACGTACGTACTGTCTACGTATGCTAAGAAATAGCATTTCTAAACACGGCAGAACCCGTGACTCCCGCTTCAATGCGAATTGATGGGAGCGCTCTCGCTATTGTTGATCGTCAGCGAATGGTGTAATACGGAAATCGAACAGTGCAAAAGACGGACGAAGAAGCAGACATAGGGCTTCGCTCCGTCCCGTGTTTTTCTCAATTCCATTTCTGTTTAAACGTGCAACATCCAGCCGAGATCAATATGTTGCTGCATGATGAGATAAGATTTCGCTTCCTCTGAAGTCTCCTGAAACAATATCGAAGCGAGAGTAGTGCATCCCATTTGTGAAGTCCTTCGACGGCCGTTGCGTCCGTAAGGCTGGCCACATGCGCCGGGTTTGAAACGACATAATGGTTGCCAAAGTTGGTGCTAATGTGAAGCTTCCCGCAAACGATATTTTTGTTAGCCTGAAGTTTTCCTAAAAGCTGTAATGATGTGAATATGCGTATCTCAGATCAAGTCATTGGATACAGTGAAGCCTCCTTGCTTGTCACGGGGCGCCAGATGGTGCTCTCCCTGCTAACGAGTTTGGTTATGGGAATTCATCGTTTGTTTTCTGTCCTTTCTTTGTTGTTTTTTATTTTTAACATAAGCAGGATTAAGCAATATGACAAGAGCTTGGTGGCGCAGCCCACCAGCCCGTTCCAAAGGAGACGCTCATAGCATCCATCCATCCATCCATCCATCCATCCATCCATTTACGAGGTACCGTTTTGTGACACTAACGTACAAAGAGCGGTTGTGACCGCAAATGAGGCTATATAAAAAGTGAGCCTAGAGAAAGCTTTCGAGGTTTTAGAAGTAAACAGGGAAGTGAGAAGGTATCGTGGTTTTCAACGAGTGGGGATCCACTTTGATCACATGCTTGAACAAGAAATGGCTGGCAACTTGCTGGTCACGCGTTTGCTTTTTCGGAGAACCCACAGGTGCTCAAGAGCCCAGGGTAGGTAGCAATAAAGAAGGACCCCTAGGGCAACCTGCGACTAGCATCATCCTCCATAACTAAAAACGAGCAAAGGAGAAAGAAGAGATCACCGTGTAATAGGCTACATAAGCATGCAGGATATCAGAAGGAAAAAAGAATGCTAAGAGATTCCGGAGAAGTTAAATCGAAAACAGACAGGTGTGTATGCTGTTACAGAAACGCTCCTTATAGACATAGAAGAGCCCACAAAGACTGAGAATTACTTTTGGGAAGGGTGAAACAGAACTAAATCGGAATAAATTGAGGGGGAGTCGGAATGCTCATAGACAAGGGATCCAAATGGAAAAGAGTAGATTGAAAGGCGGCCAGAAAACTTGGCTGGGCGTGAAGTATTTATGTACGGGAGAAAGTGCAAAGAAAAGAACCAGGGGTTACTGGAATATCTCAGTGCTGATATTAAGGGTTTAGGGAATGATGACGAAATTATCCTATCAGGCGGCATGAATGCTCACATACAGGATCTAGACTGTTACACCGGCAACAACGGTAAGTTAATGCTAGATCTCTGTGAGCAACGTAACCTCGTTATCGTAAATACGGGGCCCAGCTGGGGTAGGCAAATCAATGGGAAATCAGGAATAGACAAAGGGCGATTGATTACTGTCTGATTACAGAAGGTATTTATGATACAATGGGATAAATGGTCATTTACAAGGAAGGGTATAGCAGCATACCATAAACGTATCATATTGAAAATGGCATATGTAGTGGGGAAAGAGAGCAAGGAGCGCAGAATGGCCAGTCCAAATTTGAGCACTGAACAAATAAGTAATATACTCACAAGGGTTGAGGCAAATAGCCAAACAAAAGGTGGGAATATATGCGCATCTAAGTGTAATTACGACGGAAATATGGAAAGAGAAGCAATGTGCTCGTTGGAAAGGAGAAAGGAAACTGAAAGCCTGGTGGAAAATAGAAATACGGGAACCGATCAACGAACGACAGAGAGCATCACGAGGTCTTAGACAGGCAAAAAAAAGCTAAGTTGCCACATGTGGAAGTAGGCAGGTAATGGGAAATATACCGGGAGAAAAAAAATATGTTGTTCAAATACTGCTTCGAGCAAATGGGAAAGATGAAACTGAAAGTCGGTTGTAAGAAATACGTGAGAAAAACAAGGCCACACCTGGAATATTTCTGAACCACGTAACCTTAGTAGGCACAAAGTTTGGAGCACTACAACATATCCTATACGAGGATGGAAACAAAGTGGAAGTGGATACGGCTATAAATTACATCCGAAAAGTAACAGCCGAATCCTTCCAAGACTAGGACGACGTGCTTTTAGAGGAAAAGATGAGCATGGACGAGAACCAGATGGATGGAAAAAGAGCTGGTGCTAACGAATTTCAACTGGAAGAAAGGCGAAGAGAAAATTCCTAATCGCACAGCCAGATGTCTACAGGAGGTTCCCGTTAGGCTGCTTAACGAACTAGGATAAAAAGTGAGGAAGCTCCTTTGAAATAAGTAGACGAATCCTTACAACATAGGCGAATACGAGCCACTTGGCGATAAAGTAGAATGAACTTAATTTGAAAAGGCAAGGAGGAACGACAAAAATCCCTCTATTGACCTTTGACCATTATATCGGTTATTTATGTATTAGCAATTCAGGCGAATAAATTATTTCGGCACATCATTGATCCCCATACACCCCATACTATCAGTATCCCAAACGAAATGGGTGATCTTTTATCAGGCACTGACTACGCTAACGTTTTTACCACAACATTTTCTCCAATTTCCACCATGGAATCCGATATGCCACTTCAAAGCATTTCTGCTCAAGCCATGTCCGAAATGTTTGCCATTAACTTTTCATTTAACGGTATCTGCAGCATAACATAGAACCTCAACATGTCATCGTCTGCTAGCCCTGAGAAAATTACTTCAAAACTCCTAAAATACACTAAAATCATTCCTCCTTTCTTTAATCTTGCTGTTTTTCCAGTCATTAGCCACAGGTAACTTACCAATCGAATAGAAAGTGGGAAAGGTCGTTTCGGTCTACAAATCAGGTAATAGGAACTCACCACTAAACTGCCGCCTGATTTTCATAACACGCACCCCTTGCAAAATCATGGAACATGTCATTTTTTTTCACTTAAGGGACTTTCTCGACTCAAACGATTTTTTTTCATTCATTACAACACGGTTTCCGAAAAGGGAGTGTCATCTGAAATCCAGTTGGACATCTCCATAATCTGCATTAAAACCTCGATACTAATACATAGACTGACACAATCTTCCTCCCTTTCGCAAAAGCCTTTGACAAAGTAGCTCATCAACGCCTGCTTCTAAAACTTTCACAGTTGAATATCCACTCTAACGTTCTAAAATGGATCAAATGATTTCTTAGTAATCGCTCATACTTTGTGCAAATCAATAATAGTGCTTCTAACCCGCTTTCTGTACCATCAGGCATTCCACATGGCTCTGTGCTAGGACCGCTCCTGTTCTTAATATTATATTAATCGTTTACCACTTAATGTCTCCAGTCATACATGCGTATTTGCTGAAGAGTGTGTGGTCTACCATGCCATAACTGACACCAGTGACAATGTATTGCTTCAGAACGACCTTAATCACCACCACCACCACCACCACCACCACCACCGTCATCATCATCATCCTGTTTTATGCCCACTGCAGGACGAAGGCCTCTGCCTGCGATCTCCAATTACCTCTGTCTTGCGCCAACCCATTCCACCTAGCGCCGGCGAATTTCCTAATATCATCGCTCCACCTAGTCTTCTGCCATCTTCGACTGCGTTTCCCTTTTCTTGGTACCCATTCTGTAACCCTAATGTTCCAACGGTTATCTAATGAGCGCATTACCTGACCTGCCCAGCTCCATTTTTTCCTCTTGGTGTCAATTAGAATATCGTCTATACCCGTTTGCTCTCTGATCCAAACCACTCTCTTTCTGTCTCTTAACGTTATGCCAAGCAACTTTCGTTCCATCGTTCTTTGCGCGGAACTTAATGACCTGAATAATATTCAAAATTGGTGTGATTACTGGCTAATGCTACTAAGTCCTTCTGAATGCAAAGTAATATCATTCCCCCTCCGTCAAAATCCTCTCGTATTCTCTTATGTAATAGAAAACAAGCCTATTGAACCAGTTAAATCTTTCCAATACTTAGGCACCCCTATAGCTCAGGACCTGGACTGGTGTTTGCATGTGAATAACGTTACAAAATCTGCTAACAAAAGGTCGGTTTTTTGAACGCCACTTACGGAAAGGTCCTCACCACGTAAAACTACCAGCATACAGATCGTTCATCAGACCTAAACTTGAATAAGCTTCTGCTATTTGGTGCCCGCATGAAATTCACCTTAATAACGCCCTTGAAGGCGTACAGAATTGTGCTGCTAGGTTCATTCACTCAGGATATTCTTACGACATCAGCGTATCATCCTTAAAAGCGGACACCAGTTTACCAACTATTTCATATAGCCGTCGCATCGCCAGCCTATCATTATATCACAAATTTTTTGTACGGTCCGTTCACCATCGCATCATATATTTCACCGCTGGCATAAATATCACGTCGCACGTAAGTGTATCTCGCCCCAAAACGCGCACTCTGACGTTTTCGTCTTGTTTTTTTCCTTGTGTAGTTGTAGACATCGCTGCCATCCCCAGTTCATCTGCACTCACGGAAGAAGTGTAAGCAATTCTCTCACGTTAACTAATACTGTTTTAACTATAGTGGTAATCCCACCCCTTATGTAACACCTCCGTCTGGGGTCTTTAAGGAAATAAATAAATAAAGAAAGAAACAGGAAAAACCATGTCGTTCACCCGCAGGCCCTCAAGTTTCCGTACACAATTGAAAGCTTGCCTCTGGAATCAACTGATACCTATAAATACCTTGGTCTCAGTGTGTCCAACGACTTGATCGCAGGTACGCATGTTCCTGACATCCTTGTGTAGAAAGGGAGAAAGAGAGCGAGGTGAGTCAGTGTAGACCAGCTGGATAATCTGTGCTGGGATACGGGGGTCAACGGAATTAAAGATTATACACAATTACAATGCTAAACATCATTGCAGCTTTTAAAAAAAACTTTAGGGTTCCTAAAATATGATCTGCGGGAAGCTCCCAAACACGTAAAATTACTTGAACGACCTAAACTATTTCCAGAAGAGGGTTGTAGCGCCGAAAAACACAACACACAGCAAGCGAGACAGGACATGCGCAAACTTCCAACTGTTTATTCATCGCGTATGCGAATGAATATAAGGACAAATCAAGATGGGTAGCAAGAACCACACATGAGCGCGATGGTTTTTACAAAAAAGCGGATAAAGATAGGTGAGACACACACGTATCTCACGCCCGTGTATCTAAAAAAAGCAGTTTTATTCTTATAAATGGAGATAGATGGGGCGCTAACACGATCGCTACAGTTTCTTTCAATATAGAAGGCCTCCAACAGCTCACGGGCTGTCTGGTCCTTACTTCTGTTCAAAACCTTTGCGTCTTTCAGCCTTGCCACACACTTAATCTTCATTTCTTACCCGCCGTGGTTGCTCAGTGGCTATGGTGTTGGGCTGCTGAGCACGAGGTCGCGGGATCGAATCCCGGCCACGGCGGGCGCATTTTGATGGGAGCGAAATGCGAAAACACCCGTGTGCTTAGATTTAGGTGCACGTTAAAGAACCCCAGGTGGCCAAAATTTCCGAAGTCCTCCACTACGGCGTGCCTCATAATCAGAAAGTGGTTTTGGCACGTAAAACCCCAAGTATTATTAATCTTCCTTTCTTCTCCGCAGGCTTTACAATGATGCGGCAGTTTAGAACCAGTGCCATTTTGTAAATCGGGATTATGTTCCGCTAATCGGTCGTTTATACAACGGCCGGTTTGTCCGATGTACTTCTTTTCGCATGTGAGAGGTATCTGATATACGACTCCCACGGCTCATTTAACAAGCGCAGCTGGATGTGTCTTTTTATATTCTGTTTTGTTTACCTTGTCGGGTCAGTTTTAACGCACAAGTCAGCCAGTTTCTTTGGGGCGAGAAAAGCCACAGGAACCTTATGTTTTGTCGCTACATGCTTCAAATTGTGCGCTACCTTATGGGTGTACGGGATGACAACCGGTCCACTTTTGCTTTTGGTGACGTCATCTTGGTCGCCCCTTTTTTTTTCTTTTTTCAATTTTTGCAGCAAGGCTTCAGCTACTCCGGTTAAGATCGAGGTTGGAAAGCCTGCTTTTTCCAACTTCCATGTCTAGGTGTGAAAGCTTTCCTCTGCCTTATGGCAACAAGATTTCTCGCTTGCTGTGTGTTTTGTTTTTCGGCGCTACAACCCTCTTCCGAAAACATGCACCAACTAGCCCCCCAACAAGTATTACTCAGTTACCTAAACTAGACACACCTCCGGTATCTGGAATCCACATGAAGCGTATCTCATTGGCACTCTCGAATCGGTCCAAAACCGTGCAGCTCGGTTCGTGCATTCTTCATTCTCATATGGCATCTACGTCTTCCAAAACTCACCCTAGCTGCGTCAGCCCATAGCTTCTCTCTGTCTTTGCCACAATTAATTTTACCCTCGTACTTTTCATCAAGCACCTAACATCCGCACTAAACGACTTGTGGGCCGTTGAAGCGCATAATTTTATTTTCTTGGTGGTTGAGGCGCTTGGAGCGAGGTAGCTTCCGGAGCGCACTTGGAAAACGCCGTAGATGCCTTATTATTGTGGGAGCTAGGCGGCGCAATATTACCTTTAATGAATTTCATTACATCAACGCCATTGCAATCAATCTGCGTTGCAACTGGAATGTGGTTTTGTTTCGTATTAAGGCGACAACATATGCATCGCCCTGGAAAAGTTTGCTTATAGAGGCCAGATTTAATTGTGGCGTTGGCAGCGTAGTGACCGCTGTCTGGCTCGCAGGTGGGCATCATGAAGAAACTGGCGCCGCAGGAGAGTCTGTACGTGTGTGGAGGGACCCTCGTCGCCAGCCAGTGGGTTGCCACGGCAGCCCACTGCCTCAAGAGGTGAGTGCGAGTTTTCTCTGTGTACGGGATATTCGGCTGAACATTGAGGCAGGCCATGTAGGGCCGCATTCAGGCGGGCTGGTGGTTTATTCACAGGAAGCAAGATGGTGCACGCACAAACAGGCGGGTAATTGTGAATGGTCTGAGGCTTCCCTCGTTCGAGCCCTGCTGGTCACTTTCTATGAGCTGTTAGACAACGCAATAGCTAATTCAGGGGCATTCTATCGGTGTGCGTTAAATGCGTTACCATTATGTCGCACCTCTTTGAAATCCCCAATCCATGAGTTAAACCACGTTGACCATTTTGCAATATGTAGTTTAGGAGCTCACTTGACCCCAGCCCAGTGCAACTGACGGTGGTCCAGAGCACACCACCATCAGTTGCACTATACAGGCTGCCTGTTGCAGTTAGCGCAATTCTAGTACATGAGGTCGTGTACTCGATACATGCACAAAAGATTGAAACGGATAATCCAACTAATTAAAAAAACTCATTAATTCCCTTTTGCATTAATTATCGTAGGCGCATATTGCAATTTACAAATTCTAGCCGTGGAGTTCACAAGGCAGATGCACTTGAAACGAATTCTCAGGATGACACCAGTTTCAAGATATTACTTCCTGAATTTTTCGTAGGAATGCATTGGCGTTCCAGTTGCTTGTATTTTTTTAATTTTATTACCTTAAAGACCCCTTGCGGGATATTACATAAGGGATGGGTGGTACAAAAATGCAGGAGGCTGCCCACTATGTTACGTTACAGACAGAACACTCGTTATTTCTTCCACGAAGGCAGATGAGGTGGTGATGACAGCGACGTGGTGGGGAAGGCCGTTCCAGTCTTTAGCTGTACGATGAAAAAATGGTGACGAGCAGGTGACAGTGCGCGCGCTAGGGCGAGCAACATTTAGTGGGTGACCTGTGCGCAGCGATATGCGTGAAGGCGGTAAAATGTAAGGTGCGCGGCGAAGCGAGCTGGTGTAGAATTTATGAAATAATGATAAGCTCGCGATACGGCGATGTTAGGCTAGTGTGTCCAAACCAGACTCTACTTTTAATGGTGATACGCTGATATCATATGAGTAGGTCGAGTGAATGTATCTTACGGCGCGGTTCTGTATGGATTCTAATGCCTTGCTGAGGTAAATCTGGTGAGGATGCCATATGGGTGATGCGTATTCGAGTTTTGGCCTAACCAGTGTTTTATATGCTAGTAGTTTTACCTGTTGAGGAGCACTGCGGATGTAGCGTTTCAGAAATACCAAGGTTTTGTTAGCAGATGATATGATAATAGTTATATGCGAGCCCCAGTTTAAATCATGCGTGATCGTAATACCTAGGTACTTAATAGAGTTTACAGAGTCGATTGGGATGTCATCAATTGTCTAGAGAAAGTCATGACGATTACCGCTGCGGGAAATTGACACAGACTTACATTCATTATTGTTTAGTACCATTAACCAGTGATCACACCAGGCTGTAATGTTGTTCAGGTCATTTTGAAGATAAATGCAGTCATTACTATTAGTGATAGTTCGATACACAACGCAATCATCAGCAAACATGCGAATCTGAGAGGAAACATGTAATGGAAGATCGTTAATGTATATTAGTAACAGGAGGAGACCTAAGACTGAACCTTGGGTTACGGCTGATGTTACGGGAAGAAATTCCGAGTTATTATATTGTTAACACTGACGGACTGTGATCGGTTACTAAGAAACTATTTTATCCATGTTAGTACACTGGGGTGGAATTTCAAGCGAGAAAGTTTTAACAATAAGCGTTGATGAGCTACTTTATCGAACGCCTTTGCAAAGTCAAGGGAAATATCGGTCACGTGTTAGTATCGAGATTTGAGTGTAGGTTATGAAGAAATGTAGCTAAATGTTTGTATTATTGTTTTGCCTCCCCCTTATGTAATACCCCACATGGGGCCCTTAAGGGAATAATAAATGACGATGATGATGATGATGAATTAAGTTTCACATGACAGGCCTTTACGGAAGCCATGTGGCGACGGATGGAAAAAGTTACTTTGTCTAGGAAATTCATTACGTGTGAGTATATGACGTGTTCCATTATTTTGCAAAGGATACAAGTTATTCATATTGGACGATAATTTAAGGGTGAATTACGGTTACCTGATTTGTAGACTAGAACGACTTTGCTCTTTTCTACTCGTTAGGGAGCGTGCTTGGTGATGATAGTGATTGGGAATACAGCAGGGTTAAATACATAGAAGAGGTGTGCTTCGTGTTCTTTAAAAGCTTTGAAGTGATATCGTCAACACCAGCTGATGAAGATAATTTATGATTATGAATGAGTGCGGATATTCCATCTGGTGAAAAAATAATATCCGGATTGGAGCCATGACAGCAACAGGAAAAATAGGAAGAGGCACGTGTGGTTCGGTAGTGAAAACAGATGAAAATGCATCGTTAAGCAGTTTGGCACAGTCAATATCAGGTAAAATTTCACCATCTTTTAAAATTATGACACCAGGGGATGACTGGGGATTGATAACCTGCCAAAATGTTTTTGGGTTACTGTTGAGCATGCGGAGTAGGTCTGAATGAAAAAATGAGTGCTTCTGTTGCCGGATAGCTATCAGGTAGGCGCGTTCAGATGCATAGTATATTTCCCTGGAGCTAGGGCTTGGCCTCAGTTTAGCGGAGCGAAATAGACGTTTCTTTTTGTTTTTCAGTTTTTTTAGTGCGTTCGTTAACCATGGTTTATCGCCATTAGAGCTAAGTAAAATAGTTTGTATAAACTATGCAGCGAGGTTAGTCATCTTATTTTGGAATAGTAACGAATTTTCTTGTATTGAGCGATGTTCAAAACCTAATTCAAATGATTAATAGAATGTGACTAATTCGTTGTTTATCATGGTATAATTCCCTTTTTCGTACACGCGGATTGTTTTCTGATCCGAATGACGTACTATAGGTGAAAATGAGAAAACAGCGTGGATTATTTTGTGATCACTTATTACGCGTAGGTAGCTAAAGGAGGGCATTCTTTCAGGACGAGTTGTTAGTATGAGGTCTAGTATGTTAGCCGAGCCACGAGTTGCACGCGTTTGCTCTGTTATCATCTGGGAGAGGTTAAAATTAAGGCAAATATCTAAGAATTCTCTAGCTCCGGTCATGCTAGTAACTATGATAGAATAATTTGACCAATTGATATGTGGGTAATTGAAATCCCCAAACAGCAAGATGCAAGCGTTTGGGAATTTTTTTTTTAATGGTTCAAGGTGTTATTGAGATGGCGGGGGGAAGTTAGGATTAGTGTTGGGGGGACAATAACAGACGCCAAGAAGCAGTAGCTGCGGATTAGCGCGAATAATTAGCTATAAAACTTCTAGGTCAGTGGCCATATTGACTGTGGAGCATATTATATGTTTTCTTTTACTGCGATAAGAACGCCACCACCCTGAGTACCCTGCCTATCTTTACGAAAAACATTGAAATTTGGTAGTTCACTCAGAACTTCAACCTCAGTGACGTCATTGGTAAGCCAGGTTTCAGTTATTATAAGTAGGTCACTGCCGGACGAAGATACTAGATCGAATACTTGCTCTCTTTTCGGAAGAAAGCTTCTTATGTTAGTAAAAATAACAGAGATTGAAAAAGATTCTCGGGGAGCAGGCAGAGCACGTCGGGATGAATGCTGGTGACAACGCGGTAGCTATAGTTCTTTCACGGAATGGGATGCTGGATCAAAAATGTAGCGTTTTGAACCTATGAATAATGTTTTAAAGTGAAGTGAAAAAGGAACTGATTGGCTTCGTGCAAAAGCGACTAGATGTTTTCGCGCCTTCTGTACCGGCTTAGAAAAATCCTCACCCATGCCGTACGAAGTGTTTTTAAGCTTGCGGCCATTCGACAAGATGGTTTCTTTTGTTTTAAAGAAGGAAAGTTTGACAATGAAGGGCCGGTTACGACCAGGGATGTATCGACCAAGGCGATGCGCTCGCTCGATTTCCCTTGGCTCTAGGGAAACATTTAACTGGTCAGAACACAGCCGAATGACCAGTTCTTCTGACTGAGCAAATCATTCAGATTTCTTAGTATCCGTAATGCCATGAAATATCAAGTTATTGCGCCGAGAGCGATTATCGACATCATCTAGGCGAGCTTCAAGGTTACAAACCCGATGAACCGTCTCAGCGGTGTCGGTTTGCACGGTTCCGAGCTGCTGCCTCAAGGGCTCAATTTGCTAGCAGTTTGCTTCAACGCTTGTTAAACGCCTACTGAGTTCGATCAGGGCGTCATTAGTTGCCGGCAGCTGATGTCTAAGATCCTGGACTTCCGAGAGAAGTTTAGACTGTCCAGAAGATAATTGCTTTAGCTCCTCTAAGACTGCCGCTGTATGGGGTCCAGGATTCAGCTCATTATCGCCTCATTGCAGCAACAGGAAACGCGCAACAGCAAAGCACTCACACGCCATAGAAAACAAACCCTGGGTGCTCGGCAGCTGTACCAAGAGGTAATTGCTCATCCTTTTAGCAAATAAACTGCCTGGTGAACCAACCTGCATGGCGAAGAGGAGCGGGTTAGTGGACATGCTCGAGGAACAGCCGCTGAGCCCACGAAATGAGTCGCAGAGATGCGGAGTATTTATAGCTGCCGTGAAGGCGGCTGTCGATGACGATGGCGCTTGATAGGCTCGGCCGAGGTCCAGGAACAGCGAGGGCAATACAGATTGTATAGTTGCGTTGATTATAGATGCACGAAAGTGCGTTGTAATCGCCGCCGCGTCATCGTTTGCGTGGGGCCATGATGCGCACGCAACAGGCATGCACGAAGGAACGGGGACGGCCGCAACACGAAGAAGCGTCAGGATGATGCCTCGGTGAACACCTGCATGGCGAACAGCAGCGGGTTAGTGGACATGCTAGAGGCACAGCCGTTGAGCCCACCTCGCTTGAATGCCCACCTTGCTTGAGTGCCTAAATCAACGTTTCTTTAAGAAAGTAACTGGAACGCCATTGCATTTCTTTGAAAAGTTAGAAAACTTTATGAGTGAATTTTTGTTAATTAGTTCATTATGCTTTTCAATTTTTTTGTTGAAGTAATGTCCACCTCTTCGAGTACAGGAGCTCATGAACTATAATTGTGCTATCTACCACAGGCAACCTTTAGAAAGTCTGAAAAGTGGTCGCGGAAACACCCTATATATATATATATATATATATATATATATATATATATATATATATATATATATATATATATATATATATATATATATATATATATATATATATATATATATATATATATATATTTTATACAACAGGCGTGACTCCGTACCACTCTTTATAATGAAGCGAGTGTGTCTAATGCCGGATGAAGTAAAGAACGCTTTAGGAGCTATGCACAGGGGGAAGGCAGCTGGGGAGGATCAGCTAACAGCAGATTTGTTGAAGGATGGTGGGCACATTGTTCTAGCAAAACTGGCCACCCTGTGTACTCAATGCCTAATGACCTCGAGAGTACCGGAATATTGGAAGAACGCTAACATAATCCTAATCGATAAGAAAGGGGACGCCAAAGACCTGAAAAATTATAGACGGATCAGCTTAGTGTCCGTTGCCTACAAAGTATTTACTAAGGTAATGGCAAATAGAATGAGGAAAACCTTACACTTCTGTCAACCAAAGGGCCAGGCAGGATTCCGTAAAATAAGGCTACTCAACAATAGATCGTGTTCACACTATCAATCAGGTGATAGAGAAATGTGCCAAATGTAACCAACCCTTATATATAGCTTTCATTGATTACGAAAAAGCATTTGACTGAGTCGAAACCTCAGCAGTCATGGAGGCATTGCGAAATCAGGGGGTAGACGAGCCATATGTAAAAATACTGAAAGATATCTACACGCGCCGTGCACGCCGACGGACGCGTTACTGGTGGCGGCCTTACGCAGAACACGCGGGAGAGGACCCTGGCGCGCGCCGTAGCTTGTTGTGTCGTTGATCGTGCTTCTCTGTCTTATTAACATTTTCAGAGCAAGATAGGCAACACCATTCGCGCGTGTGGGGTGGCCAAAGCTTCAGGGAATGTCGAAGAAGAATTGTTGCATGGTGGGGGGCTTAAATACAGGTGAAGACGTGGCGGCGATACGGTTCTAATCATTCCCGGCAAAGCCTCATCAGCTGGAGCAACGGTAGCAAAAATGGATTGTCGCTTCGAAGGGAAATTTCTTGTTCTGATCCTTTCCTTTGTCTCGTCGGTGTTTTTTCCCACTCAATCATAGCTAGACGCGTGAGCAACGAAGTTCGTCTGCAGTGCAGCATGAGGTTTAAAGGCATTTCCCTAAAGTTCGGAATGTTTTTGCCGCTTGTATTGTTTTCAGCTTCTTTACCGCGTTGGGCTAGCTAGGCAGCACGACTGCACGAGCGCATTGCGTTGTATGTTAAAGCTACTGAAGTTTGCAAGAACTGTAATTGTTGGTTTCATCTGGCGCGGTAAATCCTCGCACCAGCTGTCACGCACTTCATGTTTTTACATCTATTTTATGCGTGGCTTTGCAGGTGTTGAACTGTTGCTAGTTGCTCCATGCATAACTCTTGTCGATTCTTTTGAGCTACGAAGTTTTCACCCTCCCTTGTTTGTAAAGGGTATAAATCACGCTTTGTCGTATCGGAATGATACCAAGGAAGTGCCTCTTTAACAGCTTTATTCTTTTCGACCGAGGGCATCTTAGATTTTGTTTGCGTTTTTAGAAATGCGTTTAGAAAATAGGTAGTTCAGGGCGAGAATTGCTAATAGCTGCTGCATGTGGTGTTTTTGTTCCATTTTTGGCTGAAAAGTTCGCGTCCCGTTTGGGAAGTCATCACACCTCGACGCTGCCTGAGCAAACATAACACGCCGAGTGATTTGTTTGTTTCACAACGTAGTCCTTTCTTGCATGTGAGTTTTGTACTCAACTGAATTCTTTTTTATACTTACGCTGCAGACGACTAAGCCGGGCCTTGCCGCCAGCGCTCATCTACTTTGACTGGCGCTGCTCTGCCTTTAAATATATCATGTGGCACCTCTTTCTAGTAAAAAAAAAACTACTGGAACTTTAGCCAGTCTTTAGCTTTGTACGTTTCCAAGCAGCTCCCTCGGGGAATTTCAAATTGCACAAACTGCAGCGGGAACGGTAGTTCATCGGCATATGCAGCAGAATTGCATCGGTGGTACAGCACTAACATGCGCTTTTATTAACCCGTGTGTTTGGTGACTTCGTTGGCTAGTGTACGCGTTCCCATCAATAAATTGGCAATTATTCTTCTTGCGGCGACTTCGACTGCACTTATTCGGCGGTGTCACATGTATTCATCGGCAGAAAAATCACAACGACATATGCAGAGATTGCACCGTGCCGATTTGTTTGATATAAGTCTGCACTAACGACAGGTGCTTATTATTCAGGTAGAGAAGCAGCATTGCGGCAAGGGTAGAATAAAAAAAAAACATCGAGAGATCGCATCACTCAACAAAATTTATCAGCTAGTGAACGTGAGCTCCACGTCATGTAAATGGGGTTCATGGTGTTTCTCTGCGGGACACACCTTGCACGTATGTGGACCATGCTGTCCCAAACACCGGTAACATCGTGTTCATACCCGTTCGCAAAGAAGTCAGCATCTTCCCTACAGCTGTCACCGCAGAAGAAGCAGCCTGGCACCCGAACAAAGGAGAAATCGCAGCCACGAACTTCAGCCATCCTTTCTGCAAAGGGTTGCCGTAAGCTTCTGCTCCCGCGGGTACTGTTGGAGGCGTCCGCTAGGTGGCTTTCAGTGGCGCCTCTATAGGCGGTGCACGAGGCGTATAGCGGCTCCACAGCCACCGTAGTAATCCATAAAGAAAGCAACAAAATCCCAATAAAGAAAGGCGTCAGGCTAGGAGATACGATCTCTCCAGTGCTATTCACAGCGTGTTTACAGGAGGTATTCAGAGACCTGGAGTGGGAAGAATTGGGGTTAAGAGTTAGTGGAGAATACCCTAGTAACTTGCGATTCGCTGATGATATTGCACTGCTTAGTAACTCAGGGGACCAATTGCAATGCATGCTCACTGACCTGGAGAGGCAAAGCAGAAGGGTGGGTCTAAAAATTAATCTGCAGAAAACTAAATTAATGTTTAACAGTCTCGGAAGAGAACAGCAGTTTACGATAGGTAGCGATGCACTGGAAGTGGTAAGGGAATACATCTACTTAGGACAGGTAGTGACCGCAGATCCGGATCATGAGACTGAAATAATCAGAAGAATAAGAAGGGGCTGGGGTGCGTTTGCCAGGCATTCTCAGATAACTCAGCAAGTAACTAGTATGGCTTCAAGCTTTCATTTAAAAATCAAAGGCAATTTCAACTGCAATACCTTAAGCGTAATATATGTGATTGAATGTACACTGTGCAAAACAAAAACAATACGTTGGCCCCCAGAAGGGCCTTTTAGGTTGCGTTTGAGCAATCACAAATCGCACGCTAACACGCTGCCCAACCTGCCCATCTCAAAACACGTGTCCTGCCCACTGATTTGATAAGATAAATGTCACGTTGCTCAAATCGGGATTTCCTTCAAGTTGTGACGCAGAAGCCCGCTAAATCTTTCTTATATGCATAGACGCGACGGTATCAAACTTATCAGTTTGATGATACCGCCGTGTTGGTTTGAACGAAAGTGTAGGAAAATTGAGTTGCCTGTCCACATAGCCCGTCACATCTTCCCTCGTTTCTTTTCTTTTTCATTAGTACGGCACTATTTTTCCGTTTTTCTTGAAAGTCACCATTTTTCCTTTTTGCTTCCAATTTTCTTTTATTTTTTCGTTTGTTGTTGATTGATGACGTAGCACCTATTCGGTGACGTTTTCTTCTGTCACCTGACAATTGCAGCTCGAATTTCATTTTCTGTGCGTATCTTCAAATTATCCGTTTGCAAACGCCATCTGTTTAGACATGTATCAGCTGTTTCTTCAGAACGATTGACACGCATTCTGTTCGCGCATTTCTTCGTTTTTTATGCAAATATATGTTCATTAGGTTTATATGCACGTGTATATAAACTACATTTACGCCATACATTGTATTCTGATGAAAGCCGGACCCCGTCCGAAACGTCAATAAATCGCTCCATACGAGCGTCTACATCACTCACATATTTGTCCAGATCCAGAAACGCGTTTTCCTGGTATATATATATATATATATATATATATATATATATATATATATATATATATATATATATATATATATATATATATATATGTATATATGAGGCGTAACGCCAACAGATAGAAAGAGAGCGGTGGTGGTTCAGAGAGCAAACGGGGATAACCCCTATTCCAGTTCGCATTAAGAGAAAAAAAAATGGAGCTGGGCAGGCGATGTAATGCGTAGGATAAATAACCGGTGGTCCATGAGAGTTGCAGAATGGGTGCCAAGAAAAAGAAAGCACAGTTGAGCACGGCAGAAAACTAGGGGCGGTGGTGAAATTGGGAATTTTTCACGCGCATGTTGGAATAGCTTGACGCAAAACGGGGGATAACAGGGAGAGGCCTTCGTCTTGCATTGGACATAAATAGGCTTATGGTGGTGGTGGTGGTGGTGGTGGTGGTGGTGATGATGATGATGATGATGATGATGATGATGTATACACACTCCTCTAAGCACTACCATCGCCTCTGTACCCCTAACGCGTGACCGACTTACCACATTACACACACACACTTTGGATTTGGATTTATTTTCTCCTGTTTACAACAGAAAGGAAGCTGAAGCTAAAGGCAGTCGAGTCTGACAATGGCTTCAGCTACTACAGTAATTCAGCACGCAGTCTGTACATAGCACACAAATCATTTAATATACGCTAATAAGCTAGTGTTTCGGGATACAAAGTATTATTTTCTTTTAAAAAAATAAAAAAAAGATGACGATGACTTCAATAAATACACATAAGGTAAATTTTAAGGTATTGTGTTCCAAACTAACTATAACCCGAAAACAAATGACTGGAAGGACTAACAATTTATGCTACGGTTCTAATCAGACAAACTCAATATTGTTCGCAATGAGAAAGGTTTGTTAATTTATTCGAACCTTCCATGATTTCCTTACGAAAATCACGTAGGTGATTTAGCAGTGTAGGCACCTACGTGTAGGCGCCTACCCTGCTATGTAGGCGCAGTGTGCGCCTACACTGCACCTATACTGCGTCTAGACTGCAATGTAGGTGCAGTGTAGTTACTAGGCACAGAATGCATTTGCGAACATTTGCGCTGGCACCATTACTCCTTTCCAGATTCCACGCAGCACCCCATATTTATTGTGGCCCCAAGTGTTCCACGTTGCATCATTGTTGCATTCCGCTTCCCCTTTTATTTTCAGATTATCTCGGTGATGCTTCACTCCGATTGAGATTTTTTATTTTTCTTGAATTTGTTTCTTCAAGAAAGGTACGGAAGCTAAAGGTATGGCAATAGCTAACAGAGGACTCTGTAGCGGTTACAGATAAACATAATACATACATAGTAAAAGTGTTCGCAGCATGTGTCAATTTTCATTTATATAACAGCAACAAAAGAATTATATATTCACAATTCCCTCTTGAAAATGTGTACGCTACCTAACAATATATCTACGAGAGCTTCGTAGGCACAATGTTGCAATCAACTTAACAATATGTGTTGCAGACAACATAAAGAAAAATACCTAAAATAAAAAATATGATTTTGCTTAGTTGGATATAGTAAAAGTGGATGCATTTTAATAATACTTTCTTTAGCTGTTTCTTAAACAGGTTTCCACTAACTTCGAAGTCCGAATATCTTTCCAGTTTATTAAGAAGCAATGTTATGTGATATATCACGGATTGTTTTCCATAGTTAGTCCGTGTTATTGGCATGCGTCGCTTTTGTTCTCTAAAGTAGTAAGATTATTGGTCAATGTTGCTATTTATGTATAATTTTTCATGATGCAGAAATTGTAATAGCTTGTAATAAAATATTTGGTCGGCTCTTAAAATATCATATTTTAAAAATGAAGGTAGTGCTATGAGATCCCGTGGTTTCCCTTTACAACGTTCTTAGCAGCGTAGTACTCGTTTTTGTAATACCAGTAATTTATCGTAATTACCACGTGTTGTTGTTCCCCATACTAAATTTTCATAGCATAGTTTGGAGTAAGACAGTGCGTAATACATAGATTTCATTAGCCTCACAGGAACGAAAGCGGCCCCTTTGCATAAACACCCCACACATTTTGCAAGCTCTACTGCTAGCCTATTGATATGAGCGTTCCAGGATAGGTATTCTTCAAATATTATACCGAGAAATGTTTTTGTTTTGACTATATTAATAGACTATCCGTCAAATGTAATTTTCAACTCTCTGTTTAAAAGAACGACAGAAAGCTGAGCTAGTTGGTAAGGATTCATTATGCAAAATAGAAGTGAGGCGTGCAGACAGGACACAAGAGTAGAGAAGTGGACAACACGAACGCCGACTATCAAACTAACTCAACTATCATTTTATGAACTGCATGAAATATGATATATGTCGTCTTTTTTGTTTTTAATTGCACTCGATTGACCCTTAGCCAGCATGAAAGAACTGACAGATAATGGTTTACATTTGTTTCGACTGTTTGTAGCTCTTTAGATGAGAATAACACGTTTGCGCCATCTGCATAATTGATTATTTCAGGGGAATCAGGAATATTTACTAAATCATTTACATAAATTAAAGCCAAAAGTGGCCCTAGAATTGATCCCTGGGGTACACCTTGTGCTAACGTTTGTTTGGAAGAAAATATATGATTTACTATGACTACTTGAAAACGATCTCTTAAGTAATTCCCTACTAGTTTTAAAGCCGTCCCCCTTATACTATATCTTGACAATTTAATAAGCAATATTTCAAGATAAATGCAATCAAAAGCCTTTTTAAAGTCTAAGAACAAACCAAGTATATATATATTTTTTTTTTCATATACCTCCCAGGCTCCAGAAGGAGTATCACGTGAGGGGGGCGGTACAGATAACAATTGTGGAGCAAAAACATAGTTTTTTTTAATACGTCTTTATTTCTGCGCTTAATAGGCGAAGCCTTGTGGCAGAAAAGGGGTGCTCTATGGGGAAGGGGAGAGGGACCGGTGCTCTCTTCTTCCTCGACGTGGAGTGGTCCCGAGGTCGGCTCTGCAAAGAGGCGGCCAGGCCCTTCCTTGTCCCTGAAAAAGTCCAAAAAAGCACTCCAAAGTTGGACTGAGTCCTTGAGCCCGATATGCGATGGCGGGTCGAGCCACTCCTGTAGGGTGCCAGGTGGGTTCCCGTCCAGGGAGTGTAGTGTCCTTTCTCGGACCGTGTCAAAGGCAGAGCAGCTCCACAGAAGATGTTCGGCCGTACCTCTGGCCGGGCATGCTGGGCACTTAGGGCTCGGGTATGAGTGCGGGTTGATGATGTGTAGCCTTGCTGGTGACAGAAGCTGGCCGGTTTGGGATCGGCGAAGAAGAACCGCCTCTATTCTGCGAAATGTGCTGTGTGGGCGGCGAACATAGTTTTTGTTACATAAATATGAACAGAACTAGAATCAAGCAATAAACAAAGATAAAAAGAAAGGAAGGTAAACAAACAGTAGTTTGCTTTCAGTATACAGTAAAGCAAACAACCTAAGAACAAATGCTTACCTAAATACATAACCATGAAGTTAAAAGTAACAAAACTAAACAGATACTTGTTTTTAGCTAAGTACTAGCCAAATATGCAGTGATTTCTTGTCTGAAGGTTGATGGGTCGTTAATGTCAGCGATGTTATCAGGAAGACCATTCCACAGTGCAATCGCACGTGGCAAAGCTGAGCAGTTAAATGCATTGGTGTGACCGAAGATGCGTTGGAAACTGGGATGATTATGCAGACGTCTAGATGTGCGGGAGGGGCGAACGAGTTGTAAAGTAGGTGGGCGTACATTATGCATGATTTTGTGCAAAAAAACAAAGTAATGCTATATTGCTGCGCGATTCCAAAGATGAAAGCGACAACGACAACTTGATATTAGTTACGCTCGAAAATGGGCTATTATCTCTGGCAATGAAACGTGCAACACGGTTTTGGATCGACTCGAGAAGATGGATTGGACATGCCAGATGAGGTGACCATACAGAAGCTGCGAATTCGAGCTGCGGTTGCACAAATCTTTGGTAGGCTATCTTTCTAGTGAGGGAAGAAGCGCTGCGAAGGTTACGTTTTAGATGTTCAAGAGTGCGCCCTGCTTTAGCGGTTATTTTCTCAATCTGGGATGACCATGAAAGGCTAGGTGTTAGAATAATTCCGAGGTACTTGTATGAAAATGTGCGAGCGACGATACTATTGCCAAGTGAGTAACTGAAAATAGAGTAGGACTTTTTGCGAGTAAATGTCATTAGATTGCATTTGTTAGTGTTTAGGGTCATTTGCCAATCCAAACACCAGTTAGTGACACATTGAAGGTCCTGTTGAAGAGCAATATGATCAGCGAAGAAGCGGTAGCGAAGAAGACGGTAGATGACGCAGTCATCTACCGTCAAATCTGCGAATAGTCGAGATCCTATTTTCTGTTGTTCTATAGTCGTTATTATTTTGTCTTTAACGAACATCAAAGCTTGCTTTGTTGATTTATTCTTCTGAAAGTCATACTGACTCTTAGTTAGTATGTAGTGCTTATTTATTAATGAGATTAGTCTACTGTGTATGATGATTTCAAAAACCTTTGATATAGTGGGTAGGACGGACACCAGTCGATAATTTGTAGGCATATCCCTTCTACCGGTTTTATAGATGGATGTCACTCTTGCTATCGTTAAAGTGTGTGGAAAGATACCCGTACTCAGGATCAAGTTAGTAATGGGTACAAGGACATTACATATTAAATGGTGATACACTATTAATTATAAGAGACCTATGCCATCGATACCAGCTGCAACATTGTTCTTTAATTTCTCAATAGTTTGTGCGATTTCTGCGAGAACGATCTGGAGTAGCTATGGTGAATTCATTACATTTTTGTTTGCTGTTGCCGGTCAGGGTGTTGACAACTTCCCAGACCTTCATAGGATTGTTTAGTATTCTTCAAAGATGTTCTGAAAATATTCTGTTTTTGCTCTCTTTAGATCGAAATTCAGAGTATTTCTGTAGTTTTTATATTTTACAAATAAGCCTGGATTTCGTGTCTGAACGAATGTATAATACAACGAGTTCTTCTCTTTGATTCATTTACGAAGTGCAGAATTCATCCAGCGCTTTCGGTACTTTTTCGTCTTACGGTTATCTATCAGCTCTAATGGGAAAGCTTCGTCATATTCTTCCTTTAATAACTGGGAAAATAACTGGTAAGCTATATCTGCATTTTTTTCGTTATAAACATTATTCCAATCAGTTTTTTCTACAATTTCAAAGACAGTTTTTCTTGCAGCGTCATCCATGCGTTGTTTAAAACGTATTTGTTTGTTGAGCGAGCCGGTAGCCGAACAGGTGACGCAAAATATTGGTAAATGGTGGCTTACATCGTATGTAAAATTCCCGCTGTTTAAATCATTGTCATTTTGATTTGAGATACAGATGTCGAGCTGTGTAGCGGTAGTTACAGTTATTCCAGTGGGTGAGTTGATGAGATTTGTGCAACCATAGGCAGACAATAACATCACCATTTCTCTAGCACCCGGATCACTGGACATCATGTCTATGATGATGTCACCCATAATTAAAAGCGTATAGTTCGGTGAAAAACTCGAGAGTAGATTCTCCAAGAAACGCATAAAGTGACTTTTTCTTCCCATAGGTGGTCTACATATGGCTAAAGTATTTGTTTTTTCAGTTCGCAGTGCTAGGCATTCAACATCATCATTAATAACACAGTAATCTTCAAGTACCTCGTGAAAAAATGTTTCTTTAAAATAAATTTCAACTCCGCCTCCTTTCTTATTAACACGAAGTATATCTTTTGAATTATACCCTGAGAGATGAGGCAGGTCATCATTGTTAATGATCCTTGTCTTAGAGAACAACAACACATCGAAGCTAACAGATAATGACTCAAGAAATGTAGTTATGCCATCTACCTTGTTTTTTATGCTTCTTGTATTCATGTGCAATGCAACGAATGTTTTACCAGCAGTAGAAAATTTCACATTGTATTTTCTTCGCTGTGGGGTGTCAGCGAAGGGCCCACTTCTGTCGAGGGGCGGTGCTAATATTCACCTCCTCGAGTCGAGGTGGAGTGTTCAGTGGACGAGCGTTATAGAGTATGGGGAGAAGATTCTCGTTACAAGTAAGGATCAGACAACACGTGAACAAATGGAAGCTTACTATATAAAAAAGAAACTCAAGCTGTAGTAGTGATACGTTGCTTCATCATCATCATCAGCCTATTTTATGTCCACTGCAGGATGAAGGCCTCTCCCTGCGATCTCCAATTAGCCCTGTCTCGTGCCAACCCATTCCAACAAATACCCGCGAATTTCCCAATTTCCTCGCTCCACTTAGTCTCCTGCCGTCCTCGACTGCGTTTCCCTTCTCTTAGTATACATTCTGTAATAGTGATACGTCGGTTACGTTTAATCAATTGGAGACAAGATTGTTCGACCACTGGATATCCTAAGTTTGTGATTAGCCTGTTCATGCGTGTATCTCTCTATTTATTCCTCGGTCTGCACCCAAAATAAACCAGTTCAAGATGCCGCCCATACACACAGAAAAAACAAACATAGATTTGTTTCTTTTTGTGTGTGTCGTAATTCACGGCACTGTCCATCAGCAAATACCAACTAGGCCAACAGTTAGTTCTGTTGAGACGTGTGTCTTAAAGAATATAGTTGATAAGGTCTGCGAAAATCTGAATGGTTTTTGAGATATGAAATCTCTATTCGATACAGAAAAGCCGATGGCGTGCTCACGCTTGCCCAACATAGTATACGCCTGTACGAAACGACCACTGCTGCCCGTAGTTCTGCATTGCGCAGGCCTTATCGGAAATATATAGATTGACAGTCGCTCTCCTTTAAATAAAGCGCCATTCTGACGGCTGTCGTCTCCCCTCAGTAATTATATCTGTGATTTAAGCACATTGTGATTCGTCCAACACAAGCTTTTTCGCTAGTCAAAGAGATCTCATGGGAAACATTCTTCTTACAATGGGCAAAGTGGTTCGTACGTTTTCGTCACATCAATCAGCGATCGACTGCCAATCTGCGGGTCTGCAGTTAGAAACCCTGTAGAGGCATGTTCTTTCTTCGCTTATTTGTTTTACACGTCTCGAAAAACTCTGCCTCTCTTTTTTTTAGGTACGCGCAGAAGTTTGATGTCACACTTATATTTCTATCCATTGCCACGTTAACGCTTTTGGCGGCCGGATATTCTGTTTACTTTGTTGCCGGACGACACGCAGCCCATGCGACGTTGGTCATTGTTAATATTTTTTTCAGTTTTGTCATATTTACGTTAGCGTCAAGAAGCCATTCACCGTCAGCGCCCGTGTTATTGTTGGTCTTTTTGGGATTGGATAGTTTTTGTTCAGAATATTTTGTTCGGAATGTGGATGCTGTACCAGCTCGACCAACTCTCTAGTTCTTGTCGATCATATTCATATTAACCATTATCAGAAAGATAGATTTGAGTGTGAAGAAATAGGTGCGAACAAGAAAAACTACGAGGACGATTGCTTCATTCCACAATAAAGATAGGCGCTCAAAGCAATCGTACCGTTTTATGAATATATTGTTAACTTCTACTACGGTGACTTTTTTTTGCTTATTAGGATGGATAGGCGATCTAGTTGGTAATGCACTATAATAGAATACTTAGAGCGCTGAAAACACAAAGGACGTAGAAAATGCACACACCATACGCGCTCAACGAGCGCTCACGACAAACACGAGAAAACACACGACCGCGTGTGATGTGTGTTTCTTTTTATACGTCTAGTGTGTTTATAGCGCTCTAAGTTTTTGTTGTTTATTGGCTTTATTTTGAGTTTGTTTGTAGAAGACGGAGCTTCTTACAAAGCGCTTCTGCTCCTCGCGGGTTTTGTCATCTTAGTCGACCAGCTAGAAAGCATCTGAGAAAATTTTGACCGACAAAGATACATTGCACAATGGTCGTACGCTTCTTTTTTTTTTCTTTCTTTCGTGGGTGCATTTCTGCGCTTTTCTGTGTAAGGATAATGAGAGAAATTTCACTGATTTTTCTCATGTTGCCCTTAAGTAGCCTTGCGAGCTACCGCGTTATCTTTCTTAATTCGTGCATATAACGCTAAGACGCGCTGATCAGCACAATCGCCTTGGGCAGCCTCCGACCGCAGGACATCAAGATCCGGCTCGGGGAGTGGGACGTGAACCGCGAGGACGAGTTCTACGCCCACGTCGAGAAGCAGGCAGCGGAGGTGGTGGTGCATCCGGAGTTTTTTCCGGGAAACTTGAACAACGACCTGGCGCTCATCCGACTGGACTCCCCCGTCGACCTCAACCTGCCCCACATCGGAGCCGCCTGCCTGCCGGAGAGGCGCGAGACGTTCGAGGGACACCGCTGCTGGGTCACCGGATGGGGCAAGGACGCCTTCGGTGAGGAAAAAGAAGGATTGACCACAGCCTCTATTTCTGCATGCGAAGCTTTTCCGTGCGAACCTCGCTGGGTTTCGTAACCGTGGCTGCGGCGTGGCTGTCCGCTTGCCGAATAGGCCGACCAGTGACAGTGGATTAGGCGAGCCGCTGCGCTCCTTGCCCCCACCAGATGACGCTAGCCTCCGCGCTAGCCTGCTGCTGTTTTCGCTGTTTATGATGTGCATGATGAGAATGGAAAGGGGGCTAGAAGGGAGTAATATCCAGTGTCATCTATCATACAACCAGGCGGGTACAGTAGTAGAGCAGCAGCTTCCAGGTTTGTATTAAGTGGACGACATTGTGTTGCTAGCTATCAAGCAAAGTGATATTCAACGTCCGGCTAATATCTGTGCACAGGAAGGCGATAAGTTACGTCTACGTCTACTGAAGGCGTAATGTCTGAATTAGGAAAGCTTGCTTCTGGCCAGTCACAACTTATTACCGAAGTACTAGACCTAAAAAGCAAGCTACTAACAACAGACATAACCCTATCGGATTTAAGTGAACGCATGACTGACTTAGAAAGGCATTACAAAGCCATTTCAACACTACGAACTGACCTCGATACCATAAGAATAGATACCACCCAAATGGCAGGTCAGGTCGCACGCCTTGCTGCACAGATGGATGATAACGAAAACAGGTCACGCCGTAGTAATCTAATATTGTATAACATCTCCGATCCTAACCCGAAAGAAACATTTGCAGAATCTGAAAAAATCGTCATCCGCCACTGCAATGAACACTTGAACTTTGTCATTGATGCCAACCATATTGACCGTGCGCATCGCCTTGGACGCCATACAGAAGGCCGTGCTCGGCCACTTATCGTAAAATTTAATCAGTTCAAAACTAAAGAGTCTCTACTTTCTAATGGCCCTAAATTTAAGGGAAGCAATTTCAGCGTCGGAGATTTCCCTCAACCCATCAGAATTGCTCGTAAAATCCTTATTGCTTTCGCTAAATCGAAATCCACGTCCTACTCTCTCCACTTCAAAACATTACATATAGGTACCAAACGATACGTGTTTGAGCCTTCCACAGAATCTGTTAAGGAAATATCGTAGCAATTGCCCAGTCATCAACATGTGCCTTCCCACCCTCGGCCCGCCCCGCGATCAAACTTGTTCCTTTCCGCTATTTTCACTAGCATACGGAGCTTCATCCCAAAACGTGACATTATTTCTAATCTGGTTTCGTCGTCTTGCAGTAACCTTCTAATATTAACGGAAACATGGCTTGTAGGAGACGTAACGGACAGCGAAGTGCTCGCTGACCTATGAAATTTTCAACCCTTCCGAAACGATCAAAATATAGCATAATATATCATGTGCATCTGTTAACACTATGTCCGATCTTGAAATCATATCGCTTAAATGCCATGCCGCACGCTGTTCCATTTTACTTGGCGCTTGCTACAGGCCCCCTCATAGTACCCCAGACTTCTCTTTCAAACTGAATTGTGAAAGTCTTAAGTGAAAGACTTAAGTTAAATAACCACCAAACACCCCAACATGCGTGTAATTCTATTTCGAGACTTTAATTTTCCTAATATCGATTGGTCAAGCCGGCCTGCACCAACGGCTACATCAAGGGAATCGAACGAGTTCCTTGAGGTATGCCTCAACTTTAACTTATCTCAAGTGCTCACAGAACCAACCCGTGTCACCGATAACTGCCAAAATATTCTAGACCTTGTCTTAACAAGTAATCCTGAGAGTGTGTCATCCATCGCGTATCTTCCTGAAATCAGTGACCATAAAGTCATTCATGTCGACTTCGTAATTAAACCCGTTTTCACCCCGACTGTTAAAAAGACTATTCGCTTGTATGAAAAGAGCAATTATGAAGCAATTAATGAAGAACTAACGCAATTTTACCCCAGTTTTGCAAGTGCCTTTCCTTGTCATACCATGGGTAAAAATTGGCAAATTTTCAAAGAGAAACTAAACAATTTAGTTGGAAAATACATTCCCCAGAATAGCATTCATTCCAATTCAGCACAACCCTGGTTCAATAAAGCACTGAAGCGATTAGAAAACAAGAAAAAACCTCTCTCCCGAGCAGCTAATTCCCGTAACACCCGTGACGCATGGAAAAAATACAAAGCCGCTGAAACTGCCTATCTGGAAGCCATACTTCATGCCAAACGCTCATTCTTTTATTCTGATGTGCCGAACATGCTTAAGAACGACCCCCGAAAATTCTGGCTAGTCTTAAGCCCACACGACATGCGAACTATTACCTTATCAAATGAATCAGGTGATTCCCTAACCGACGCTGAGTGCGCTCACTTGTTTGACACAACCTTTGCGTCAGTATTTACACAAGAAATTGAAATGTAATTTTCTATTCCTCATGCGAACTTTCAATGTACCATGCCACCTATTACATTTTTTCCATCCGGCATTGCATCCCTCATAGACAATATCAAACTTTCTTCGGCAGCTGGTGTGGACGACATTACGTCTAAACTTCTAAAAAACACTAAACATATTTGTGCAGCATATCTCTGTCTTATAATTTCACAGTCAGTTTCAACAAGCATGCTGCCTCCAGATTGGAAGTACGGAAAGGTCGTTCCAGTTCACAAATCGGGCAACAAACACTCCCCATTAAATTATCACCCCATCTCATTAACCAGAGTACCATGCAAAATCCTTGAACATATCATCTACACACATATCATGGACTTCCTTGATGCCAACCATTTTTTTCATCCTGCGCAGCATGGCTTCAGGAAAGGTTTTTTCTGCCTAACGCAGCTTGTAAGATGTGTTAGGTTCGTTCACGACCTGCATGTAAACCTTGACTCTAACTTCCAGACTGACGCCATCTTCCTAGATTTCGCCAAACCTTTGACAAAGTTCCTCATGAGAGTCTACTACTAAAACTTGCCACATTACATTTGAATACCAATATCTTAGCATGGATTAAAGAATTCTTAAGTAACCGTTCACAATCAGTCTTTGTCAACAATCATGCATCTAACTCTACCCCTGTAACCTCAGGCGTACCCCAAGGGTCAGTCCTTGGTCCACTACTATGTCTAATTTACATTAATGACCTACCAATGCATGTATCTTCTAACATCCGTATTTTTGCAGACGATTGTGTAATTTATCGTAAAATTAACAGCGTTTCCGATAACACGTCCCTTCAAAACGACCTGCGAAGTGTACAGGAATGGTGTAACCTTTGGCTAATGGAACTAAACCCTAACAAATGTAAGACTGTCTCCTTCCACCGCCGCAGAAATCCACTTGTTTTCTCGTACCCAATTGCTGACGTCAACCTTGAAATAGTTCCTTCCTACAAATATCTCGGAGTAACCCTTTGTAGTGATTTAACCTGGGAAACGCACATTATGAACATCATTTCATCTGCTAACAAAACACTCGGGTTTTTAGAACGCCACTTGCGCCACGCCCCCCAACATGTAAAATTACTAGCCTATCAGTCTCTCGTCAGGGCGAAATTAGAATATGCATCCCCCATTTGGAACTCTCGTCAAGTATATCTCATCAATCAACTGGAATCCCTTCAAAATCGAGCTGCAAGATTTATTCATTAAAAGTACTCCTACAACATCTGTATATCGGCACTAAAAACAGAATCTGGCTTATCATTGCTTGCATCTCACCGCCGCATTGCTAGTCTTTGTCTTTTTCACAAGTTCTTTTACAGCTCACTTGGCAAAGCACCATACATTCTCCCCCCGGCACGCATATCCAGCCGCACCGGTCACCCGCAGCAAGTCGCGCGCCCACGTACACGCACTGTCACTTTTTCGTCTTCATTCTTTTTTCGTGCAGCAACAGACTGGAATGGCCTTTCCAACGAAATCACAGTCATAACCTGTCCTAGCACATTTTTAAACACCGTAACAAATTATCTTACCCTGTAATAAAAATATGGCCTTCAATTTTTTTATGCATGTATGTACCCACCCCTTATGTAATACCCCTTCAATGGGGCCTTTAAGGAAGTAAAATGGAATGAAATGAAATGAAGTTAGGCTTTAAATTTTGCGTTAGAAAATCAGGTGCTATGGAATTCAATGAATACAGCGAACAGACAATTACAGTACAGGGCCAGGAAATACCTGGCGTAAAGGAATATAGATACCTTGCTATACGGATAAACGAAGGCAACAGATATTTGGAAACACAGTAAAAAAAAACAATAACAGTAAAGTGAAAGAGAAATGCGGCCATAATGAAACACAGATCGCTATGGAGATACAATAGGTACTAGGTGCTCTGGGGTATGTGGAAAGGTGTAGTGGTTCCAGGACTTACATTTGGAAATGCGGTTGTTTGCTTGAAACTAGACGCACAATCAGGACTCGACGGCAGGCAAAGGTCAGTGGGACGCCTCGCAATGCGCGTTCACGGGAAGACTACAAATGAAGATGTGCAGGGTGATATCGACTGGACAAGTTTTGAAGTGAGGGAAGCTCCTAGTAAAATAATTACGACGAACGACTGAGGAGAATCTCTTGTTGGGCGAGTTGGTGCATATTAGCAAAGAGGTTTTAACGGCGCAAACAAACGACCACCGAGAGAGGGCATACAAGGACAGGCGCAGTCCTTGTGTGCTCCCTCTGTGTGGTCGTTTGATTGAGCAGTTATAAAACCGTTTGCTAACGACTGAGGAATATGGAAGAAAGAAAATGAGCTGGGAGAGTGTTCACCTATTTGTACAGGAAAATCATTGATTCACAGTGGAGCAAAAGAAGTAGAAAGCTCGCATTTGTACCAAAGTGCAAGCCACTCCTGCTTAAGGCCTGGAATTCAGGCTAACAGTACCTAATAAATAAATAAATAAAACTAAAATGCAGAAATGTCTATGTGCGTGCTAAAGATCCCCCTGGGGGCCCACAATTTATCCAGAGCGGCCCACTGGACGTGCCTCATTCTCGCACCCTACATTTAGTTTTCGCCTTGTTGACGGCACTGCCGCTTCTGCTGCGTCAACGCGATTCCTAGCGTTTGCTGCAAATTTTCGCTGCTTTGTTGCCGATTACAGCCTGCGTGAAAAGACACTCTACTGGCGTGCTACCATATATATGCCGACCGCGCGCTGTGGTTACAGGTCAGCAGGGCGAGTACCAGCACATCCTGAAGAAGGTGGACGTGCCAGTAGTGAGCCACGACGAGTGCCAGCAGCGGCTGCGCAGCACGCGCCTCGGGCCTTACTACCAGCTGCACCCCGGCTTCGTGTGCGCCGGAGGGGAGCCCGGAAAGGACGCCTGCACGGTACGGTCCGCTGATCTGAACGAGGCGAACCCTTGCCATGCATGGCATACATCAATGTCAACAAGTCGGTCGTAATAGCGCAAGTTCTTAACATGCCGTCGAACGACCATTTAGCCATTGAAGGCAACGCATCCTCATGTTCAATGTAGCAAGCTACTAGTTTTTCTGGGAGTGGTTCTCAAAGGTACATGTGTGGCTCGGAATAAGTTTGGAACTGCCCTCGTAATACATACAATGAAGTTACTCTTTGTTCAACAATCAAGTTAGGCAGAATTCTCTGTGTGCTGGAATCGTCCACAGCTCCTTTAGCTACTATTTTCAAATTTTTCTTAGTGTTGCCTTCGGCATGAGTTATACGGAAATATATAAGTACTATTCCTTCTTTAGCATAGTCACACAATAGAGTCACATATTATTCCAGCAACTTCAGCAAGATTTACATTTAGCTGATGTAATTAGATCTTGCTTCCATTTCTGGCACTACTATTCTTGTTTTATTCACAAAAAACTTCACTTGTCTTAAGCATGCATGTTTAGGCTAAACGTTTTCTTATTCGAATATGTTCAACTGCAGACCGCATGAAAACTGCATTGACTACTGGACCCGTATTCTCAAAAAAACTCTTGCGCAAGAAACTGTTCGGAAGAATTCACGGACAATTGCGACACTCCCGAATGCGAAATTTCAGCGCAGCTCTGTGTGTGTTTTAATTTCAGGACACGTCCACTGGCGCGGACAATATGTCCATGGCACCGCGCAAAAGAAGTGAAGTGTGGCGCGCCAGCCTCGCTAATTGAGGGATCGCGAGAAGCAGTGCCTGGGTAAGGCCTGGGCGCGATTCATAGTATCCACCGCAGACAGACCTCCGCTCATGGAGCGCTTTGTTTCTATATATGGTATCGGTGGATGCGCTCGCAGCATGCCATCGGTCAACACGCGACGGCGCGCTACTCTGTGTCACCTCGTAGCAGTCGTTACCACTGAGCCCGTCTTGCGCGGCACTACGCTTTCCTGCTCGCGCTTTCGCCATATCCTCCTCCCCCACTTCGTGCCTCATGGTTTCGCTGCACCTGAGCTTTCCTCCTCGCACTCTCCTCGATATCGTCGGCTTTCATCTCCCGCTATGCTCCGCATTCGCTTTTTTCATCCTTCGCTGTGCTCCTTCGCTCGGTTACGCCGAGGGATGTCGCCGACGCGAAACGCAAGAAGGTGAACCTGAGAGCTTCACTGTAAAGCAGATGCTAGCCAATAATGCTGGATATATTATTGACGCGTGTATTTATATTTATCGGGCGACCAGGTTTCGCCGCCTAACAAATCTTATCGCACAGCGCGGGACGCGCTTGCATGTATCCGAAGTTTCTGGAAAGTTATCGATGCTTCTATCCGCAGTCTGTTGTCGCCGAACCTTGTGTTATCTGATTTATTCGCCTGACGCGAATGATGTAGAACTTTATGGAAGGCACGCGGGTCCCAACGATTAGTCTGGAACATTCGACGATTGTATATAAAAGCCGACGCGCTTGAACCGCTGATCAGATTTTCGACGATCGCCGACCGTGTTCGCTGCTATCGTTGTGCTATAAGTGTAGCCTGTTTTGTGGGCACAGGTTCGCCCAATAAAGGTTAGATTTGTCTATCGCAGTATTGCTACTGTACTCTTAACGTCACCACCACGTGACATTATTATCCAAGGCGGCTGGCCAATCGCCAACAGCACTTACGAAAAAAAGCTTTGTGAATTCGACCCTTGCATTTTGTGTTACAGTCTTCTTTTAGTACGTATTAGACTCAGTGTTCAAAATATATTTCACTGTACAGCACAGAGAGATATGACATAGCTGCTGATACACACGCTAAACTACCAGCAAACCTTATTCGATGAAGGATCCAGACGGACACGACATCGTAATCGCCACCAGAGGACAATCATGCGGCAAAGTAGTTTTCCCCAAATCAATGAAGTGTATTCATGCTCACGGCTTAGCAAGTACAACTCCTTCTCTTATAGGACAATGGACGTAGCGCTGACATGATCGTGCAGTCGTGCAAGGATTGACTGACAAGCCAGTTCGTTCATTATCGCAGAAAAAAACAGCGCTTCAAGACAGGACACAAGGGAAGAACTGCACGCACAAAGCGCAGTGGGTACAACCTTGTGTACCGTCTTGAAAGGGTGCTCTTTTCATGCAGTCGAATAATTTTTGCTTTAGGTGGTCCCCGTGGCTTTTAAACTGAAATCAATATTATATTTACATAATGTCATTAGTTGTTTCCATTTCTGGCACCAAGATTCTTCTTTTATTAACGAAAGAATTTTCTTTGTCCAAAATATGCATATCTAGACTGAATGTTTGTCCAAAATGCAACTATATAGCATGAAGACTTTTAGTGCCAGAAATGGAAACAATGATTAATTACACCAGGTAAATATAAACTTGACTTAAGCTGAAGAATAGTACTTTTGCAACCGCTGTGGTCGTTGAAGGTCCATGGTGTCGGGCTGCTGAGGCCACGAGTTCGATCACTGCAGCTGTATTTTCTTGTGGCTGAAATGTAAAAACACTCGTGTGTTTAGATTCAGGCACATGGTAACGAATCCCAGGTGGTCAAAATTAATTTGGAGTCCTCACTACGGCGCGTCTCGTAATCAGACTATGGTTATCGCTCGGGAAACTCCATAATTTTTTTCTTTTTCCTTTTTTTTAGATTAGAGCATTTAACAGATCCTAGCACCTACATGTGCTTGCAAAACAATGGGCTGGGCGCCAGCATTCGCACGTACGCTTTAAATTGTCGTTGCAATGAGCGCTAGACAGTTTTAGTTTAACTCACGCCAGAGGCCTTGCGTCGGCAAGTCAGTTTTGTATCGACAGGTCGCAGGCGTATAACGCTATCGCAAACGTTGGCGTTGCTCTTGCTTGCGTGAGGGTTCTGCCGGTACGCTGTCAGTAGATGTCGTTGCTGGTGAGAGCGTCAGATGGGTCGCGAAATGGCTAACGTTAAGGTGAGCGATGCGAGTGGCTGCTATGTGCGTTTTTATGTCGCAATAGACGTGGCTTCGTAGATAACCGTACAAAATAAGTTGTGGATTTGTTCCACAATGTTGCGGCTGCTAATGCGTTACAAGAGAGAGAGAAATCAGAGAGGTTAACTAGACCTTGCCCAGTTTTCTATGGACAAAGCGCGCAGAACGTATTGGTGATGAAAAAGATAGACAGAGTGAGAGAGAGAGAACCAGAAAGAACGTACAGCTCATTCACACGCAATAAGCAAGGTTCCGCGTATCTATTGTTGGACACTCGAGTCCGTCTACTACAGTACTTCTGTAGCGCTCTGGGCTGATGAGCTGTGAGGCCAGACTTGCGAAACTTTTGCTTCGGTGAAAGGCCGATTTAACGCCCGCTGAAGAGTGTGTCGCTGTTTGTCGAACAGTAAACAGTAACATAGGAGATGATCAATGGTCTCTTCACATCTCAAGTTAGCGCACATGGGCCAGTGAGCCACTTCAATGCGATCACTGCATGATGTAGTGAAGGCTACTCTGACCCAAAGCCGACTTTGTTGTGTTGCGTCACCTCATAAAATAAGTTGGGGTAACTGCAGTGAACTGTACCGATGGATCCAGGCTCATAAGCGACGGTTGTAGTTCCGCGACGTATTCTAGGGTGCGATCTTGTACGCGTTCCAAACTCGAACGGACGCGGTCCGTTCTTTCCGTCGCGAAATTGGCGATCCGTTCCGTTGCGTTCGTCCGATAGCAGACAACACGGAATGATTGACAGCAGATATCACTTCACAATTGACGTCATGGCGTTCTTCACCGTTCAAACTGACCAACCGGGTGCGGCTCGGTGGAACGGACCGCCTCCGTTCTATTTTGGAACGCGTACAAGATCGCACCCCTAATGTCTCAACGTTGATACATGTGAGATGGCGAAGCTATCTTGCAGCGTCTAGAATAGCGGTATAAGGAGCGTTGCTCTAGCGTGGGCACGTCGGGCGGAGTTATCCGCGAGGTAGCTACCAAAGATGCCAGAATGTCCTGAAAGTCACTTAAATATTATGTCGTATGTTCTAAGATATGACTCAGTGGCAGCACATTGCATCAGCTAGTTAGTAGCGATAAGCAGTGACGGCCCGGATATTTGGCCAGAGCTGCGTCTGGTTTCTTTGTACGAGTTTCAGAAAGTAGGCTACATTTTTATTGCGACAGCCATTATATGGACACTCCAGGCGCATTTCTACCGGCAGCGGCGACGTGAGGTTCAGTGTAAAGTACAAGGACGATAACATCGTCGCCGCGCGCCGTATGCTGTGTGTGCGGGCGAAAGCTTGCGAGTCGGCGAACGCGGCTCAATCTCGTGTGCGCGAGCGTCCTCTTCAGTCGCGCGCGGGGGTGAGGCGATGGAGCGGGGGTGCGAGAGTTCGTTTCCAGCGGCTGCTGCTTAGGGCGCGGCTGTGCTGGCGCTGCACCTCGAAAGTGATTTGCGACGTTAAACTGCGACGTAGCGAAAGTGCGCGCCCGCGCGGGCATCACCTTCAGAGTGATCTACGATGATTCCAGAGTGGGGGTAGTGCCGGTAGCTTCGTATGCGCTGTGTTTTCGAAGTTTTGTTCGCGTTGAAGCGAGAAAGGGGGGAGCGTGAAGTTCAATTCGCTCGCTGCTGCTGCCGCGATTCCTCACTCCAGCGTTTTGACCGCGAGTTTACTGATTCATCGAGCGAGGTGTGCTCTCGTTTACCTGTGCGTGTGGGACACCATGCTTGTCACTTTAGCTAGCAAGTGAATGCTAACAAGCTTATACGCCTGACAGAACTACTATCCTGACTTCGTATAGCCATCTACTAATTTGGTATCGCAATCGATGCTTCGCCTTCCGGCCAAAACTGCGACTTTTTTATGGCTTGCTGTGTGCTCCGACATGCCGTTAAGAGTGATCCAGCGTTTCTGTGGGCTGGCGTTGTGTCACTCAGCGTAAAAGCGGAGAGAAAAAATAAATGAGACTCCGATTACTGCACACGGTACTGTCGCTCGGATAGGGCAAAGCGAGGCTATGCTGGACAAAACACTGGATAGCTCGCGTACCTTGTGCAGGATCTGCTTGCCTTCGCATCGATATGCAACTATAATGGTCCTTACTCCACATTACTTTTTACTTCAGTTTACTTCAACATCATAGGAAACGATACAACGGTCCCAGCAGTGATGTCGTGGGTAGAACGCAAAAAAAAAAGTGCAGTTTCGCCCGCAAGGCGAAGCATCGATTGCGATTGCAAATTAATGTACATCTATACGAAGTGAGAATAGTAGTTTTATCGGCCGTATAAACTTGCAAACAAAGGCATACTAACTAAATAACAAGCATCGTGTCTCACACACGCAAGCACACGTGAACACATCTCGTTCGATTACCGCGGAAACTCGCTCTCAGAAGAAAGGAATGAGGAAGCGGGTCAGCAGCAGCGAGCGAATTCACCTTCGTGATGCGCCTCACCGTGTGAACGCATTAGGCCACGAAAACATGGCGCGCAGCGGAATGCGTCTCTGTCGCAGATAGCTTTCAAGATACCGCGGCCCAGGCGGGCGCAC
Source organism: Dermacentor albipictus (assembly GCF_038994185.2). Lineage (NCBI taxonomy): Eukaryota > Metazoa > Arthropoda > Arachnida > Ixodida > Ixodidae > Dermacentor > Dermacentor albipictus. Next base: position 13,953,419 of record NC_091828.1, on the reverse strand, counting down.
GCGGCAGGCCGGGAGTAGCGCGCCTGCGCTCCCTGCCTGGCGCCTTGCGCGGGACAGAAGACGGCGCGCTTCCTCGGCGCTTTCCTCACCCTCGCACGTGTTCTCTTGCACATACAGCATATGGCGCGCGGCGACGATTTTATCGCTCTTGCACTTTATACCGAACGTCGCGGCGACGCCGACGCTGACGGCAGAAATGCGCTTGGAGTGCCATATAATTGCTATCGCAATAAAGCAATTACTGCTTGGCGAAGGCTTTCACCCCGTTTAACACACAGCCACAGTGGAGTTCGTGAAATCATAAGTCTTATACAATTTCAAAAACATTAGTGATTTTCATAGCGAGTGCATTTTTAAACACAGGTACATTGTGACGGAAAAAAAGAAAAAAAAGGTGTTTGTAGAGAAGAACGATATTATTTATTTATTGTGGAACAGCAGTTATTCCGCGACCGTAGCTGCTAAGCGAGCACCCGATTTTCCAAGCATCAGTGGCTCACGTGCTGTATGGTTTATGGTATTAAATGTGTTAGCTCGATCAGAGAAGAATTGTGACTTTTTCGACAAGTACGATATTGCTTCAATAAAATGGAATTTTTAATTTCAAGCGTTGGTTGCAAATTAAGGGCATCGAAAATGGGTTTAGTGCGTTCATCGCGTGGAACACACGCATAGCTTTTCTCTGTAGTCTATCGGTAGTTTTCTGTAGTTTATTTATTCTGGCTGACTTGTTTTTCGTTGTAGTGTCCCATAGTAGATAGCAATAGCTTAATGTAGATAAAACGAGATAATTGTGTAGCAAGAGTTTATTTCTTTGGGACAAGAGAAAACGCAAACGCGATAAAAGACACCTTCGGTATGTGAAACTTTAGTGCAAACACGGTCGTTCCACGGCATGTTTTCGTTAAAGAGTGCTCCAACGGTTGTCGCTAGAGGTTCAATTTTAATTGTTTCTGAACTCTGTATCGATCGTTTATGAACCGAACAGGCCTCTTTAAAAGCCGCGCCCAAGGCTGAATGTAGCTCCGATGGCGTCATTCCTGGCCTGACAACGGCACGGTCTTCTCAGGCCACATACGCACGATGGCGGGCTTCCGCTACACAATGATACCAAAGTAGGGCACTCGGGTAGTACGTTTGCAAAGTTTTATTAGCGTTACATGCTTTCGGTACGAGCTGTTTAAACTAGTGACCTCCTAGACAGGGCCACTTTTTTGATGCACCAAATTTTTAAAAATTGCCCGCGGTAGTTAGCACAACTCTAACCCTTGATCAAATTACTCGATTGCTTCTGTGAGACCTCGGAATGTCTATCTAATTAAATGACATAATTACGCTAAATAACATGTTGTTTGATTACTTGATGACACATCTTTCAAGCTACAAATTGTAGGTATTGAGTATGCAAGCCGTATCCAATTAAAACAAAATCTTAAAACTACACCAGCTTTCAGATAATAATTTCCAAAGTATCCGACGAAATACACTGGCGTTCCAGCTACTTTTGTGCTTCAACGCATAAAACAACGTTTTCAATAAGTGGAACAACAATGGACTTTTATTTATTTTTATTTGTATTGATAATTACCCTCAGGGCCAAAGCCATAAAAGAGGGTAGTGAGTTACAGCAATTAAGAATAGAAACAAATATAAGCAGTTAAAGCGTTTAAGTACAAACGCTTCTGGTTATACAGTGTAAGTCAGGGTTAACAACGTCATTATAAATTGGTAGCAAACTAAGATAGCAAAGTGGTAAATACAGAAGTACTTAGGTTACAACTATGCAGTAATCAACAAGAAAAAAATGCTCCAATTACACAATGTTAGGTAGAACTGCTCGAAATCTTTGGTTATCGTAAATGGAGACGACTTCACCAAAAAGATGGTTGCACTCCGCGGAAGACCGCAGAAAAAATTACTGCAATAAAGTTTTAGTGTGACATGATTCAAGACCAACTTTATAACGGTTATCGATTCGAGGCGATATGTATTGTGACTGAAAAATGAAATCATTGCGGAGTGTTGAATGATGGTATAATTTATGAAAAAGGACTAAACGTAGGATATTATGACTAGAGGGAAGTGGGGTAAGCGCAAGGTTGGTTTTCGTGGTAGACACACCTGCAGTTCTTTGGTAATTACGTAAGATAAAACCAACTGAATTATTTTTCCCGAGTTCTAATGACATAATAAGTTTATCAATAGCAGTATCCCAAACAGTGAATGCATGTTCAAGTTTCGGACGTATAAGGGTAGTATAAAGAAGCATCTTTAGGGCAGTTGAAAAGTTACGGCGTAGGTAGCCAAGCATGCGGTTAGCATCGCGAATTACGTAGTTGGTATGAACATTCCAAGATAAATTAGCAGAGATATGCACACCTAGCTATTTATAAGAGTGAACTACTTCCAATGTTCCATTATTTAGGCAATGTGCATGCATGCTGTTAGTTATTCGGGATACCCGCATCACTTTAAATTTGCCAACATTTAGCTCCATTTGCCAATGTTTGCACCAGTTTGGTACACTAATTAGATCAGACTGAAGGTGGTTAGCATAGTCTGCATTAGTTATTTTACGAAACATAACACAATCATCCAGAAATAAGTGAATTTTAGATGATAGTGATGAAGGGAGTTGGTTAATATAAATGAGAAACAAAACAGGCCCAAGTACTGAACCTTGAGGTACACCGGAAGCTTCTCTCCGAAGTGGGGAGATATGGCCGTTCGCAGTTACAAATTGAGAGTGATTAGATAGGAAGCATTAAATACATTTCAGGATTTTAGTGTAAAGGTTCAGCTGACTTAGTTTATGAAGTAGAAGTTTATGAAGTAGTTATGAAATTATGAGTAGTTATGAAGTAAAAGTAGAAGGCTTACCGAAACAGACTTGTACGTCACCAATTACGTGGAATTAATTATTTGTGATCAAATAAGTTGTTGGAAGTTTTAAACTTACGGTTAATTTGTTTACTCGGCAACACGCACGTCACTAATTACTTTTTCCAGTGACCTGTGGTACGCAAACAGTTACGTTATTGACGAGACAAGCTGTAACATGCAACGCAGCTTTAAGCACTTGATGTTTCAATAACTACAGTAAAATTCCCGCGGTGTGCTATTCACAACGTCCAAAGGGATGAAAACGTGCACTGCTTTGCTTACAATCAACGTTTCGCAGCTCCGCCTCGATCCCCTGAACATGGCCAGCTTTCAGGTTTGCTCAACTCTCTTGCAAGCGCTCTTAAGCGACCTTCGTAGGCAGTAACAACTGCTGCCTGCTCATTTCTTCGTTGCTTAGCGCAGTCGTCTATGACTTATGTGATGTACAGAGAAATGTTTGGCTGGTAAACACACATGTTCCTATCTGTCTCACACGTTTTCATATAGACCTAATTTTGAGATTGTCACCTGCAAAAGCTATTACATCGGGGCCTCCATTACAATTGCTCGTTTAAATCTAAACGGCTAACGAACGAAGACAGAAGCTGCGCCAGATATTGGCCGCCGGCAGTTTGAACCAGTGGCTCAATAGTGATGACCACTTTGGTGCCAGGAAATAACCTGAAGACCATATTTCACTTGTTATTGGCGCTACCACCTTTTCCTAGCTCGAGCAACACTGCAGCGCTGCATTCGTAGAGAGCCCAAACGCGAGCATCGTGGCACTCATTGACCCCAATCTTGTGCGCAAAATGTTCGTAATTTCCCCCAGCACGCACATCTATCAATTTTTGAGTGTCATCGCTGAAATCTTCGCAAGAAAACCATGAAATATTAACAACAAAGATTTTGAAAAGCAGTAGTTAGTGAAGTTAGTGAAGGACTACGGGGCATGCCAGGACAGTTTGTTTTATTTCGCTGTATTTCTGCAAAGTTAGCAAAAATTTAAAAGAAGGTAACCTAAAAGAATCGATTACATTTTAACTATTGCCCACATTCACGCGGCCTGAATTGGTCGCTGTAACCTACATCAATCTCAAATGATGTAGTAGTGACGCTAAAGAACGCAGTAGCAAAACTGTTAATGACAAAAGTATATTCTTATTGGGCGAACCTGCGCCCACAAAGCCAGTTACACTTAAAACACAACGACAGCGGCGAACACAGTCGGCGATTGTCGAAATCTTTTCTGCGGGGCAAGCGCGTCGGCTTTTGTACATGAGTCATCGATGGTTCCAGAATGATCACTGGTGCCCATGTGCGTTCAAGAAAGTACTACAGGATTCGCGTCGCGCATACAATCAGATTACGCAAAGTTCGGTAACAACAGACAACATATAGGACCGTCAATAACATTCCAGAAACTTACCACAGGCGCATCCTGTGCTGACCGATAACGTTTAATTTTTTTAGTCGGTGAAAAAGCGGTCACACTAGAAAGATAAACAAGTACACATGCCAATGCCCCCTTTTTAAAAGCCATCGTCCAGATACTATAAACGTAACAGGCGAGCGAAAAATCAGAAGCATGTTTAGCAAAGAACAAGTATTACGTAGTAGTTCTGCGGAAGCCCGCAAGGTGGAGAGAAGTAATTATCGTAGCAATTGCCTTTGTAGCAATTGCTACGAACGGGTGGATGTGTGATTCCCCCCCCCCCTTTTATAACAAGTATTACAGTAACAGCGTCCCAAAGTTGGTCAGCGCTGATAGATTAGCTTGTGCCGCACAACGTGGACTTACGTCGTCTTGCGGTAACGGGTCATTGTGGACGTGCAATAGGCAGTAGGCATCACAGTGCTTGCGTCCGAATGGGTAGACAACGATGATGTCAAATTCCTGGAGTCTGCCGCTCAAATGTGCGAAGCGTCCTGAAGGGTCTTTTAACTTCGCTAGCCAACACAATACATGATAGTCACTTACAATTCTGAAGGGCCTGCCGTAAAGGATGGAATATCGTGGTAGCCCAAATGATGGCAAGGCATTCTTTTTCCGTTGTCGAATAATTGGCTTCCGCTTTACACAGCGACCGACTCGCATAAGCAATGACCCTTTTAAATCCGTCTTTCCTCTGGACTAGGACAGTGCCGAGGCATAGGCTCCTTGCGGCGGTGTGGATTTCGGTGTCGGCGTCTTCATCGAAATGGGCGAGGACTTGTGGTGACTGCAGGCGTCGTTTAAAGCTGTTCGATTGCTTCGACTTGCGGCGTTTCCCATTTAAACTCTACGTTTAAAAAAAATATAGGGTTTTACGTGCCAAAACCACTTTCTGATTAGGAGGCACGCCGTAGTGGAGGACTCCGGAAATTTCGACCACCTGGGGTTTTTTAACGTGCACCTAAATCTAAGTACACGGGTGTTTTCGCATTTCGCCCCCATCGAAATGCGGCTGCCGTGGCCGGGATTCTATCCCGCGACCTCGTGCTCAGCAGCCTAACACATAGCTACTGAGGAACCACGGCGGGTACGCTCAACGTTTGTTTTCCTGAGAAAGGTTAATGGCTCGGCGGTGCGCCAAAATTTTTAGAAGCGCCTGTAATGGGCACACAAGTCAAGAGATCATCGCACTCCCTTCTTGTTGGTGGGCTGTGGGAAGTTAGCGATGGCAGATGTCTTCTGCGGATCACGCTGGACTCCAGATTTACTGATGACGTGGCCCAAGAACAGAAGCCCATCAAGCGAAGCGGCATTTCTCCGCTTCGGAGCGCGCCCTGATAACTTGATGGCGTCTAGTACTGTTCCAAGTAGCCTAAGGTGATCATCGAAATTCCTAACGAAGACGACGACGTCATCCAAGTAGGCGAGGCATGTGACCACTTCAACCCTGCTAACACCGTGTTCATCACGCGCTGCAGCGTTGCAGGTACCGAGCACAGTCCAAATGGCATGACCTTGAACTGGTAGAGGCCGGCTGGCGTGATAAAGGCGGTGTTCTCGCGATCCCTCTAGTCGACTTCTATTTGGCAGTAGCCAGAATTGAGGTCCATCGACGAGAAGTTTTTAACGTTGTAGAGCCAATCGAATGCGTCGACTATCCGCGGAAGGGGCTATACGTCTTTCTTCGTAATCTTGTTCAGTCGACGATAATCGATACGGAAACGTAGGGTTTCGTCCTTTTTCTTCATCAAGACTACAGAAGATGCCCATGGGCTTTTCCACGGCTCGATGATCTCCTCGCGCAGCATTTCGTTGACTTGTTGCCATATACCTTCATATTCTCGCGTTAAAACTCGGTAAGGGCTCTGGCAGAGTGGTCGAGGAAACTCTTCGCTAATTATTATGCAAACATCGCGAATACATAGACACAGAAAAAGCACACGACACAGGCCCTGACTTCCAACAAGTAGATTTATTGCGCTAGCGCAGAATATATGGGGAGGGAAGTAATAGTCAAAACATAAATGGTATGGAAACAGGAAAATAATTACTTGAAAACACACGTGGGCGGAGATCGGTTAAATTTGCAGATACGCAATTTCCTTGTCTAATAACTGGATGGATGGTGAACTGATCCATGAAGGACCAGGTTGGGTGATGGCAAATGCTTCGATAATTTCACGCGTGCGCTGGTCAGCGTGCTTTCGGATGACAGTGACTTATCTAAAATACGGGATGCATTTACATGACCTGCAATGCAGAGCAAGGTTGCTGCTATAATTTTTTTACGTTGTTGGCGTGCTCCCGGAGGCGACCATTGAGGCAGTATCCTGTTTGTCCTTCGAAGGAGCACCCGCATTTCAATGGTATTTCATACACGACACCTGTGATCCAGCTGGAGAAGGGCTCCTGATGCTTCTTGTTGCAACCTTTTTTGTGGGGGTTATCTTGGTTGACCCTTCAGCACAAGGTGTTCAGCTTTCTTGGCGCTGAAAAAACAACCGAAACGCTCGCCCTTCCCGGGGCCTTTTTCAATATGTGCGATACACCTTGCAAATGGGGAATGACAACCGTCTTCGAATTATTGATCTCGGTTTTCCGTATCTTCTTTCTTTGGTGCATTTCCGCGACCATGTCTTCCGCCAGCTGTACCAGGAGGACGCTCGGAAAACCAGCCCTCAAAAGCCGCTCAACCTGGCCTTCAAAGGCTAATTCTGTCGCGTTTGTGCATGATTATTGCAGTGCATTACGGACGAATGTATTCGTACCAAAAAGCCCGGTTGGCCACTCTTTTGCACTTCGGTTAATATGCGATGCCTTGCAACTGGTGTTGGTCGAATCTTCTATGACGTCGAAAAGCAGTCTTTGTAATGCCGGAGACGACCCTTGAGCTGCTGCTGCTTACTCACCGTGGCACGTGTACTTGTCTTTATCGGGCGACGCGCTTCACCGCCTAACAAATGTTATCGCACAGCGCAGGACGCGCCTGCATGTATCAGAAGTTTCTGGAATGTTATCCATGGTTCCATCCGTTGTCTGTGTAATCTGATTGCATGTGTGCGCGACGCGAATAATGTAGGACTTTGTGGAAGGCACGCGGGTCCCAGCGATTGCTATGGGACATTCGACGATTCATGTATAAAAGCCGACGCGCTTGACCCGCTGATCACATTTTCGCCGATCGCCGAGTGTATTCGCCGCTATCGTTCTTTGAGTGTAGCCTGCTTTTTAGGGCACAAGTTCTCCCAATAAAACGCCAGCTTCGTCAATCACAGTTTTGCTGTCTTCTTGACCGTCACTAATACGTGACAATAGGAAGGCTTGGACTTATGTAGAAGACGGGTTCGGGAACTATAATACTCGAGGAAGATGCAGCAGAATCCGAGAGGACAAACGATTTGCTGGTTTCCGCAATTTCGTCGATGTATGCGATCGTCGTGCTCTTGTTCGTGTGCTCGAACGCCTGGCTGAAGTTTGTCAGCAACACTTCGTTTCTCCTCCGTGCAGTCGAGAGATCCCTCTTGCGACGCTAATTTCGCGGTGGAGCAGTAGACGTTGGTCCCCCTCGGTAGTGCCTTCTGCATCTGCGGGTGTTTTGGTGCCGACGGAAATTGCGGTGCTGGAGCAAAAAATTATCTTACTGACCGCTCACAAGTTGTTCTCTATTTAGACACTAGGGTTGAGGATTGGGTGAGTGGTATTGCATTCTAGAACTGGTACAGCACAACATTCAAAGGAGGAAACAAGCCGAGCCGATCAGATAAAGGATCAGAGCGCTCAGTTCTTTTATCTGGCCGGCTCGGCTTGTTTCTTCCTTTGTATGTTGCGCTGTACCAGTTCTAGAACTCTATTTAGACACCATTCAGCCGCAAACTTGAATATAGAACTCGTGTTACAAAAAGGTCAATTTTGTCCCCTTTGGTTTTTAATGTATTAATGAAATATTTGCTTCAACCTCATTCAATTGTATATTTTTTTCAGTACGCAGATGACGCGGTGCTACTAACGAAACATATATCTTACGTGAAAGCGATTAGTTTGCTAAACGAAAATATGTGCGATGCAATGGCATGGTTCGAAAATAAAGGTTTTACAGCCAATTCAACGAACACGGAAGTTGTGTGTCTCGGAAATCCGCTAAAAGCAACGGTTAATATGATACCGCTTTGTTGCACTCACGCGACAAACATTTGTGTAATTGCTTTGCAGTAGAGTATATGGATTCGGTAAAATGCTTCGGATTATTTATCGATAACGACCTTTACTGCCACAGCCATTTAACATAGTCTCAGAACTAGTCTCAGAAGGACTAGTCTCAGCAGTGCTGCGTGTTTATTATTTAGTATAAAATCTTTTCTTCCAATGTCGGTTAGAAATGGTCATGCACTCGCTCGCGTACACTGTTGTGAAGCAGGGAATAATCACATGCGCATTTTCTTGTGTTGGTTGCCAGTGCGGGACATAGAAACGTAAAAACAGCGCAAACACATGCAACCACAAAGTAAGGCACCCGTCTTCCGTTAATAAACGTTAGTTGACAGTCAGCGCTTGTGTCCTGTCCCTTACTTTGTGGTTGCATGTGTTTGCGCTGTTTTACGTTTTTATGTCAAGTATGCACCAACTCGCCCAGAAAGAAGTTTTAATGCCAGTGCGGATTCGATGCAATTTTAAAGACTATGCTGAAAACCATCGCTTACAATTCTCCTGTGGCGAACAGTGCAGATCTGTTTTCGTCTCTTCTATTGCCTTCCTTTTTTCGCTACTTGTGTCAGCACATTCAGGAACTCGTATTTTAGACATACCTACACTGGACGCAGATCAATCCAATAACGTGCTCGTTTTACTCTGCCCCGTTGCACTACAACATATGGCGAAGCTAGAAGGTGTGTTTATATTCGCCATATGTTTAATGAACTCCCAAACTATATACACACTACTACCTCAAAGCGCACCCTAAGGAATCCTTTAGATCATCTTTGAGTCGTGTAACGCCGTCTATTTGTCTGTCGACTGTCAGCTCATTTCCCCGTGAATATTATCACGTAGTTTTCTGTTTCTATTTCGTTCACTAGATAGTGGCGAGCGATTTAAATGCTGTTCAATGTCTCTTGCAATATTTCCCCTCGCTGATGTTGCGGGATCCAGTCGCACAAGCTGGCTGGCTTTCACAGACCCGATATTTCAATATACAAACGCAAGATGACAATCAAATTATCATTTCAGGGCGACGGCGGCAGCCCACTGGTGTGCGAATACAACGGCCTGTGGAAGGCCATCGGGCTCGTCTCGTGGGGCATCGGGTGCGGACAGGCCGGCGTGCCGGGCGTCTACGTGAACCTGGCGCAGTACCGGCAATGGATAGACGGCGTCATCACCGGCCTCGGATGAGTGCGCTTCGCTCGATGCACTCCTCCGACGGCCGCTCCAGTCTTCCTCTGCAACCAAGCGGCCGCCAAGAGCGTGCATGTCGCACACAGAGAGAGGACGACACGACGTTGCTACCATGTGTGAATTTCAGCTGTGCGCGGCACAAATCATGAACCAAACGAATGTCCAGGACAAACCACGTCGAGAAAATTTGCATCACTGCCGCGATAGCTGTGAGTGACCCCGACATCCGAATACATGAAAGCCTTTAGAAATCTGACGACTTTAAGAGAGCGCACCCGCTCAGGAAGGGTCCCGATTGACCTTGAAAACAATTGACGCGTTATCTTCAGCACTCTCCAGAGACAGCACTTCCGGTTGTGACCACCATGAAATTTGTGTGTGGTTGATAAGGAAATCAGAACATTTTATTTCCATCTTTTTCTTATATGTACAGACAAGAGGCTACAGAAACAGCGGTTCTTGCCCTCACTTTATTTGCACATTACGAAAACCAAAGCTTCCAGCGCATCAGCGTCAACAAATTCAGACAGAGGTCGAACTCTCGCAAAGGTCGGCATCATGCAACCATAGTTCCCTTGAGTTTTGTTATTGCTCCTTATTTTTCGATTTTGCCTTTCACACTAGAACCAAAAGATACCCCACGGCATCTGTGGCCCACGGTGGAACAGTCAATTTAAGATAAATGTATACGCTCCTGCCTTTGCTTTAACACGAAGGTGGATTTGCCGATGACACAATGGTTTTTTTTTTTTTAAGAACCTCTATCCAGCGAAAAGCGAGCACTTGGCCCTAGGTAAGGACCGTGCATCTGTGAGACAGGATCTGTGAGAGGGTAGAACATTGGTGGAGCAAGGACGAGAGACATTGAATATAGTTATTAAGCGTGTAAAACTACCTAAATTGTAACCGCGATATTGTAACTACGAATGCTCACTCACTCACTACGTCAAAATATTGCGTTAAGACATTCTCTATTTTGACTGCAGGGTCGTCGCGCGAGGTTGCTTTAGGCCAAATAATTTTCAGTACAGCAAGCTGTGCGATGAACAGAAGGTGTAGCAGCTCAATTCAATCTCAGAATGCAAGTGTGACACACCACTCAAATTGACGCTGGTAAATGTGAACAAAAGCTTCACATTTACCAGGAGAAGCAAGTCGCACACCCCCTCGATATGCTTGCATATTAAGATGAGAGGCCACGGCTGGCATCCAAGCACACGAAAAGGCAGCGCGGAAGCGAAAACTGTTGGAGGCACCGGGGGCATCGTTCAGAGGACGCCGTCCTGCGGATTTCCTAGGTATATTTTGTGGCGCTAAATGCATTTCTTGAAAAGGGACAGAAGAAAGGAATACTATGAAGCGCCAGTGAAGCGTCCTGTGGACTTCGCGCGAAAACGTTTCTGTCGTGCGTCATTTCAACTTGACCTCACGTATATCCTAATGCCTAAAGGCAGAGTGAGCGTACTCCGTGTCTAGGTAAGAGTTCAGTACGGCAAATCAAGTGTGCAACTTTCTGGCACCTCAGTCAAAATCAGAAAATAAAATCCTAATCCAGCAGAATTCGAGCTGCTGTATTACAATGCAAATATTGTCAACTTTGTTAAGAAGCTTTGAATCCTGCTGAACTTTCTTCAAGTGGCGTAAGATGCCTTGAAATTGCTTGATTTATGTGCACGACACTAGCTTTTGAAATTATAACTTGCAGCTCTTTTATTTTGGTTATTGGTGCTATCACACGTTTTTTATTTTTACATTTGCATATATATATATATATATATAGTTTAGGGAAATTTTCTGTAGGTCCGGTGCATAGGTAGTTGAAGCAACGAAGGGGCACACTTAAGAAAATTTCGTTTTGACGTTTCACCCGTGGCACGGCCTTCATCAGAATAAACACAGATACAAGTGCGCATCCGCTTTTATGGGCATGCGCACGTGGGCATAATCCGCAGCACGTGCACGTGTACACTTGGAAATAGTAACAGAAAAAGTGTAGCAGTGTGTATAACTTGGGCACGATTAATTAGATGTAGGAAATATCGTTATGGTGCCACGATGACTGTACACGAAGTTACGGAATGATATCAAGCATATATATATATATATATATATATATATATATATATATATATATATATATATATATATATATATATATATATACCGTATTTTCGCGATTCTAAGCACCCCCTCAATTTTCGCGAGAAAATTGCTAAAAAAGCTTGCATGCGAATCTAAGCACCTCCCTATTTGTTAGAAAGAGCGTGTAGCCAAGGGCGCCAAGCGCGCTTGCTCACTCTGTCATCGAGCCGGAGTCGTCGGTATCCCGAGGTGGCACGGAGTCCGCGGCGCGAGCACGCCGTACAGCCGGACTGTACGGCTGTACGGCGAAAGCTGCAGAAAGCGTCCCCATCAACCATGGCAAATTGGATTTCGGACGCGTGAATCGGGTCCAGGTGGACGTTGTGGTCAAATCATTTAAGATGTGCTCGATCACAAACCACTTCGATAGAACGGAAGACGACCTGCTGTGGGATACCGAGAGCGGTGGTTAAAGCGGTGCGACGAACTCGAGTGGCAGTGATAGTAACTGAGCATCCGACACACGCGGGCACCGGTTTTTCCTTTGAATGTCTGTAAAATAACATGTTATTCGCGAAAAGAGGGAGGGGGGGGGGGCATCGCGATTGTGAAAAAAAGGGGGTGCTTAGAATCGAGTAAATACGGTAAATATATATATATATATATATATATATATATATATATATATATATATATATATATATATATATATATATATATATATAAATTATTCCTGAAATACTTTTTTTATTTTATGGTAAACGTTCCACCTTTCGAACATCGGCCATGTACGGTTTTGTTGAATTGGCGACTACTTCAACTGCCGTTTTCTCGTTAAAGATGGCAGAACGTTTCTGGACGGCGTGACGTGTTCTCGCATTCGTTTATTTCACAGTGCTTGCCGGCGTGGCAGAACAGTCTTTCTGGCAGGTTTAACTTCTCGTACATAATATTTGTTGTTTGTTTGACATCTCTTCTTTGTAAATATGGCATTAATTCTCTACATCTGCGACTGTCATGTGTTCTTATGTTTCGTGCGTCATGAGTGCGTGGTCACTGTTCATGCATGTGAAATTTGAGTACTTATTTGCCAACACATCACAATAAGGACTAACATGATGCCTCATCTTACGCTGTTTATTACGAATATGCTGTTCGGCAACCACGATCGCAGTCATTTGTCGCATACCAATGGTGCCTTGGCGCCGGGCTCACCAGTCTCACTTCTCATAATTATATAAAAGTCTAAAAATAAATAGAACTCCATCATCCCTTAAAACATACTGTGGAAAAAATAGACATCAAATCAATAGCTGGGAGACTGTTTTTCTTAGTTTCAAATAGAGCTTCATATATATATATATATATATATATATATATATATATATATATATATATATATATATATATATATATATATATATATATATAATTGTCCATGCAAGCGCTTTGCCGCTTTCCTGAGGTGCATTTCTGGAAATGGAAGTTGCCATCGTAACAAATTATATAAAAGTGCTTAATTAAGTATATTCACTAATTACGTTGTTTAATTAGGTTTAGATCAGATATTATAATTGAGTGTATGAAGCCTGATTATATAAAAGTCATATCCTCCAAGCGTAAATTTCATGGGCCCCTATTTATTATCTCTATGTTGTATACCGTAGACTCGTGCCTCCCCCAGACGGTTATAGTGAAATTAAAAGACCACGAAAACGCACATGGACAACACCGAAAAACAAAAGTGGTTGTGTTGATACAATGAACCAAATCGCCCAGCAGCAAACCTTGTTAAAGCCTCAGATGGACCAGGCCACTATTTATGTCATAACGACGTTCATATTGGGACTAGCAAACGCATCGGTTGTCCGCCTCCAAATGTTTACTTCCACTTAGAGCCCCCGCTCTTGAATATTTAGCTATCGTGTTTTATTGCATCTTTCAAAAGATGAGTCCATTCCGCCGAACTCATGGTTGTTGAGAAAAGACGGTGGGCCAAAAGGCAACGGCTCAAGGCTCACACTTCCTGAAATGGATCCTTGGTAAACCACGAAGGGATCGAAAACAGGAAACGATGAATATTAGACAACCCGTGTGCTAATTACCTACCAGACATTTTTGTCTATGTTCGTCACTTATCGTGTTCGCTCAGAAGGCGAAAATAGCGTGATATTGAAGATTCCAGCTTGCGCACCTGCTGTACCCCGCTCAGTGGAAAAGGACAACTTTGGCGGCTTTCCGTCACAGCCGTTAGGACAGTGCAAACTGATTTTATTACACCTTCATGGCCCAGAGCAATAGTCGGTATTAGCAGCTTCTGATTTCCAGTCTCTAATAAGTAGACGTAGCAATATCAGCACAGAAGAAAGTGTTTGCTTACAATTTACCCTGAAGGCTTATTGAGAAATGCTCTAGATCACACTACCCTGAATTTCACTCTCAATAAGCTACCTGTGTACACCGCAATTACAAGAGAATGCATTGCTGCGGTTGATTTGTACCTGCATTGCGACAGCGAAGGACTTCGCACCTAACATGCTGTTCATTCATTTTTCGTATATGTAGCAACTATATTTTATTTCGTCATGTTCCAGCGCCGTTGAAAGCCATTGAACATCCGGACTGGCCTTATTTGCAATTCAGATAAGTAACACAGATAGACGTGAAAAGAAAAAGTGCCACGTGGCGCCTTCTATTGTCCATGCTATAGTTCCTATTCTATTCTTCAGTGACCGGCTCAAGTTCATCCATCGCCCTATTGTTGCTCTCTGTCCCTGTATGTTGTGTATATTTTTCCTTTTCGTGTTCGGTCTCAAGTGTGCTGGGCGAGACCAGCAATAACAAGTGACGAGACGGGCTCTTCTGTCAAGCTAATGCAATGTAAAATTTGTTGGTCTCGTCTCGCACTGAAATTTGCGCCATGCATGTTTAAGCAACCCGCCCTATATTCTTGCTTACAGGGTTGGTGTAAAATGTGGCGGTACGTTGGGTGTCGGTAATACATTTTGCTCACGCAGTTCTTAGCTGATCAGCGTTGTTATATACTTGCTATACCGTGCGTCAAGCACCCTCTTTTTGGCTGGTGCGGCCACGTTGCAACTTTCTGCCTTTACCAAACGACTTGTGAAAGAAGAGCGGGCCAACTCGGAGGACGGCGGCGAGAGGGCTATGATGACAGCTTGTTACTGTTGACGTCACGCATACTGCACTGCAACTTTATTTTCAATGCAATAAAAGTTTTCCGTAGTAGTATATTGTCCAAAAATGATAGTACACACTGTCCTCGTGTCATTCATTTATGGAGTCAAATACAACTTTGTGAAGTCACTTCTCAGCAACCTGAAAGACCCCCGCTCGAAGAACGGGGGACCAAATGGGTGCGTTCTGCGTAGCAAGGTGCTTTAATTGACATGCTCTTGTGAAGTAGAAGCTCTCAACCATGAGACCACGAGCAGTGGCGTAGCTAGGGCGTCTGGCATCCGGGACCGATAGGTCTTCTCTCACCCCCCCCCCCCCCTTGATGTAGTCGAGGAAGGCGAAGATATCGACAATTTCCGGGTTTCAGAACCAGTACAGCCGCCTTGGATACGGCGCACGTTCCCCGGGTCCCCCTCTCCTTCGCTTTCTTTCTGAGAGATCACGAATGCAGCAGATATACACGCTATTTTTCCTGCACCAAATAACACAGGGTGCTGCACTGATAACGTGTGATAAGCCGATGTGCACATCTTCTGTCAGACTGTAAGGCTTGGCAGCCAATACAAATGCGGCATCGTGGAAAACATGACTCACGTCACAAGTAACAAAAATATCTTTATAATAAAGTTTTAATTACCAATTTTAGCGGCAATATTGCATTTGCAAAACTGAAGCCCGACATTCATATCTTGCCCAACAACAACTTCATAAAAGTCTTCGTAGGTACTATGGCACGCAGTATTTCGTCTGTGGGCAGCGCTGAATGAAAACGAAAATTAAATTGTTTGTCAGTGACGCTGGTCTCCCCACCCTATTAGAAAACGCTACCTGCTTCCCCGCTGCGCGGGCGCCAATGCTATGACAATTACGAGTTCTCTTCATTCTTATCAATAAAGCCTTGTTTTCATTTGCTGCCATACGGACAAACGTGATTATCCGAGCTGTGGTACCACAGCAAGATTGGGAACAGAATAGAGCACGCGTTGCGTCGATTCTTGGCGTCACCATAAAGAAAAGAAAGAAAAGGGCGCGATGAAGCCCGTGCCAGCGAAAGCTTGCACTAATTTTGGTCTGCACTCGCAATGGAGAGGATTATGTTATCAACGTCACTGGTCCACTATTTCAGATTTATTTCGCTGCTGCTATATACTGGGCGCCGCCCGCAGTGCCAAAGTACTGTAGGTTGTAGCACCGAAAACGATTTTGTTTAAGACGTTTTTGTTGAGTTAATAATATGACTTTGAGTCCTTAATTCTCGAATTGAAGTGCTTCCTCTATAAGTACTAATTACGGGATTATTAAGGATATGGTTATTACTAATCTGCCATATTTTTCGCGCTACCGAGTTCCTAGTAATCAGAAAAAGACATAACTTCATAGAATCTCGATCGGGAAATATCCTTACAAAATTCACCTTTTTTTTTATAAAACTCTGTGCAGCTGATACAGACACTGTACTTGTGACATGAAGTCACACAACAACAGTTTTCTGAAACTTTCGTCGGTAAGAAGAAAAGCGTGAAACATAACGGCAGGTTTCGCAGCGGCTTCTCGCAGCGAGCGGGAGAGGGGAAGTAAAAGCGAGCAGGACATCGCGCCGGGCCCGAGACTACAGCCTGTCGAGTCATACGCCGCCAAACTCTTCGGCCGAACCGAGTCTGAAGACGATCCAGAGACTCCCATTCGCGACTTTTGACAGCCCCACTTAGGCAACGTCGCTCTCAACGAATGCTTCGCCGTAAACGCGAGCGCCGGGCGCGCTGGTTGAACGCCCTCTTGCTGCTGTCTTTGTTCGTCTTCGCTGCGCGTTCTGAACGGAAGAGGGACCCAAGAGCCCCGACGCCTTACAACGCCTCACTGTATGTTTCGCGACTCCTAGCTGCTCCCAGCATGAACGCACAGCACGAGCGCACCCCACATGAAACGTTCCGCTAAGGCGAATAGTTTAGCGACCATTTCACGAATTAAATTTGTTAGCCCGCACATTCGTGCAATTATTTCGTGGGGTGTTGATAGAGCTTAAGCCGACAATTCTGCGGCGCAACGCATTGGGTGCATGAGCTCGGGCTACTGGATACCGGAACATTCTTAGCAATTTGCGCCCAGTCAAGCCGGCGGAAAGAGGGGTGTCTTCAGGCGTATATGACACCCCCCCCTAGCCCCTTGCACCCGGGGCCCACGGCCCCCCGGCCCCCCCTGTTGCTACGCCACTGACCACGAGCATATTGGTGGCGCAATACGGATGTCCGACACGGGACATTCGCACGTCCTGTAAGACGTCCTGACAGATCCTGCAGGTCATCATCGAATGCCTGCGGAACCATCCTGCAGTCGCAAAGCAGCAATCCGATGGATGTCCCAGACGCGTCCAAATGGAACACTCTGACTTTCGATGAGCCTTTAAAAATTAGGCAGCGTCTCCTGCGACGCGGTGCTCCCCAGACGACTCCACACAGAATCGCCTCCTGCAACGCACGAAGTGACGTAACTTTAATAAATTGAACTAAAAACAATTGAAATATATCAACTCTTACTAAAAAATGCGTTGAACTTGCTACGATATGAAAGAAAGTCGTCTTATGCGTTAATTAATGTACACATTTTGATTAAAGACATCATCGCAAAATGGTTTCAACTATACTGTCACGCCTTTCTCTAAAATAATAGTCAGCGTTCAATATTACAAGACAGAAAGATATTATACTATCTATCAGGTGCCTGCAGAGGTGGAAAGCAATTTTTTTAGCGGCTCGTGCGTCACCAGAGTCCGAGAGAATGTGGTGGGGCCGCAAGCACACGCACGCTTTTCCCCCGTTTCCTCTCTAGAGCAGCAGACGACAAGCGCTGCAAGCGTGCAGCTCATGCCCACGTCTACGTCGCCACACGCTATGTTTACAGCAGTCTCCTAACGCCGTAATATGGATTTATATACAGTTTGAAGGATACGCGAAACTGCAGTCTTCGCACTGTCACTCGAATGTTTCCCCAAAGAGTCGGGCCTATATGAGTTCTTTGCTAGCTGTCTACCATCCAAAAGTCTGTCACCACGATTCGTTTTCGAGATCGAAGCAACCAGTGAACCAGGTTTGACACCCCATTTCATGCAGCGCCGTGCATCTTAATGTCACCATAGCTGCGCAAATATTACTGACTCGGATCGCGGAGAAACCGATGCGGCCGCCACCATTGTGCTCAATTATAAACAGAAGCTTTCTTTTCCTGCGTTCCGGGGATTAGCCGCGTCCTCGTGCGTATCGTCGAGTAAAATGAGCGGATCCTTGAAAGGGTAATAGTAAACTGGGCCGGTCCCGAAGATCTTGAAAATATATTCAAGATAATGTATAATGAAAGGTGACCCAGTCATAGGCCTTGCTTGTTGGGCTTGGAAGGCTTAAACAGAAGCAAACCCATCATTCAATTGCCATTGGCTAATTATCAATTAAGGGAACACATTACGAGGTCAGGCAAAGAATGCACCTGGGGAGTGTGGGAGCTACCCATTTCGAATCTATTTCCTATAGTGATGCACATTCTTAAGATTTTTTTATGTGAAATGGCTGAACGAAAACAAGTAAACTTCAAGTATGCTCCACATTGTTGCCATTATCATTCTGAGCTTAAAGCCTCCTTAAATTTCTGTAATAAGTCTGCCCCTGGCACTTGATCGAATTATACATAGAGGAGATATTAAAACACTTGCATCCTGAAACACTAATGATCCTATATATTATAAAAAAATCTGTTATTTCAGGCATCTTCGTTCTGCATAAAAAAGAAAGCCATTGTAATTCCTCTTCTCAAGGAAGCAAGATTAGGATCCATCTTTGGCAGCTAGCAACAGGTCTGTGATACTGTAGCTGTCTATGCAAAGTCTTCGAGAAAATGATAAATCATCATTTCTTACACTCTCTAGAAAGCCAAATAAGCCGCATCAATGCGGCTTTAGGGAGGGAAATTTGACGATCAATGACAATTGGTATGCACTGAGCCCATCAGATTCTTTGTATCTACGTATTTCCAGATATAAAAAAAGCTTGTTACACAACATGGCGCTGTGAAATCTTGTGAGGCTTATCACAAATAAGCATCTGTGACATGATGAGCACAACAAAACTATGTGAGCCCATCTCACCCCGCTATTGGTGTTTTCCTCACGTACAAGACAGAAACACCCAACTCACTACTACTTGAATTGCAAGCCTCTCACGATGCCATCTAGTCCATCTGTAGAGCACCCAACATCACAATAGTGCAAGTCACTCTCTATCACTTACGATAAAAGATTTAATCACTTACTGCAGTGAAGCAGCTCAATCAAGTTACAGTTAACGCAGTAGTTCTGCGGAAACCCGCAAGGTGGAGAAAAGTAATGAATAAAGGGAAAATCAGACATCCACCCGTTCGTAGCAATTGCAAGTAGCAAGTTGCAGTTAAGAATGCTACAAATCTTTCAATAAATTCACAGACTCTACACTCCCTCACATCACAGCATTGAGGTGCACTGAGGATAAGGACGCAGATGGAATTGGTTCAACCGTTTGGGCCAACCAATTGGTTTGATCACCTACGTCATTCGTGACATCTAACTTTATTCCTTCCGTCTAATCCCCGTGCTCTTCACCACGCCCTGGAATCTTCCCTCTGGTGGGACACGTATATATGTGCCTTACTTCCCCGATAAGCCTGCTCCTTCCCTGTGACCTTACGAGGACACAGGAAATATCTCTTCATAGAATTTGTCCTGGAGTGACCCTTAGACAATCCATCACTTGTGTCACGATCCACCCGGGGTCGTGAACAAGGAAGGGCTCGAGGCACCCTCCGATAGACGGACGCTCCTCAACGTGGTGGTGCTGAACGATGACTGACCGCGAGCAGCCGTGCTCGTCGGTGTTTATTGCAGTGCGGTGACCAATGTTGCCTGCCGAGCTTGGCAGGCCACCGAGCCTGGCGGCGAACAAACATTATGCATGAGGGGGCGTCACATGCTTGCTACACCCCCTTACCCCCAGTTTGTTTGTTAAATAAAAGAAACAAACTGAAACAGTATCCGGGCAATCTGAGCCCGGATATCCTCAGTCTGGCTCTTCTTGAGCTTGTCTTTGATGGTTTGCACCACCCGCTCGGCTACACCATTTGAAGCAGGGTGGTACGGCGGAACCATCATCCGGCGGATTCCGTTCTTCGTCAGCCAGGCCAGGTACTTTGTGCTGGCAAAAGCAGGATCATTGTCGGACACGATGACATCCGGCAACCCTTCGACGGCGAAGTCCTGTCTTTATTGGGCTTAGGGATCGCCTAAAGTTGACTAAGAAATGAGCCCCAAGTGCTCAACTCCTGTAGCCGCGTCAGTGGCATATACCGGAGGGCACAAAGGACACATCCCCCGTTCCCAAAATGTCTGTATGTGGCTGGCAAAGCCCCGACCTCCCCCCCCCTCCACCACATCCTCCATCAACGTCTGCATCCCCAGTCAAGTGCGTCACTTAGTAGCCTCATGCGAACATTCACTCAGATCCTGAACGCTGCTGCCACACTGCACTAGATGGCATGTCGAATACTCTGACCTATTTGCACGGCCAGCATGCAGACTGTCATTCACAATGCATGTAAGAGCATTGTTGCCAGATCTTGGACAGGGCGATCCTTGGAAATCGTTTAATGACCCCTGCTAAGCATTTGCCACCTGAACAGCAACAATGCAAAGAGTGCGACACCTCATTTCTTAAACTTCCAAACATGTGCTAGGTGTGCATATATGTAACTGCAATACTTCATCATCAGCCTGGTTACGCCCACTGCAGGGCAAAGGCCTCTCCCATATTTCTCCAACAACCCCGGTCATGTACTAATTGTGGCCATGCCATCCCTGCAAATTTCTTAATTTCATCCGCCCACCTAACTTTCTGCCGTCCCCTGCTACGCTTCCCGTCCCTTGGAATCCACTGCGTAATCTTTAATGACCATTGGTTATCTTCCCTCCTCATTACATGTCCTGCCCATGCCCATTTCTTTTTCTTGATTTCAACTAAGATATCATTACCTCGAGTTTGTTCCCTCGCCCAATCTGCTCTTTTCTTATCCCTTAACCTTACACCTATCATTCTTTCCATAGCTCGTTGCGTCGTCCTCAACTTAAGTAGAACCCTTTTCGTAAGCCTCCAGGTTTCTGCCCCTTACGTGAGTACTGGTAAGACACAGCTGTTATACACTTTCCTCTTAAGAGATAATGGCAACCTGCTGTTCATTATCTGAGAATGCCTGCCAAATGCACCCCAGCCCATTCTTATTCTTCTGATTATTTCAGTTTCATGATCCGGATCCTCGGTCACTACCTGCCCTAAGTAGATGTATTCCCTTACCACTTCCAGTGCATCGGTGCCTATTGTAAACTGCTGTTCTCTTCCGAGACTGTTAAACATAACTTTAGTTTTCTGCTGATTAATTTTTATACCCACTCTTCTGCTTTGCCTCTCCAGGTCAGTGAGCATGCATGCCTTGTAATGGTCCCCTGAGTTACTAAGCAAAGCAATGTCATCAGCAAATCGCAAGTTACTGAGGTATTCTCCATTAACTCTTATCCCCAATTCTTCCCAATCCAGGTCTCTGAATACCTCCTGTAAACACGCTGTGAATAGCATTGGAAAGATCGTATCTCCCTGCCTGATGCCTTTCTTTATTGGGATTTTGTTGCTCTCTTTATGGAGGACTACGGTGGCTGCGGAGCCGCTATATATGGATGGATGGATGGATGGATACAACTTTCTTGTACGTCCGGCAAGGTTTAACGCGGCCCGGGCTCAAGGTAATTTTCCAGATAAGCATCAGGACGACACGTGCAAATTGTACCAGGAAGAACCAGCAACACTCAAACAGATGCTGTGGGAGTGCAATGTAGCTATAGGAGGGATGGCATTTACTCCGGAGACCTTGTCGTCGAGGTGGGCCGCCGCTCTGCGCAGCTCAGACCTCGGAATCCAGATGTGGGCAGTCCAGCAAGCCCATGAGGTGGCGTTGAGGCAGGGCCTTGACTTCCTCCGCTATAGGCCTCGTGCACCGCCTATAGAGGCGCCACTGATAGCCACCTAGCGGGCGCTTCCAACAATACGCGCGGGAGCAGTAGCAGACGACAACGCTTCGTAGCAAGGGTGACTGAAGTTCGCGGCTGCGATTTGTCCTTTGTTCGGGCGCCAGACTGCTTCTTCTGCGGTGAATGTTGTAGGGAAGACGCAGACCTCTGTGGGAGCGAGTATGAACAAGATGTTACCGGTGTTTGGGGCAACATGGTCCACATACGCGCCAGGTGCGTCCCGCAGACAAACGCCATGAATACCATTTACATGAAGTAAAGCTCATGTAAACTAGCCGACAAATTTTGTTGACTAATGCGATGTCTCAACCGTGTTTTTTTTTTATTCTACCCTTGCCGTAATGCTGCTTCTGTACCTCAATAATAAGCACCCGTCGTTAGTGCAGACTTAGATAACAAATCCGCACGGTGCGATGTCTGCATATGCCGTTGTGATTTTTCTGCCGATGAATACATGTGACGCCGCCGAATAAGTGTAGTGAAAGTCGCCTGAAGAAGAATAACTGCGAATTTATTGATAGAAACGCGTACACTATAGTCAACGAAGCCAACAAACGCACGGGTTAATAAAAGTGGGTGTTAGCGCTGCAGCGCCGATGAACTGCCGTTCGCGCTGCAGTTTTTGCAATTTTAGATTCCCAAGGGAGCTGCTTGAAAACGTACAAAGCTATAGTCTGACTAACGTTGCAGTACTTTTCTTAAATGTTACTAGAGAGAGGTGCCACATGATATATATAAAGGCAGAGCAGCGCCAGTCAAATTAGATCCAGCGCTGGCGGCAAGGCCGGGTTTAGTCCTATGCGGCGTAAGGATAATAAGAAATATTTCAGTTGAGTACAAAATTCACTTGCAAGAAGCGACTAGGTTGTGAAACAAACAAATCACTCGGCGTGTTAAGTCTGCTCACACAGCATCAAGGTGTGATGACTTACCAAACGTGACGCGAACTATTCAGCGAAAAATGGAACAAAAAATGGCTGTGGCTTAGGTAAGGTTAAGCCCAGGATGCGAAGCATACTAGCCTTTATTTTAGTTGTTGAACCACTGTTTAGCCTGGTGAACTGCTGTTGCTTGGCTATATTTGGTTCGGCTAGACGAAGAAACAACTCATGCATTACTTCTTCGCCTTCAAGAGTGGAACGCGACAGCGTTCCCGTCGACCCGCCAAGGGGTGTAAGACAATGGGCTACAGGGCAGCGACTACGCGCCCCGCATTGGACGCGGTGAGCGTCGAGCAAAGCAGCGTTCGGCGCGGCAACGAAATGTGCGCCTGAGCAAGAGACGCACGCCTTAGAAACAGCGCGTTTCTAAGGCAACACCGCATTCACTAGAGGCGCTTTTGTACCGCTTTGAAGCGTTGTACTCGTGGCTCAGTGGTAGCGTCTCCGTCCCACACTCCGGAGACCCTGGTTCGATTCCCACCCAGCCCGTCTTGCAAGAGTTGAGCCAAAGCCACTTCTCCTCTGTCGTGACGTCACGGTGTCACGTGATTTCATGGTCACCGCCGCGCCTGAGGAGCTGGGTTGAGCCCCCTCGTAATATGCTTCGCATAAAATACCATGTGCAGGAACTATTAGCAATTCTCGCCCTGGGCTACCTATTTTCTAAACACATTTCCCAAAAAAACACAATATCTAAGATGCCCTCGGGCGAAATGAATAAAGCTGTTAAAGAAGCACTTGCTTGCTGTCATTCCGATAAGACACAGCGTGTTTTATACCCTTTACAAACGAGGCAGGGTGAAAACCACGCAGCTCAAAAGAATCAAGAGTTATGCATGAAGCAACTAGCAACAGTTAAACATGTGCGAAACCACGCATAATATAGATGTAAAAACATGAAGTGTGCGACAGCTGGTGCGAGGATTTACCGGGCCACATAAAACTAACAATTTCAGTTCTTGCAAACTTCTGTAGCTTTAACATACAACACAATGCGCTCATGCAGTCGTGCTGCCTAGCTAGCCCAACGCGGTAAAGAAGCGGAAAACAATACAAGCGGCAAAAACATTCCGAACTTTAGGGAAATGCCTTTAAACCTCATGCTGCACTGCAGACGAACTTCGTTGCTCACGCGTCTAGCTATGATTGAGTGGGAAAATACACCAACGAGACAAAAGAAAGGATCAGAACAAGAAATTTCCCTTCGAAGCGACAATCCATTTTTGCTACCGTTGCTCCCGCTGATGAGGCTTTGCAGGGAATGATTAGAACCGTATCGCCGCCACGTCTTCACCGGTATTTGAGCCCCCCACCGTGCAACAATTCTTCTTCGACATTCCCTGAAGCTTTGGCCACCCCGCACGCGCGAATGGTGTTGCCTATCTTGCTCTGAAAATGCTAATAAGGCAGAGAAGCACGATCAACGACGCAACAAGCTACGGCGCGCGCCAGGGTCCTCTCCCGCGTGTTCTGCGCAAGGCCGCCACCAGTGGCGCGTCCGTCGGCGTGCACGGCACGTATAGATATCTTTCAGTATTTTTACATATGGCTCGTCTACCCCCTGATTCCGCAATGCCTCCATGACTGCTGCGGTTTCGACTGAGTTAAATGCTTTTTCGTAATCAATGAAAGCTATATATAAGCGTTGTTATATTCGGCACATTTCTATATCACCTGCTTGATAGTGTGAATATGGTCTGTTGTTGAGTAGCCTTTACGGAATCCTGCCTGGTCCTTTGGTTGACAGAAGTCTAAGGTTTTCCTGATTCTATTTGCCATTACCTTAGTAAATACTTTGTAGGCAACGGACATTAAGCTGATCGGTCTATAATTTTTCGACTCTTTGGCGTCCCCTTTCTCATGGATTAGGAAAATATTAGCGTTCTTCCAAGATTCCAGTATGCTCGAGGTCATGAGGCATTGCGTATACAGGGTGGCCAGTTTTTCTAGAACAATCTGTCCACCATACTTCAACAAATCTGCTGTTACCTGATCCTCTCCAGGTGCCTTCCCCCTTTGCATAGCTCCCAAGGCTATCTTTACTTCTTCCGGCGTTACTTGTTGGATTTGGAATTCCTTTAGACTATTCTCTCCCGTTATCGTCATGGGTGCCACTGGCACTGTATAAATCTCTATAGAACTCCTCAGCCACTTGAACTATCTCATCCATATTAGTAATGATATTGCCGGCTTTGTCTCTTAACGTATACATCTTATTCTTGCCAATTCCTAGTTTCTTCTTCACTGTTTTTAGGCTTTCTCCATTCCTGAAAGCCTGTTCAATTCTATCCTTATTGTACTTCCTTATGTCAGCAGTCTTACGTCTAACGCTTGTTGATTAACTTTGAAAGTTCTGCCAGTTCTATTCCAGCTGTAGGGTTAGAGACTTTCGTAAATTGGGGTTTCTTGGTCAGATCTTTCGTCTCCAGCGATAGCTTACTGGTGTCCTGTCTAACGGAGTTACCACCGACTTCTATTGCACACTCCTTAATGATGCCCGTAAGATTGTCGTTCGTATCTTCAACACTAAGGTCCTCTTCCTGAGTTAAGGCCGAATACCTGCTCTGTAGCTTGATCCGGAGTTCCTCTATTTTCCCTCTTACCGCTAACTCATTTATCGCCTTCTTACGTACCAGTTTCTTCCGTTCCCTCCGCAAGTCTAGGCTAATTCGAGTTCTTACCATCCTATGGCCACTGCAGCGCACCTTGCCGAGCACGTCCACTTCTTGTATGATGCCATGTTTAGCGCAGAGTATAAAGTAAATATTTCATTTCTAGTCTCGCCATTCGGGCTCCTCCACGTCCACTTTCCGCTATCCCGCTTGCGGAAGAAGGTATTCATTATCCGCATATTATTATGTCTTGCACAGTTTACTAACAGCTCTCCCCTGCTATTCCTAGTGCCTATGCCATATTCCACCACTAACGTGTCTCCAGCCTGGTTCTTGCCTACCTTGGCATTGAAGTCGCCCATCAATATAGTGTATTTTGTTTTGACTTGAACTGCAATACTTGGAGCTGAAATATAAGTATACATGCTCAGAGTTCATTAGTGATGCCTCAACATCACAAGCAAGAGTATTGTTTGCAGCGATGGGACCTTCTTTTAATGTATGTGGGGCTGTTAATCTGCCAACAAGCATCCTTACAAGCAAACCACCAACAGTTATATTCCCCATAAAATATATTATAGGCACAAGCACTCATAAAGCTGTATTACTACACATTGACTACCTTAGCACAGGGAAAGTAATAAAAACATATAAAAACCACAAAAACGTGGTACTAAGCTAGTTACACAAATATCTGTGCATGGCCTAATTTCATATGGTGCCTGCTCGCCGTGGCTTAGAATGAAATGAGCTTGCAGCACCGGCAGATTCCGCGTCCTGAGGGTCCAGGCTTCGTCTGAGAATGCTGTGATTTTAGCGTTCATAGTGTGCAATGAAGTCCCCCTTCTCCTTCGCATATTTTGACATGGGCCCCCCTGTAGAGGCTGCCCAGGATTCATCTCTGGCTCACAGATTAGGAAGAAGCATCCATCACTTATAGAGGCCCTGAAAGTGGAGCCCACGTTTCATTCACGGACGTAAAGCTTTCCTTGCGTAACTTGTTCAGAAGCTATTTGCAAGAGACATGGAATATATAAAGGTCAGTAATGAATTACACACAGTGCAGAATACCTGAAAGGTGCGCAAGTGGGTGCAGATTTATAGCGATGCCTTGCTTGGCAGCACGATGCAACACACACGAAAGAAGAGCGGTGCAGAAAGTCAAGACTTGGCACTGTATACACAAGAAATTTATTTGGGTAAGAAAAACGCTAACATATATATATATATATATATATATATATATATATATATATATATATATATATATATATATATATATATATATATATATATATATATATATAGTAATGAAGAAGAAGAGCACAAGAACAAGGCCAGCCAGATCGACCCTCCATGCCTGCTGTGCAACCAGTGGTCCAGCCGGATCGCCAGTGCTTGGCACGAGTGTGAGCCGTTCGGTCAACCAGCTGTTCCTGCTCTGCGTCGCCTGCCTCCTCGGTTACGAAGAGACGTTACCCTCGGAACTGTTCAGTGCACACATTACAATATTGTAATGCAAGCTGTCGCCTTGCAAGCTGCTCAGAGCATCGTCAACGCGCGGTAGAGGGTAGACGTCTTTGCGCGTTATCTTGTTGAGACGGCGATAATCGGCGGAGAACCGAATGGAACCATCTTTTTTTGTGACGAGAACCACCGGTGATGCCCACGGGCTATTGGAAGGTCGAATGATGCCGCGCTGAAGCATGCCGTCCACGTGCTCACTGCATCACCTGACGTTCCTTGGCGGATACGCGGTACGGGCGCTGCCGCAATGGCGCGTTGGAGCCAGTGTCGACGTGGTGGCTAACGGTTGACGAGCGACCCAGAGTAGGCTGAGCGACATCAAAAGAAGAGTGGAACTGGGCAAGCAGGTGAAGAAGCTGGGAGCGCTGCTCGGAAGTAAGGTCATCGGCAATGAAAGGTGTGAATAAGTCAGGTGATGGCGGAGCAGAAGTGGAAAGTGCACAGAAGTCGGTGAGCTCTCCATACGAAGCACCCGGCACGTTGGTTATAAACATGTCATCAATAGGCTGAACATGCCCAAGTGCTTCGCCGCGAAGAGCCATCAGTAGGAAGCGGATTGCAGACAACGATGGCGCTGAAACCGGCTGAAATGTCAAGCGCGGCGAAAGGCAGCGGAACGTCTTTGCGGCCCATGAATATTTCTGAAGGAGTGAAGAGGACAGCGCCTTCAGAGACAGCGCCACACAAGACGGGAACAACGGCAGACGAGTGCGGCGGTATGGCGATGTCTCCGCGAAGAACTAGCTTAGCGGGAAGAGAAGTGGCGCCGACGAGGGCACGTCACACAGAGGAGATAATTCGACTTGAGCACGTGCACAATTGATGACGGCTTTATTTCGCGAAAGAAAGTGCCACCCAAGTATTACGTCGTGAGAACAGGACTGGAGAACCACAAACTCCACAATATAGAGAACGCCCTGAATAACAACTCTAGCTGTGCATGCTGCTGAAAGCTGAACTGGCTGGGCGCTTGCTGTGCGAAGAGAAAACCCAGAAAGTGGCGTCGTAACTTTTCGTAAAGCGCGAGAGAGGCGTTCGTTTAGGACAGACACGGCTGCTCCAGTATCAATTAGCGCAATGGTAGGGACGCCGTCAACAGTACGATCGACAACTTTCGAAGGCGACAACAGAGGACTTGTAAATACCGATGGCGACGCAGTTCTTGCCTCCTGAACTGCGGTGCTTAGTTTTCCTCTTGCGTGGGTGAAGGGCGCCGACGCATGGGGGACAACAAGCGGCGACGCGGGGAAGGTGAACGACGTGTAAGGACCGGGCGCTCGACTGGTGGCCTGTTTGACTGCCGACTAAAATAAGTGTCGTGGAAAGGATGCACGTTGGCGTAGGGAGGCGACCGCACAAACTCATCAGAGTGCAGCATGCGGCGGCGGCAAAGTCGTGCAACGCGGCCGGGAATACCGCAGGCATAACATATGGGCCTGTTGTCTTGCGTGCGCCAAGGATTAGTAAAGGCAGGAGCAGGTCGATGATTGGGACTATGAACGGGTGGTGGCGGCCGAGGATGCAGCGCAACGAGTGCTTGACGAGAGGGCTGCGCGGCGACGGATGCGTAAGTAAGTGGCGCGGCGGCAGGGTACTGCTGATGCTGCATTGGTAGAGCCTCAGCAACTTGGTCTTCAATAACCCGCTGGAGCGTAGGAGCTAACTGTGTAGGAGGCTGTTGCGGCAGCGGCTGCTGTAGCTCAGCGAAGGGTAGCAGAGAAAGCTGACGTGCAACTTCCTCCCACACGAAAGCTTGGATTTGTGTGAGCGAGGAGGAACGATCAGAGAAGGCTGTCATGGAAAAGAGGGCCTCGTCAGCCACTGAGGGGCGCTTAGTCAACTCGCGCTGCCTCCTGAACTCGTCGTAGCTTTGGCACAAGTTTATGAGCTCTGCTACGGTGCGCGGGCTCTTGGCGATCAACATTTAGAAAATGTCATCATTGATGCCCTTCAACATGTGCTTCAATTTGTCATTTTCCGGCATAGACGCATCCACACGTTTGCATAGGTCGAGTACCTCTTCAATATAACAGGTGAATGTTTCACCGGGTTGTTGCGCTCGCTCTTGTAACCGCTGCTCGGCGCGCAACTTGTGGACGGCAGGGCGACCGAAAACTCCAGCGAAACTGGCCTTGAACGCGGACCAGGCCTGAAAGTCGGCTTCGTGATTTTTAAACCACAGGTGAGCCACTCCCGCAAGGTACAATATGAGGGCATTTAACTTGGCGGTATCATCCCATCGATTGTGCAAGCTCACCCGTTCATACGTAGCCAACCAGTCATTGACGTCCTGTTCATCCGTACCGCTGCAAACAGCTGGATGGCGCTGCGGGACAGCGCCAGAGCAGGCAACGGGGGGTGGCGTCGGCGTCGGCTGGGGAGAGTCAGGCATGAGGGCAGGCAGAGTCCGAGACAGGAGTTCCAGGGTGTAGATGTTCGTGAGTACCCAGCACCTCCACCAATTGTAATGGGTGCCCTGAACAGTTCCGAGGGTAACGTCTCTTCGTAACCGAGGAGGCAGGTGACGCAGAACAGGAACAGCTGGTTGCCCGAACGGCTCACACTCGTGCCAAGCACTGGCGATCCGGCTGGGCCACTGGTTGCACAGCAGGCATCGAAGAGACGATCTGGCCGGCCTTGTTCTTGTGCTCTTCTTCATTACAATATATATATATATATATATATATATATATATATATATATATATATATGTCCTGAAGCTACAGTGTTGTACCACAACAAGAAAACTAAATCTCAAAAGTAGATTTACTAAGGAAGCCCTGTGATAACAAAACAATGACAGAAAATGGTAGAGCATACATCTGTACATATCAAAAAAGGGACAAAAATAAAAACGTAACAATAATTCACTTAACTCTAGCACACACATGTAGAGAATTTCATTTCTTGGTCACGAGGGTCACAAAGTAAGCCTGGCTAATACATTTGTCTTGTAATTTCTTTACAGAAAATGTTTCAATTATTTCACCCATTAATTTGTTACGATGGTGGGAAAGCAAAAGTGTGTGATTGAGCATGGGGTTACATCCACATGAGTGACAGTAACTGGCCAAATGGTAAGACAGTAGAGACGAAGTGAATGGATGGTGGTGCTTCTGCACTCTCGTGTTACACCTCGTCACAAGATAACGGGATCAGGTATACCAAGTCTAGTTCGCAGCATACACACTTGGACGCATGTTTTGTTTGGCAACCAGATTTGGCTTTTTTTGTTTTTACCTTTTTGCACTTAGTGCAGCCTGATCCCAATGGAAAGACAAGCAAGGTAGCTGGAATTTGGAATGTGGAGAATAAAAATGGATGGCATGTACACATTCTTACCTTCTGATGAGCACTGAGCCATCAACATGCAAGAAGTTTGGAGGGTCCACCGGTTCTCCATGTCTTTATGGAGAACAGGTAGTCTAGCCATAAAACATGTCTATAACACAGGTCTAGTATTTCATTACAGACATTATATATTTATTTTTATTTATTTATTTCACAAATACTGTCAGCCTTGCGTACGCTGTGACAGGAAGTGCGATATAATGTGCGCCTTTGTACTTTTCAGTACAGCCCTTTTCCTTGGCAACGATCTACTTCTCAATAACAAAACTGTCAGGTACTTTTTTTTCAGTGATGTAGGTACGCTGGATATATATATATACAGTGTCTTCAAAGTCTTAAATCATAGCGTTGCCTCCAGTTGAAGGCTTGGAGTGCATGGAGTGCCAGCTTCCAAACCATTGTGCGTAAGGGTTATGGAAAGGCCCAGAGTGCTGGGTAGAAGATCACACCAGTTCAAATGCTTTATCTTCTCATCTCCTCATGCATTTTAGCACAGACAAACATCACTTATAGGCTTGTAATTTTAACAGTAGATATATCTTAAACTCCTATAAAGCTAGTAATTTTAAGCATGTATACAGCCAATATATATTATTTATAGCAATCAATTTTTAAGTGTTAAATGTATCATGCAACATTCATCGCATTCTTTAGTCATTCCAAGCCCTTGTACTATTAAACATCAGACGACATCAGCGTAAAAAGAATATGCATAAACCTCTGCCTTGCCTAAACTTGACCATGATTGCTACAGAAAGGTAGTTTTGGCAGTTTTAGGCACCTGGCAGCTGGAACTATGTGCCAGCTAACACTGCCCTAACCAGCACCATTGCAACTCCCACCACCACATCTTAGGTTATATAATGACGTTTATTTAATGACCTGTGCGACATTTTTACAGGCATTTACCTGCCGTACATTCTGTTACCTGTGCACATTTACAGAGAGTTAACCGTTAATTCTGTAGCAGGCAAAGAAATACAAACCTTCGTTAAAAATTATCTACGCCATAAGCTGCGCACATATGCTGTTAAATAAAAGAGCCATGTAAAGGTTTTGTTCACGCTTCTTTAATCCCATTAAAGCAAATTATTATTGTAGTGAACACACTTTTGTGTATATGTATTAACCATAAGGCCAAAACTGCCTTTCTCTCACAATCATGGTCAAGTTTAGGCAAGTCAGAGCCTTGTGCATGTTCTTTTTACCCTGATATCCCTTTTTCTTAGCACACTGCTGTGTTCTGGCGAAGCTCTCATTTCTACCACCTATATTGTCCTTACAAACAAAATAATGCAACTTGTTTTTGATATTGAAGTACCTGTGAGCAGCTGTTTATAGGATTTTGAGAAAAATTTACGATGTTTTTTCTTTATTTTGATTTTTATATCGCGTTCGTTTTCGTCAAAACTTCACATTTGAAGTGAATTGTAGAACTGATAATTTGTGATACAACAACAATATTGCGCACAGTTGTTGAATAATTTAAGGTCTCACAGTCCGCCAAATTTCAAAAGGTTCGACGAATTGGTTTAGTTGATAAAAAATCGTAGATATAGCAACTTTTGAAAATTGTAGCAAATTAAGCAGTTACGCTAGAACACTTCCGTTTTGCACGGCTAGCTGGCCCTTCTTTACGTCTATGTTCTACAGACAAAAATATATTCTTTGTAGCTGTAATATATTGTATTTCACATTGTTGCGAATTTCTGAGAATGCCTTGTGCATGAAATAGGTGCCTCCACACTCAGGAATTTCCCTATTTTTTGCCTCATAAATATTCCTTTGGCAAAGAAGTCATGTTAACTTTAATGCTACTGAGTGATATGCGCATAAAATATAAAATATTCTATCGAATCTAAAATATAATTTTTTTGACAGTGTTGATCTCTCATGTGATCACGCAGCAATTAAACATGTGATCACACAATTTAAACATTGGTACGTGAGACAGGTTTGTGACCAAGATATTAAATGTCTGCATTCCTGCATGCTTGACTGCAAAAGATGTCTCGATGTGTAAGCGTGGTGCTGCCATATCAGTACACAGCATACACATTAGGGATGGCCAAGGCTTTACTAACTACCGAAATAAAGCTTTACACCTTGCCTTAGATATGATGTGCATCTTCTAAGTATGCAGCCCTTTCCTGTCAAAATTGTTTTAAGAGAGCAAGATGCCTTTTGCCAACAATTGAAGCAAAAGAAGTAGCCTCAAGCAGCTTTTGTAGTAACACTTCATTTGGGCATAGTTGGTACATAACTCTGAACTTAACGTTGCAGCGCAAACGCCTAAGCCGATCCACAAAAAGAAAGACACGACACACACTGGCGCTGACTAACAACTTCTTATTTTCCTTTCGTCGTCGATG
Source organism: Dermacentor albipictus (assembly GCF_038994185.2). NCBI lineage: Eukaryota > Metazoa > Arthropoda > Arachnida > Ixodida > Ixodidae > Dermacentor > Dermacentor albipictus. Next base: position 13,920,537 of record NC_091828.1, on the reverse strand, counting down.
CATATATATACCTAGGCCACACAACCGCGCAGGCGCCGAGAATATATTACTGACATCTTCCAACTTATCGTATACGCAAACGTAGAAATTCAAATTCTGATGGGTGCAGGGACAAAGATGTGTCACTAATGCAATTGTTGCCTTGTCTTTTTATGTGGTAGGCCTCTAAGGCAAGCCGCGCATGCTCATTCTTGCTTTTTCCAAGAATTAACGTCCGATCAAGTCGCGCCTCACAATTGCTGCAAGAGTTTATATGCGTAACAAGGTGCGCTCCTTTATCTACATTTTTGTTTACTTTTTGCGCATGTTCCCTGAGTCGCTCATTGACGCAACGCCCTGTCTGGCCGACGTATATCTTACCACATGAGAGTGTAATGCCATAAACCACGCCGACCGCGCACGACACGTATGAGGCACCATGTCGAATTTGGCATCCTCCTCTGCTCTCACCACAGGTGCGGGAACATAGCTTTGAAAGCTTGTTTGGCGCAGAAACTGCCAAAGGAACACCATGCCTGCAAGCAGCTTTCTTGAGTTGATGGGTCACCTTATGCATATAAGGGACCACCGCAGGCCTTCACGTTTCACGTTCGGCAGCCGGCCTTCTTGTGGTTTTTCTTCTCTTGATCAGAGCTTCAACCACGGCAGTCAAAAGCGACATAGGGAACCCAGCTGCCAAAAGTCGGCTGATCTGATTATCGCAACTTTCTTGCATCTTGTGCACACACGAACTCTTAAGAGCCAATTCTATACATGACGACGCAATACCTCTTTTCACAATCTTTGAGTGCGCAGACCTGAAGGACAACAGTTCCTTTTTCGCACGGGGTTGATACGCCGAACACACATGGCGTTCACAGAAGTCACGCTTCAGTTCCAAGAACTACAATACATTGTTTTGTGGACTCTCGTGGGTAAACACAAGACCTTGTCCATGTACCTTAAAATCCTCTAAAACCTTATTGATCGTATCCTGGTAGGACGAGTCAAGCGATAAAAATACAAAAATATCATCGACATACCTAAATACCTTTAAAACTTTCCGCTCAAAAAAAGCATGGTCTAAAGAATGATCCACACTAGACAAAAAATATCCACAAGGACGGGAGCAACACATGATCCAATACAAATACCATTCCGTTGTAAATACGGTTGGTCATTAAAAACAATAAAAGTAGCTCGAAGGTAATATTCTAAAAGACTTAAAAATTTTTAAAAAGTTTTAAAAGTTATCGATCGTATCCTCCGAGGATACGATCAATAAGCTTTTAGAGGATTTTAAGGTGCATAATTAGTGTCTCACATTCTCGCAAGAAGCCTTTTGTTTGTGTCAAATGGAGAGGTGCGTGCATATAAAGAAAAAAATAAATTTTTAATGCTGTAAATGGGATGACGACGGCGATCCATCCTATATTGCCCTGAAAATCATAGTCTGGGTAAATTGCACAGTGTCCTTTGGGCATCCTGATATCTCAAATAAGAAATAGTTGCATAATTACTTCTCTTAATCATTATTCCTGTATTAGCGCTAATATAAGTACAGTGCCATACAGCAGGAGGTCAGAAAATGTCATTATCATGGGAGGATATAAGAAGAAATCAGAAGAGAGAGCTGAAACTAATAGAGAAGACATGTTTTTTGCCGCAACTGAACACTCACAAAAGGAAGACACATGAAGACAGCACGGGCGGCTCTGTTGCAACTGTTGCAAGCAGTTATGTTGCAACTAATAGAGAGATCTGTTACCGTAGCTGTCTTACATGCTTGCACAGAGTGACAAGTTCCATAATTGTGCTAAGCTGGGCACGCAATTTAAGCATTTGGATTGAGATAAGACATGGTACAGTACCATTATTGCCCTCACTTCTCAGATGGCGATATCTAGTATAGCCCACTGTTGACCACTCGGTCAACAAAACTCTCCTTGATAGGTGATACATGGCCAAATTAAAAAACTTGCAAGTTGGTATGTCACCTCAGTGTGAGCTCTACCAGGACTTGGTTGAATTCTGTATACTTAGTCCAAAGTCAAGGTAGATTACTTCATGACTGGCTTAGGCTAGTTTGAGCCTGAACCAGAAAGATAAATTACAAGACTAAGGAGAGGTAGCTCATTCATTAGCGTGACTGACGGGTTTATTCTAAGCTCAAAGTCAGTTTCGAAGACTGAGCGTATACTTTTCCTTATCATAATTGTTAGTAACATGAATGCAGCAGGACTTTCCTATAGATAGTTGAGGACCAACAGTATCTGCATATTCAGTGAGTACGTAAAGAGCATTTTGCAACTGTTTACATTGCATATCAAGATTCCCATACGTTGATCAGATCGCCATGTTATCAGCATAGATCAAGAATTCAATGCTTGTGATGTCTTCTAGCCTCCATGCAGGATGAATGATGAACAGCAAGGGGGCCAGAACAGAGCCATTTGGCACACTGTGGTTTGAAGTGCAGCTAGGACTCGATATGAAAACAATTTGCATGCGCACTAATTCTTCTCATACTAAAAAATATGAGTACCACTTTTGTTACCTGCTGTGGTAGACAAAAGTCTTCCATGTTTCAAAAATTACCTAGATTATGTTCTGCATTATTGTACGCATTGGTTGTATCAGTTGCCACCACCGTCCACAACAAGTGGCTGTGAAGGGAGATAAGCAGGACACATCTGGCAGTAAAAACAGACCATCCTCTGTGCTTAAGTACAATCTGAATCCAATCTGTGCGGCTGGGTACATTTAATTGTTATATTCAAGCTCCCATGTTTTTCAAAGTGCATACATGGCCATCATTAACTTCATTATTCAATTTATGTCAGCTGCAGGATTGAAAGCTTCAGTCATATCCTTGCCTTGCATTGGCTGACTCCATTCTATGTCAGTGAATAATGCTATCTCGAATAGCACCTCCCAATCCTCTGCTGCACATTACTGCCCTCCTTTCCTCTAGCACCGATTTTGGTACTCTTATAGATTATCAGTTAACTGTCTTGCATATTATATATCATAACTGATAATTTCTAGTATCATCTATTCCTTGTTAGTATTAGGATATTATACGTCATGCTGCACTTAAAGTTTATATTTCCAGGAGCAAGTATTATCAGTGCAATTGTGGCAATGTATATAAGACAGAGTGAACAGCAGCAACGCAAGGAAATTAAGTGATGGCTGACTGGCTGTGAAATGAGATGCATGCAGGGGCTAACCCACATTTCTTTATTCGAAAATTTGCCACATATATTACAAGCCAATCTTACAATTTCATAATAGGATTGCGAAAATATACAAAATTTCGAATATGAATCAAATAGTATTTGCTATTCAATTCGTATTCCATTCGAGAATTCACTATTTGAAGTTGTCGAATAGTACATTTGTTTTGTTCGAATACTGTAAGCGACAACAACAGTTCTTGCAGTCTACGAGGAGGAAGTCTGATATAAATGGAGAATCGTTGAATGGTTATAGTGCAGGATAACTGTGATTGTTGCACAGATGATCCAGTTTCTAAAGAAAGATATGGAGGAGGTCATTTACATGCTATAGTTGAGTAAGCATGTCCTGCCTTAGGAAGACTGCATTTGCTCTGTCTAATTAGAAAAAGCAATTTATTGTTGGGTCAAACTCTCCATATGTTTAAATTCCTTCAAAATGATATGCAGGGCTGCAGGATTGCCCTTAGCTCCTTCACTGATCTGTATACTCTACTATACTCTACTACATGTGCCTGGGACATGCTGTTCATTTTTTGTTATTTGCGTCATGGTCATTGTGCACCAGATATGATTGTGCTTTCCTTTGCTTCTCAACTAGCTTCCTAGTTGACTTGACGTCTAGTTAATGGCACTATAGGCATTCAAAAAAGGCCAGCAAGTATTTTTTTCCCTTAACGGACCCCACGGCATTTTCAATTCATTGTTTTCGAAATTGGGAATATTCAATATTTGATTCGATATTCAGAGGTAATTTTTTTTTAATATTGCTATCGATTCAATGAGAAAATTTCACTATCCAAGCATGCCTATACAATATTAAAACTGCAACAATAAAAAACTTAGTTTTCAGTGCATGAGAACAATGTCACTTATCATTGCTGAATGTGGCTTAAGTACTGTGTGCATAACTTCTCTGCTTATATTATAAGCAACAAAGGAGCAAAAAGATTGCTTGGAGGCAGGGTACAGCTGAAAAGTAAAGCTTGTTTGACATCATGTCAAGCATTGGGGGCCCCCAGATGGTAGTGATGGCTGGCAGCAAGCTCGAGTATAAAATTTGTTATGTCTTATTTTTTTCTCCACAATGGCTGTGACGAATTGACATAGGAGCGCTGCGCCAAGAAGGTTGCAGCAGACAGCTCACAGTGCTTTGCACAAAGGGAGTAGCAGACTGTAAGAAGTTGAAGGATGCTTCTTAATTTTGACAGCTGATGCTATCTTGGCATACATGCTATTATCTGAAAGTTGCACATATCTACTAGGAGTTCCTTGAAATTTTAGTTTCTTATACGTGCTGTGATTTGTGTGCAAAAAAGCATGGAATGTTTTCATTCATCTCATGAATAAAAACTCTTTATTTATACACTATTTTTGTATTTTGACTAAGCACACAAGCCGTAAAATCATTAAGTTTTGCAGTGACGTGTGTAAATGTTGATATAACTAATATTGCACTGCACAGCACTTCCTTCGTTTCAAGCAGCTAAACACAGACATGTGTGCAATGAGAGAATGAATGTTTGCATTCACCGTCGGCGCTCAGTGTTGCCCATGTATTAACTTAATTTACCTATACCTTAGCTACTTCTGCTGCAAGATTTATGGCAACGCTTGTGTATACTCTTGTTAAGCTTGACGGAGTTGTAACGACATCACCTGGTCTGCTTGAAAAAGACACATTGAGATTCAAACTTGTGCAGAGTGGCATTAAATGTTCTCACTTCACATCACGCGCAAAAGCGCCACCAGTGCATTCATGCCATTTCATGCAGCCCTACTCCTGCCGCGGGTTTTACCGCAACGCTTGGGACTACGGTGCAGTTCAAGTTTGTAATTATTTCGCACCATATGACCGAATTTCACGCTTTGAGACTGAATCTTGAGTGGAGCGGTTACATTCACCTTAAGCACAAGCGCACTGTGGACTCACTCATTCGATTTCACGATGTGTTTGCGTCTGTCGAGGGCTCTGCCTCTACGCTTGGGAAGTGCGGTGATGTTTGACAAGTTTGTAATTATGTGACACGATATGACCGAATTTCAGGCTTTGAGACTGAATCTTGAGCGGAGCGGCAGCCAATGGTTATATTCACTTTAAGCACAAGCGCACTGTGGAGTCACTCGTTCGATTTCACGATGTAATGCGTCTGTCGAAGGCTTTGCCTCTACGCGTCGGCAGTGCGGTGAAGTTTGACAAGTTTGTAATTATGTCGCACGATATGACCGAATTTTACGCTTTGAGACTGAATCTTGAGCGGAGCGGCAGCGAATGGTTACATTCACCTTAAGCACAAGCGCACTGTGGAGTCACTTGTTCGATTTTACGGTGTGTTTGCGTCTGTCGAGGGCTTTGCTTCTACGCTTGGGAAGTGCGGTTTGTAACAAGTTTGTAATTCAATAAAACTTGGTGCTGGGCTAGTTGGTGATGCATTCTTTAAAACTGATGGTAGCGCTAAATAGGAACGGACACACGAAGAAAAGACGACACGACGACAAAGAAACGCTACTGACAACTGGTTTATTTTTCGCAAGAATTCTATATTTAAAAGAACCCCAACACATGCGCACAACCGAACTACACCAGCCTTCTTTATCGCCATATCAAAAGCAATGTCATGCACGCGAAGCGAGATGATAAAACTCCCGAGCAGCAAGAAGTGAACACATGACCAATTGAAGAAAAGCCATACCGTTACGGTTTTTTAAATTTCCCCAGAAGTGTGCGCTCAGCCGAGTACAAATTAATTGAAGCATCGCTGATGCACAGACCCGCCTTTTCTTGTATGTGGAAAGCTTCCAGCAAAGCTCTAGCTTTTGCACTTGTACTTCTGCCCAGAACCTTTGCTTCTTTAAACCGTGGCACGCACTCGCAAACTATCACATGCGAAACTAAATTCGCAAGTTTGTCTTGTTTTGTTATGTTTTGAGAGTGTTCCCTTAAGCGGTCATTCAGGCAACGCCCCGTCTGCCCGATATAGCACTTGCCGCAGGACAGGGGAATAAGGTATACCACTCCTAGGGCACACCTGACGAAGACATCTTCACGCTGCTTTTTGCAACCGCGCTGACCTTCACCGCAGATGCGGGGGCACAGCCTCGCCAACTTGTTTGGCGCAGAAAAAACAAGCGGCACGTTGTGCCTGCTGGCCACCTTTTTGAGGTTGTGTGAGACCTTATGAATGTAAGGCATCACCTCAGGTTTGGTCTTCACGCGTTCAGGTGCAGCCTTCATTCGTCGGGGCCCAAATTTCTTGAGGAGGGTATCAGCGACAGCTACGAGGACCGAGCAAGGGAAACCTGCGGCCAATATCCTGCGAACCTGATAGTCAAAACTAAAAGGCATTTCGTGCGGGCACGACTTTTGAAGCGCCGATTCCAAGCAGAGCGATGCAATTGCTCTTTTCACGGTCTTTGAGTGGGATGATTCATAGGGCAAAAGTTCTTTCTTTGCACGTGGGAAATACCCCCAACAGGTGTGTCCCTTAGTTATCCTCAGCCTGAGGTCTAAAAAACGTATCTCGCTATTTTGCGGAAGTTCATGGGTAAAAGCCAGGCCTTTACCATGGTCATTAAAGGTAATTAAGACCTGTTGTACAGACTCTTCAAAAGAAATGTCATTACGATCTTTTAAAAAGATCAAAAAATCGTCGACATACCTAAAAACTTTTAAAACCGGGCCTCCAATAAAATCTTGATCCAAAAGGCGATCAACATGGGCTAAAAAGATGTCGCACAAGATAGGTGCAACACAGGACCCTATACAAATGCCATTGCGCTGCAGAAAAGGCTGCTTGTCAAAAAGGATAAAAGTGACACTCAGGTAAAATTCTAAAAGCTTTAAAAAATCATTAAGAGACACTCCTGCTGTGGACTGAAAAGAGAGTTCGCCTGAATATTCGACAGCTTCCTTCACAGCAACTAAGAGTTCAGGTTGAGGGACTGAATAAAATAAATCCTCAACATCCACAGAGAAAGCATAACCGACACGGCGGTTATTCCGGAGAAAGTTCGCAACTTCTTGGGATTTTTTGGTCAGGAAGGGGTCGTTCACTTTTATCGACTTCAGTTTACTTAGCAGAAAGCGGCTGACACAATGCTGCCAGGTTCCGTTCTCACTAATAATCGTCCTAAAAGGAATACCGGGTTTGTGGGTTTCTGCTGTGAAGAAGGCATTCAAGGAGTTACCCCTGCAATTGGAGATATCATTGCCTAATTTTGTCAGATTCAACTCTTTGCAGAAGTTCGTGAACCTGGTTTTTACACGCACTTCGCTTTTCTTTACTCGCACAAAGTTCTTCTCTATAGCTTGCAAGGCTTTTTCCTTGTACATGCCCGCGTGCATGACGACGAAGCCTCCGTCTTTGTCCGCTTCTAAAAGAGAAAGCTTGTGTTCCTTGAAATGTGCAACAATCCCGTCTAACGTACGTCTCGAGGTACAACTGGCCGTGTTGGGAACAACCTTTGCGATGCTGTCTACTCCCTCAAGAAGGCACCTCTCACGGTCTTCTCCTTTAACCTTCTGGGCGATGTTTCTATTAGTGGCGAGCAGGTCGTGCACTGGCACAAATGCATCAACAGCGTATTTTGGCCCTTTTTGCAAAACTTGCTGAACCTTCTCGGGAATCGTGACATCCCCTACAACCACAACTGCCTTCTTGGGTGCACGCTCATTTCTTGCAACATTACTGAGAAGGTGCTTAAGTAAGAAGTAAGAAGTTAGTGGCGAGCAGGTCGTGCCAGTGCACGACCTGCTCGCCACTAATAGAAACATCGCCCAGAAGGTTAAAGGAGAAGACCGTGAGAGGTGCCTTCTTGAGGGAGTAGACAGCATCGCAAAGGTTGTTCCCAACACGGCCAGTTGTACCTCGAGACGTACGTTAGACGGGATTGTTGCACATTTCAAGGAACACAAGCTTTCTCTTTTAGAAGCGGACAAAGACGGAGGCTTCGTCGTCATGCACGCGGGCATGTACAAGGAAAAAGCCTTGCAAGCTATAGAGAAGAACTTTGTGCGAGTAAAGAAAAGCGAAGTGCGTGTAAAAACCAGGTTCACGAACTTCTGCAAAGAGTTGAATCTGACAAAATTAGGCAATGATATCTCCAATTGCAGGGGTAACTCCTTGAATGCCTTCTTCACAGCAGAAACCCACAAACCCGGTATTCCTTTTAGGACGATTATTAGTGAGAACGGAACCTGGCAGCATTGTGTCAGCCGCTTTCTGCTAAGTAAACTGAAGTCGATAAAAGTGAACGACCCCTTCCTGACCAAAAAATCCCAAGAAGTTGCGAACTTTCTCCGGAATAACCGCCGTGTCGGTTATGCTTTCTCTGTGGATGTTGAGGATTTATTTTATTCAGTCCCTCAACCTGAACTCTTAGTTGCTGTGAAGGAAGCTGTCGAATATTCAGGCGAACTCTCTTTTCAGTCCACAGCAGGAGTGTCTCTTAATGATTTTTTAAAGCTTTTAGAATTTTACCTGAGTGTCACTTTTATCCTTTTTGACAAGCAGCCTTTTCTGCAGCGCAATGGCATTTGTATAGGGTCCTGTGTTGCACCTATCTTGTGCGACATCTTTTTAGCCCATGTTGATCGCCTTTTGGATCAAGATTTTATTGGAGGCCCGGTTTTAAAAGTTTTTAGGTATGTCGACGATTTTTTGATCTTTTTAAAAGATCGTAATGACATTTCTTTTGAAGAGTCTGTACAACAGGTCTTAATTACCTTTAATGACCATGGTAAAGGCCTGGCTTTTACCCATGAACTTCCGCAAAATAGCGAGATACGTTTTTTAGACCTCAGGCTGAGGATAACTAAGGGACACACCTGTTGGGGGTATTTCCCACGTGCAAAGAAAGAACTTTTGCCCTATGAATCATCCCACTCAAAGACCGTGAAAAGAGCAATTGCATCGCTCTGCTTGGAATCGGCGCTTCAAAAGTCGTGCCCGCACGAAATGCCTTTTAGTTTTGACTATCAGGTTCGCAGGCTATTGGCCGCAGGTTTCCCTTGCTCGGTCCTCGTAGCTGTCGCTGATACCCTCCTCAAGAAATTTGGGCCCCGACGAATGAAGGCTGCACCTGAACGCGTGAAGACCAAACCTGAGGTGATGCCTTACATTCATAAGGTCTCACACAACCTCAAAAAGGTGGCCAGCAGGCACAACGTGCCGCTTGTTTTTTCTGCGCCAAACAAGTTGGCGAGGCTGTGCCCCCGCATCTGCGGTGAAGGTCAGCGCGGTTGCAAAAAGCAGCATGAAGATGTCTTCGTCAGGTGTGCCCTAGGAGTGGTATACCTTATTCCCCTGTCCTGCGGCAAGTGCTATATCGGGCAGACGGGGCGTTGCCTGAATGACCGCTTAAGGGAACACTCTCAAAACATAACAAAACAAGACAAACTTGCGAATTTAGTTTCGCATGTGATAGTTTGCGAGTGCGTGCCACGGTTTAAAGAAGCAAAGGTTCTGGGCAGAAGTACAAGTGCAAAAGCTAGAGCTTTGCTGGAAGCTTTCCACATACAAGAAAAGGCGGGTCTGTGCATCAGCGATGCTTCAATTAATTTGTACTCGGCTGAGCGCACACTTCTGGGGAAATTTAAAAAACCGTAACGGTATGGCTTTTCTTCAATTGGTCATGTGTTCACTTCTTGCTGCTCGGGAGTTTTATCATCTCGCTTCGCGTGCATGACATTGTTTTTGATATGGCGATAAAGAAGGCTGGTGTAGTTCGGTTGTGCGCATGTGTTGTGGTTCTTTTAAATATAGAATTCTTGCGAAAAATAAACCAGTTGTCAGTAGCATTTCTTTGTCGTCGTGTCGTCTTTTCTTCGTGTGTCCGTTCCTTTTTAGCGCTACCATCAGTTTTAAAGAAGTTTGTAATTATGTCGCTCGATATGAACGATATGAACGAGTAAATGTGTGTTGTGCCTTTCAAGCAAGTTTATTTCAAAACAGTGTAATCTGGACTTGAGTGTTGTGTTCTTATAGAGTGCTGCCCTTTAGCATGAATTTTTTGATGCTGTCGTCTCTGTTCATTTGTGTTCATGACCAATAAAAATTGTAGGCAAAGCTATACCTTGCCTCAATTTTGACAGTGACAAGCCCCTGATCAAGGAGGAGCATTTAAATATACTCGCCTAGGACTTAATTGGCACATACTTAACATAGTTAGTGCAAAAACAAACTGTTGTGTGTCGGCTAGCTTGTTCTTGAACAAGGAAGCCAGGTTGTGCTGCATAGCTGATACAAAATACTCCCAACTAAAAATATGACAAGGCACTCAAGATGGTGCACAATCATCTTCAGTGTTTTGTATGAACTATGCAGTGCAAATTGGTTTCATAGCAGGTGAGTGTTATGCATCTGCAAAAAAAGTAAAAAAAGTATATGCTGCAATGGCCTGTTACATATACAATGCCAGCTTAGCAAGAAAATAAATATGTATAATCAGTGTTTTATTGCCAGAGCCATTACAGCAAAATATAAAAGTCTGATTTTCTATCTTAGAAAATAATGTAATATTTAGATAGAGGTACAGACGCTCTTGATGACTTGATTGTACTGTGAAAACATGCAGCTGGTACATCTAGTGGACCTGTACAAGAGAGCGAAAAAACGCAGGACCAGTACAAAGGAATAAAAAGAATCTGCAACTTGCACTCTGAGATGAACATGCCACTGTGGCAACCTGAGTGCTGCTGTTCAGCATTTTCTTAGCCTGTTGGTCCGCGGTCACAAGTGCTTGTCTTGCATGAAGCTGCTTAGCACAGCTTCATGACAAGAGTTTTCTCTATCCGTCACCCGAGAACGCGCTCTGTAGTGGTAGGCTCCGTCGAGAGACTTGCGGCATCGGGAAGGTAATGGGGCAATGTCAGCACTGATTTTGGTTGCTAAAGCCGTACCAGACCGATGGCAAGCCAATTTCGTAACACAGTTGAATATCCGAATTACTTGCTACTAAGAAGCAGATTGATCAGGTTTTCAAATTGAAAAATACAAAGTGAACCGGCCCATATTAAAGATTCAACCGCGAGAAACACGTTCCTGGCGGATTGTCGACGCCAGCTGGTGTCGTCAAGAACGATGAGATGCTGGGTTGGTGCTCTAGATGCTGAATTGTGCCCACGTCAAATTAAATAACCGGCGAAAAATATGTTGGAGAATTGTTCCTTGTGGGTGGCAGGCAACCATAAAGCAGTTGTACAGCTGCCAGAGGATCCAAGGTAATGCATTGATAATGAACAAATAGACCTCTTAACTGCATTGAAGTGTACAGGCTTATTGCTAACGGTGCTCTGGAACAATAAAAGAAGTTTCACAACCCCGGTTTGTGTCAGTGTTTACTGGTAGCTTGTAGATACACTGAAACTCGATTATAACAAACTGGCTTATTCACTAAAAATAGGTTCATTATATCAGGTACTTCTCTAAATCCAAACTCGCCTACAACGAAAGGAAAGAAACTTTTGTATTGTGTTTGTTCTACACGAATTTGTTGTCTTCAGTGGAAAGATTAATTCAGTTACCTGCATTTTTGTAAACAAAACAACGCATAGTAGACAACAATCTTTACTTTAGCCTTAAACAGCTTGCCAGTCACTAAAAATAGACTTTCAATAGGAGCTTGCTTGAAGTACACTGCTGGTATGTTTCCGAGTATTCTCACATTTAGGCACAATTTAAAAGAAGTATGAAAAAAATGCCTGTTACAAGCGAGTGTTTTACATGAGTATCAGTCAGGAAGTTTTGTTTGTCCAATCTAAAGGATAATTCACTTTATGCCGGTTTGTTATAGTCTTTGCCTAAAGCTGTACAAAGAGAAAAATGCTATGTACTACAAGTGTGGATTTTTTCCTTGGCAGTAGCCAAACATGACTTAAAGCACACAATTACTTTTTTATCCATATCATCCGGTAAAAGGTGCACAAGAAATGTCCAGTATTTTTCCGCCATACAGCTGTTGCATGCATACACAATGCAACTCGTAAATACAATCTTTTGGCCGCACACGAATAGTGGGGGAGCTTGTGAGTGGAAGATCTTCCATGTTTCTTTTTCGTATGCATTTCAGCAAATGTCTGCGCAGCATACTCTGACTAAGGTTTAAATTTTCTGGTCTCCTATCTGGTGCTAAATTATACATATTTGCAATTGCAAACAAGCCACAGTCAAGCGTGTTGCATTGGTTTTGTGCCCCTTTAGTGCAAACGGTCAGGGTTGGTGACTGCAATTTTAGCAGGTGACATATTTGCCTGATGGCATCAAAAGGAGTACCTTGGTCAATTGATTCATATACAAAGACTGTGTTTTCATCAGCGTCAACATTGGTTACCAAAATCCAGTGATCAAGGTTTCGGACATGCATGATTTGAATAAAAGGGCTGTTTACTTTAGTATATAGTAAACGATGGCCAAGTAGCACATCTTGAAAGGCATCCCAGTGAGGAAACTTTTCATGAAACTAGTATTGTGCTATAATAATCATGCTCTCTGATATTGAGGCGCCCCGTATTAAACCATTTAAATCTGCATCTGAAAGAGAGTAGCGTTTGCAGACAAAAAAGCAAAAAAAAAGAGTAGTGGCTATTCCGTATATTCATTCAGTGTCGCAGAGGCTTAAAAAAGTTGCAAGTAGATATGATGTTAATGTTGCTTTCACTGCTCCCAATGAGCTAGGTAAGATATGCGCTGCCGCACAGAATAAAAAGGAGCGGATAAAAGGCAAAAAAACGAACAAATATTTGTCCACTGAAGCACGATAAGAACAACAGTTTTACTGACTGTCGTATGGGTGTGGTTCATAAAATTCCCCTTAGCTGTGGTCAGTTCTATGTAGGGCAAACAGGACGGATCATCAATCAGAGGCTAATGGAACATAAAAGGTCGTTAACCGGTGGATCGCCTTCTAACCTTTCGCTACATTGCCGAGATTCTCACTGCACACCAGAGTTAGATGAATGCGCGATATTGTACAGGTATAAGAATGAAGATACGCGTCTTATAGTAGAGACATGGCATATCTATAATGGTGGAAGTGCGTGCGTTAGTCAGCCTTCGATTACTTGACATAAGGAAGAGATTAAATGCCTTAATGCCTCACTTAATGCCTCACGTAGACCGGCACGTGTACCCGACTGACACGTGGTGTTACCATTCATGAGTGTTATAGCGTCGACGAGGCGCCCGGACAAAAAGGGTTACGGCATGAGGATTAAACGGCCGGGGCGCGCAGCGCCGCAAGAAAAGAGCCGGACTGCTCCAGTCGGGGACCAGACAAGGAATGCCCTTTTATTTCTCTGAGGGAAAGCAGGAAGGTGCTTACAGCGTTTGGCGCTGAGTGGCGCCGTGATGTAAAGACCCAAAACCGAAACCAGAAGTTAACACAGGATACCACATCACCTCTCCCTTGAAAGGAAAAATGCTCTACTCGCTCTCCTGGCAACAAAAGTAAGTCACGAGTCAAAGAACACATGTTAGCACTGCAACATACATGATAGTGATGTCATCTTTACGCAATATTAGCCGCTGGGACAAAGTACGAAATAAAAGAAACCTAGCTGGGGCTGGTCGCGGGCAGCTCTTTTCGGATTCGTGAAGCGTCAATTTAAAATATATATTTCTTATCTAAACCTAAATGACAGCGATATAGGCGAGAGGAGTTACGGTAGCTCGTTTGTTTGGGCTAACGACGCTATTCACGCAGCACTTTCGTCTTAAGAGGAAGCCTTAGCTCGGGCCGAACTCCGACGCGGCCTATTCAAATACATGTGAAACGCAAAAACGTTTTTCTGAAATAACCCCTGCACCGACTTTAATGAAATTTGCGGCATTTGAGAGGGAAAGTTAAATTCTAGTGACTGTTGGAAGCGGAATTTCGATTTACGGTTTCACTTTTGTTTAAAAGATTTTCAAATATCCGACAGTTTGAAAAAAATAGAAGCACGAAGTTTACAAATTCGTAACTCTGCATCAAGAACAGATATCGCGGTTCTGTAAAAGGCAACCATTGAATCATTCGAAGCAGACAAATTCGCTATGTCATTTTACATCTTACGTGAATTTGTTACGTTGTTTACAAGGGTTCTGCAAAAGCTGTATTTATATAATAATAAATTTGTTATGTTCATGTGTAACATATCAATTTTGTCCGCTTTAGATGTGCAATTATATGCAATTCACAGAATTGTATTACCATTTTTTTGTTTAGTTACAGAGTTGTAAACTTGATAGTTTCGTTTTCTGAGAATTTTCTATTTTTGCCAATTTTTTATTAAAAATTTACGACCTAAATTGAAAGTTCGAGACCAACAGCCACTAGATTTAAGTTTGGCTTTTAAATGCAACAAACCTCGTCAAAATTGGTGCAGTGGTTGCTGAGAAGAAAAACGATTTCTCCTTTTACATGTATTTAGATAGGAGCGCCCGAGCTAAAGCTTCCTCTTAAGCGTGTTTGCGAACGGCATGGGGGGTAAGACGCCTTCCTGAAATGAAACATTCCGAATAACTATTTGTTTGACGGTTTTACATATGTCGAGAGCCCCCGATCCGAACCACCTGCAAGTCGGCATGCAAAGGGGAACTCAGATGAAAGTTGACAAGCGGATAGGCTTTAAATTATCACAAAGATATCTTTATTCAAAGTCCTTACCATGAAGTGAAAGCGGACGTATAGGCATTTAAGTTTTCTGTGGTATTAAGGCCTCCTGTTAATATAAGGTTGCTGTCTTTTACAGCCTCCTAAATTTAAAAAGAAATTAAGTTATGAAAAAAAATTGTTGCGGTAAATGTGTAAACGCATACGCAAGAAGAGTCATAGTCCGTTTCCCAGCATTCACTCAATGAAGATGGAGCACGTCTATACTCTCACGTTGTAGTGATGTGAAGAACAGAACACTTCCAAAAGAGTGAGCCATGAATATAACTATAAGGTGAGCTTGCGCTGGAAAACACTCAAAGCACAACGATGGCTGCGCTTCATAGTAGTGCTTCCTCTAAATCTGGCGTATACGGATCAGGGCATGGGATCATCAGATTGGAATTCCCGTACATTGCAGCGCAATCTCGGGCTCTCAAATGTGATGGAGAATGTAAGTACGCCAGTATTCGCTTCACATGCGCAATCTGATTATATGACGCTCCTTCGCTATTGAATCCGTGAGAACATACTGGATATTGGAAAAACATGCAGGCGCGTTTTGAGCTAGCCGATAACTTTGGAACAGTGGTCAGACGCTAAAGAAAGCCCCTCCCTCCCAAGAAAAAGAATACAGTTCCTTTCAATATAAGCTGAAACATAGTGCTCGTGGTAAACGGGCCCCAAGACTACACATCGACGCCGACATACAGAAAACTCAAGAGCTGAACACTTTCCAATCACTGGTATTTATGAAACCAGCATTTCGTGGTTCAATGTAGCCCTGTAGTCCAAGGGCCAGTTCCACCACGGGTACTGTGTCAGAGCTCATATTTCATGTCAGCATTAATTGTCACAGAAACACCTTATCTTCTCTTTAAATCTTAAAATTATACAGCCAAAATACATGCAGCAAAACCCTCGTCTTGATATTTCAGTACTTTTCGTTCTAATTTACATGTCCACGCTGGTCCATATGTTACAAAGTATTGAAAATGTACCCAATGCTTTCCACAGGCAGCTGTTTTTATTCATTATGATACCAGGAAACCTAGCCTGATGCCACCAACGTTCAGAAATCTAATCAGCAGCGCGCACAATGTTCTCGCACACCTTGTGTCGTGTACCGTAGCGCTAAGGTGCTTCTTGTATAATGTAGGAGAATCGGTTGCAAAGGCAGAAGTGCACATGTGCTTAAGCTCATGAAGTTGATTTGTGCCAAGAAAACCCGGCCAAGCTTTCACACTTACTTTATAAGAAGCCTATAGCACTACCAATTTGCCGGCTGCTTTTAACTGCACCATTGAAAACTATTAAACCAGTACAAGCATTGGTGACATCATTTTATCATTCGAGTGTTCAGATTGGTAACCTCTGGATGCGGAGTAAGTTGAGAAGTTGTGTGGATAATTAACAAAGCTACGCTAATTAAATTATCAGTAATTTATCTTACGTCACTAAAGAAAAAACAGTTTGGAGCCCATCCTCGAGATTATGCAGCCGAGTGAAAAAAATGTTGATTGTACATAGTTTTGTAAGGACCATGCGAACCAAAATTTTCTAAGTAAACGCTCTTGGAAGGCGTACCTGACGCAGAAAAAGAACATAAGTCACAAAAAGAACAGCACTTCAGGACGGGACACACAGGAGGATCCACACACAAACTGCGCTCACAACTTGAAGCGCTGTTATTTCTGTGATAATCCAGCAACTAGCCCGTCGGTCACCCCTTGCAAATCTGGAAAGTCAACCTGACGGTACCTATAGCCTTTTGTGATGCTGTCATCAATACTATGGCCCCGTGAGCATACTCCTTGTGGCCATCCCGCTTTCGATTTTTATTCACGCTGTTGTTTCGAAGGCAATCAGTTTAAATTCTTATTGCCAATATAGCAGCGAACGTGTGCCGCCGAAAGCTTGCTTAGTCGCAGAAGCGATGCATGACGCAATGATCGTGCAGATATAGCGCGTCGCTGGCATCAAGACAATGCGCTGATAACAAAAGTGAACAGCTTGGTAGCTGGTCACGGAGCCGTGCCCATGGTGACGCTGTCGTCGCGATGAAATCTGGGGCGGTGGTATTGACGGTTGAGGCATTTATTTTCTTTATTTCTTTTTTATTAGCGAAGCCGTTAAGAGGAAGCCAACTCCGGCGCGGCCTACTCAAATAGATGTAAAACGCCCAAACGCTTTTCTCATATAACCCCTGGACCAATTTTACTGAAGTTTGCTGGATTCTGGAGAGAAAGGTAAATTGTAGTGACTTTTAGAAGCGGACTTTCCATTTAGGGCCTGAATGTTGCTAGAAGAATTTTAGAGATTCGAAAGCTCGAAAAGAGATAGAAGTGCGAAGTTTACAAATCAATATATCCGCATCAAGAATAGATATCACGGTTCTGTAAACGGCATCCATTATATCGTTCAAAGCGGACAAAATCGTTTTGTCGATTTAAATCTTACATGAACTCCTTACGTTGTGTACAAGGGTACTGAAAAAGCTGTATTTCCATATTACTAATTTTCTTTTGAGATTCATGTGTAATAGAATAATTTCGTCCGCTTTAGATATGCTGTAAGATGCAATGCACAGAACTGTGATATCATTTTTCATTGCCAAAACAGAGTTGTAAACTTGATGGTTTCGTTTTCCGAAAATTTGCGATTTTGCCAATTTTCAATAAACAAATGATGACCTTGTAGCGGCCGCAGTATCGGCGTCGCACGGGAGATGACGTAGAATCTCGCGTCTACACAGGGCTCGAGCGGCTGGCACGCTCCGGCACGGGCTCGCGTTCCGCAAGAGATTATTAAAAGAATTATACGCCAAGAGATCGAGTGTCGGTTCTTCCTCTCCCGCGAGAGCCCGAGACTTTACCGGTCTACGTGGTCGCCCGTCGCCGCAGTTTGGTGACCCCGACGTTCTGAGTCGTGTCAATGTCGTTTCCACGTTGACATCAGAACCTTTCATCATCGAGGCCGACTTACTCGCCAGTCAACAGCGTGACGACACTGAACTTCGTACACTCCGCAATTCGTCAACGTCCCTGAAATTGGAAGACGTCGTTGTGACCACAGATGGTACGTCCATCGTCTGCGATACTTCTAACGACACACCTACACCATACATTTCGGAATCCCTTCGCAGACGTCTATTCGAAACCGTGCACAACCTGTCGCACCCTAGCATACGCGCGACACAGATTCTTCTTTCTGGTCGTTTCGTTTGGCCTCGGCTAAACGCGCGAGTTCGCAATTGGGTTCGCTGCTGTTTGTCGTGTCAACGTTCGAAGATCCAGCGTCACCCCATTCCGCCTGCCAAGTCTTTTCTTCCACCGAATGCTCGTTTTGAAACCGTACACCTGGACCTCGTCGGCCCTCTCCCACCTTCGAAAGGTTACTGCTACATACTGACATGCATCGACCGTTATACACGGTGGCCAGAAGCTACAGCTATACCCGACATCTCAGCGCCCACTGTTGCAGCAGCTTTCATGTCTACGTGAATCGCAAGGTTCGGCTGCCCATCCACGATAATCACCGATCGCGGTCGGCAGTTTGACTCAGCGCTCTTCATCGAGCTACTCAAAATACTCGGAACGACACGTTTTCGCACAACTGCTTACCACCCGCAGTCCAATCGACTAGTTGAACGTGTTCACCGGCATCTCAAGGCCTCCCTTGAGGCTCATGAATCGACGGAGAAGTGGGTCCTACATTTGCCTCTCGTTTTACTTGGCATGAGAGCCACACTTGCCTCTCGTTTTACTTGGCATGAGAGCCACCGAGCCATGAGGGTGGGCTCGGTGGCTGCGCCACGACACTATCGTCTCGCCCACTGGTTTTCGCCATGCAGGTTGGTACAAGGCACAGCCTTTTTGCTAAGAGGTGTAGCGACTATTGTCTGGTGCAGCTTCCGAGCCCCCATTGCTGCCTTGCTCTTATGGGTGAATGTGTGGAACGGATTCGCCGCTTACTAATACTCTCTGGCGACGTTGAAATTAACCCGGGACCCGACATGAACGTTGTGTTGAAAGAATCGCAGAAGATTTCAGCCAGTCATCATCATCATCATCATCATCATCATCATCATCATCAGCCTGGTTACGCCCACTGCAGGGAAAAGGCCTCTCCCATATTTCTCCAACAACCCCGGTCATGTACTAATTGTGGCCATGCCGTCCCTGCAAATTTCTTAATTTCTCCGCAAACCTAACTTTCTGCCGTTCCCTGCTACGCTTCCCTTCCCTTGGAATCCAGTCCGTAACCCTTAATGACCATCGGTTTTCTTCCCTCCTCATTACATGTCCTGCCCATGCCCATTTCTTCTTCTTGATTTCAACTAAGATGTCATTAACTCGCGTTTGTTCCCTCACCCAATTTGCTCTTTTCTTTTCCCTTAACGTTACACCTATCATTCTTCTTTCCATAGCTCGTTGCGTCGTCCTCAATTTGAGTAGAACCCTTTTCGTAAGCCTCCAGGTTTCTGCCCCGTAGGTGAGTACTGGTAAGACACAGCTATTATACACTTTTCTCTTGAGGGATAATGGCAACCTGCTGTTCATGATCTGAGAATGCCTGCCAAACGCACCCCAGCCCATTCTTATTCTTCTGATTATTTCTGTCTCATGATCCGGATCCGCAGTCACTACCTGCCCTAAGTAGATAATAATAATATATGGGGTTTTACGTGCCAAAACCACTTTCTGATTATGAGGCACGCCGTAGTGGGGGACTCCGGAAATTTTGACCACCTGGGGTTCTTTAACGTGCACCTAAATCTAAGTACACGGGTGTTTTCGCATTTCGCCCCCATCGAAATGCGGCCGCCGTGGCCGGGATTCGATCCCGCGACCTCGTGCTCAGCAGCCTAACACCATAGCCACTGAGCCACCACGGCGGGTTGCCCTAAGTAGATGTATTCCCTTACGACTTCCAGTGCCTCACTGCCTATTGTAAACTGCTGTTCTCTTCCGAGACTGTTAAACATTACTTTAGTTTTCTGCAGATTCATTTTTAGACCCACTCTTCTGCTTTGCCTCTCCAGGTCAGTGAGCATGCATTGCAGTTGGTCCCCTGAGTTACTAAGCAAGGCAATATCATCAGCGAATCGCAAGTTACTAAGGTATTCTCCATTAACTTTTATCCCCATTTCTTCCCAATCCAGGTCTCTGAATACCTCCTGTAAACACGCTGTGAATAGCATTGGAGAGATCGTATCTCCCTGCCTGACGCCTTTCTTTATTGGGATTTTGTTGCTTTCTTTATGGAGGACTACGGTGGCTGTGGAGCCGCTATAGATATTTTTCAATATTTTTACATATGGCTCGTCTACACCCTGATTCCGTAAGCCAGTGATTCTTAGCACCCTCTGTAGCGTCGCACGTCTGACCGCCGCCGTGGTCAGTTGCTTCGCAGCTGCTGGGGACTGAGGGCCGGGGTTTGATTGTGTTGTTCATATAGGAGGTTGTGGCCAAGTACTGCACCAGGGTGGCCAATCCTGCTCTGGTGAGGGAGTGCGTTACCGGTTCTGGTCACCGGGATCAGGCCACACTCCAAGCCTGTTTACGCAAATTTATCAACACGCGGATTTTTTTTTTAATCCGGTGGAAAATTGCCGGCACCGGGATTCGAACCACGGACCTCGTGCACGCGAGGCGGGTGTTCTACCTCTACGCCACCGCTGCACCGCCAGCCAGTCAGAATACACTAATCAGTGAAGTTCAAGGCTTAAAAAGTCAGATTTTAAACACAGATAAGATTCTAATGGACTTGAACAAACGGATGACCGAACTGGAACATCATTACCAGCACCATGACCTCCTCTAAAATAGAGGAGGCCATGCCAGCACAATGCGTTGGCGGGCTAGTTGGTGCTAATACATGAATACTTTGTTTAGCGCAAAACGGCACACACGTCGTGTCGTTGTGCGCTAAACAAAGCATCACTACCAGGCCATGATATCACTTCAAAATGAATTAGAAGCTGTCAAATATGCCGCTGCTCAAACTGCGAGCGTGATACCCCGGCCTCGAAAATCGCCTAGACGATGCAGACAACCGGTCCCTAAAAAATTATCTAATTTTCTATGGCCTTCCTGATACTAACCCAAAAGAAACCTTTGCACAATCAAAAAAGCTGATCATTGATGAAATCACGGATATCATGAAGGTAAACCTTGAGTCCAAAGATATCGAACGTGCTCATCGCCTTGGACGCTATTCACGTAACCGGCACCATCCCATCATTATCAAATTCGCGTCATATAAAACGAAAGAATAGGTCCGGTCCAACGGCCGCAAACTGAAAGGCACAAATTATAGCGTGAGCGAAGATTTCTCACCCGCAGTTCGGAACGCCCGAAAACATCTTATCGCCTACGCCAAAAGTCAATCTATGCCTTTTTTCATGCGTTTCAAAACGCTCGTTATGGGTTCCCAGCGCTATGAATATGATGATTTGACGAAATCAGTTAAAAATATTCAGTAGCAATCATTGCACAAAACTCGTGCAGTTAATAACCGCCCTTCCACCGATAAGAAAAATCTTTCCCTATCTATCGTTTACACTAATGCCCGCAGTTTCATTCCCAAGCGTGACGCAATATCAAATCTCGTGACGTCTTCTAACAGCAACTTGCTAGTTCTAACGGTAACGTGGCTCACAAGTGAAATTAGCGACGATGAAGCAATCCAAGACGTGCCAAACTTCGATGTTTATCGCTGCGACCGTCAAGGTCGTCAATTATCCTGTACACCAATTATTATTTCTTCCAACTTCGAAATACTATGGCTTCCTATTCGCTCTTCCCCTCGATATGTTCTTCTATGTGTGTGCTACAGGCCACCTACCAGTAATCCAAACATCTCACCAGAACTTAACAGTACTTTATGCCAGATTACAGTAAGCCATCCTAACGCTCATATCCTTCTGTTCGGTGGTTTCAACTTGCCAATTATTGACTGGAATAACCTAATTTCCACAATAAATAACACAGAGGCGAAGGATTTCATCGACATCTGTTTGAATTTTAACTTAACACAGCTTATCTCAAAGCCGACACGCGTAACGCGCGACTGCGCAGACATTCTGGACCTTATACTTGCTGACCATCCAGCGATATTATCATCGGTTACCTACCTTCATCCTATCAGCGACCACAGTGTAATTCGTGCCACATTTGACTTTGCCCCAGCACCCCGCGTTTCCAGCAAAACTATCAACCTGTATGAAAAAGCAAATTTTGAAGCTATAAATGAAGAATTATGCACTTTTTTTTGCAGTCTTTGAAACCTCATTCAATGAACGATCTGTTCAAGACAACTGGGAACTGTTTAGAAATAAAATGAATGAACTAGCAAACAAGTATATTCCGAAACTAACATTCCGTGCGAATCATCAGAACCCCTGGTTCAATAACAATTTAAAGATGTTGGAAAATAAGAAAAAAAAGACTTTTCCGTAGTGCCATGCTGAAACCAAGCCCAACATCATGGGATAAATATTACGCCTCTGAGAGTGAAAACTTACGTGCTGTCCGCAATGCCAAATGGACTTTTTTCAATAATGACTTACCTAAAATGTTAACAGACAACCCCAAGAAATTTTGGAAAGTTATCAACCCAAGTAACACACGCACTGTAACTCTTGTTGAATGTGGGTGAAATCATGCCTGAAACTGAGTGCACACTCATATTTAACAACGCATTTTCGGCAGTATTTTCTAATGATAATAACGTTCCATTGACTAATGTCCCCTGCAACATAGCTTCTAGCATGCCGAGCGTGGTGTTTCATCCTGGTGGTGTTTTGCGCATAATTGAAAACCTTAAACTTTCATCCTCAGTAGGTATAGATGGTATAAACTCTAAACTGCTAAAAAATACAAAATATATTTCTTCATCATTTTTTTGTCTTATATTCTCGCAGTAACTTTCTACAGGTTTCATGCCTCACGTCTGGAAGGTGGGGAAGGTCATTCCCATATACAAGTCTGGTAATAAGAACACACCGCTAAATTATCGACGCATCTCTATAACTAGCCTTCCTTGCAAAATCATGGAACACGTCATCTACTCCCTGATCATAAATCATTTGGACGCGAATCAATTTTTTCATTCGGCACAGCATGGGTTCCGCAAGTGTTTCTCTACCGAAAAGCAACTAGCTGTGTTTCTACACGACTTATGCCATCACCCTAGAGGAAAAGCTGGGCCGGAAAAGTGGGAACCTCTATGGCGCCGCCCTGTTGCTACTGGTCAATGTGGCCAGCGCAATTACTATTGAAAGAGCTGAGAACAAGTACAGGTCACCTTTGTTTTGTCATCTAAAAACGCATACCTGATGGCTTTATGAAGGTGGTACGTTAATATTAAGTTTACAGAAAGCGATCGCTTAGTCCGTGACTTATGTAAATCACGATGTACGCATTCATGCAATAAAGGATGACGCGAATTTCGGTTTCGAATCTGTTTTTTGGGTGCGTAGTAGTTTCGTTTAGGTTTGACATGCGATCGCGCGTCGACATCGAACGCTATGGCACACTCGTGCCTTATGTGGCACCGAAGCCCCGAAGTGGTCTGGCATATACCTTCACATGTAAGGAAACGAATGTATCTCCTTGTTGAGAATATCACGCGAAGGGCTCGGCCGGCTGCCGTCTGTTTGAGGCGGCCAATTTGCATCAATAACCTTTGTGAAGCGACTAAGCTAAGAGGTCTCGATAGAGGTTTCGAAAGAGATCCGAGTCCCGAGCGTACTTGGCCCTTAATACTCTTGGTTACCTGGGTCTTGACGCCAGAGGTCGAACTAAGAGGTTGAAACCACCTTGGTCTTTCGCGAGCCTCGATTGTTCGTTGGCAGTTCCTCACGTTCGTGCTAAGCGGAGTTCTCCTTTGGCGGCAACGCGTTCGCTCTAACTGGAACATCTTGAAACTGAATATGCACGTCATCTTCAAATTTTTACTGACGGCGCTGTGCACAAGGTCAGAGGATCTAGTGCAGCTGCTTTTCACATTCCCTCTTTGAAGTATGATTGGTCCGTTCGCTTCACTGCAGTCGTGTCCTCCACAACGGCCGAAAGCGTTGCCATTGAGGCAGCTCTCAAAAAGCTACGGTTTTGTATGCCTCAACCTGTTGTCATTCTTACAGATTCGAAATCCGCCCTTCAAAGGTTAGAGCACGGGTTCCCTACTGATGCCGTATCTCTAAGCTCCCTACGTTCGGTGCAAAATCTCCGTGTCAGAGGCTTCTCCATACGATTCCAATGGGTGCCATCACACATAGGTATCATAGGCAACGAGATGGCGGACAGCCTCGCCCATAGAGCGCTGCCTGGGCGTCCTTTGAGAAAAGTGCCTCAAGAAGACAAGAGACTCTTCAGAGAAGCGGTGTCGTGCCACTTCTGTTCTTTGTGGAGCTCACCTCACAAGCCATGTGTGATCAAGGGTCTCAAAAGAAACCAAGCCACCTTACTGCTCCGCATTTGCACGGGCTCTGCTCGTACCCCTGCGTGGATGTACAAGACTGGCCTGGCGTTATCACCATTATGTTCAACGTGTGGTGTGTGCGGTGACATAGAACATTACCTAATGTGCTGTACTGTGTATAATGTGGAAAGGCGGGTGTTATTCGGGTCCCTCAAGAACGCAGGACTTCCTCACAGTTCTCTTCAGGACATTGTTTTCCCGCGCGGGAACCGGTTGTGTAGGCTTCTGTTAAATTACCTACAGGACACGGATTTGGTTTCTACATAGTGAACTGAGGAGTGAACATTTGTAATTGGGAGGTCTGTGTCGGATTATGTGACATTTATTGTAAGTGTCGCTACGGTGGAGCAATTGCCGGCAGCAACTGCAAGGCTTCCCACCAGTAGCCTACAACAACTCAACTCAACTCAATATCACACGAGTAGGCAGCTCTTGTGGTACATCACAATCGTTTGAGAAGCGTCACAGTAGAGCATTTTTCTGCATGCGGAGTGGTGTTTTTATTTGCAGGTTTCCCTTCAGTAGGAAATTGCTGGACAGGCGGACCAGCGCACCGGAATTGTACTGGCGAAGCCACAAGCAACTCAAAGAATCTGTTTAATTGTTGCGCTTTGAACAATCATGCTTCTACAAAGGCCACAGCAGAAAAACAGCCTGATGCCGAGTATTTCTGTGCCACGAAGTAATCAAGAGGCGAGTGCCTAATGCGGACGAACTCGAGTGCATCGAGACTTAGAACGACAGAAAGCTGAGCTAGTTCGTAAGGATTCATTATGCAAAACAGAGGTGAGGCATGCAGACAGGACACAAGAGTAGAGAAGTGGGCGGCGCTCGTGTTGTTTGCTTGTAAATACTCTACTCTTGTGTCCTGTCTGCACGCCTCACCTCCGTTTTGCATAACGAGTGCATCAACCCTACTAAAAAATCCTATTTGTTTTCAAACGGGTTTCATCAAATAGGGTTATGGAACGGGACCCCGTTTGATCCTGTTCAGTCCTGACCTGTTTAAATCCCGTTTATTCCCGTTTAAACCTGACCCGTTTAAATCCTGTTTAAACCTGACCCGTTTAAATCCTGTTTAATCCTGACCCGTTTGAATCCTGTTTAATCCTGACCCGTTTAATCCCGTCCTATCTAACCCAGACCTGTTTGGCCCTGTTCAGACCTATTTTTTGCTACATCCATACCAGGTCCTTTCAGAATGGATTGATGTTGCTTAATATAATGTACTCTTTACACCTATTTTGTACACTTGTGTATTTGCGATCAGCATTGAAGAGAAGTAGATCTGCATTAGGTTCGCAACAAGAATGCCACTTTCATATGTAGGTTTGCCTGGTACATTGCTTGATACGAAGATGAACACAATTTTCGGCATAAATTGATTAGCACTACCAACACTGATGTGATACATCATGAACAAGTTTTGTATGACCCACGAGTACGTTCTCTATGTATGACCTACAAGAAAATGCACCCTGAAGAAGATTGTACCTCATTTTCATATTTACTACAAGTATGCAAATGTAATTCTTGCAAGTTTAGTATATGTTCGATTACTTGTACTCGTCTTAATGCAGTGCTTTTTGCTGTAATGGTTTGTTCACAAATCCACAGTAAAGCGTAATTTTGGGGTGAAAAATGTCAGGCAAAGTATTGGCATGTACTTGTAAGTGAAAAAGACAAGTATACTTTACGTAGGTATTTCTGTACACCCACTTGAGCTTTCATTAAGCCTGAAGTCCTCCGGCTTAAATAAAAGCATGTCATAAATGTCCCAAGCACTGTTTATTGGACCTTCTAATGGTATTTCGATGCATCCAGTCTGCCGAGAGAAGACCGCTGGAGTGGGTTGCTTGGGTGAGAGCGAGCAGGGCACCTGAAAAAGTAAAGCCAATAATTTATCTTGACTCATGCAACAGGTTAGCACATAGGCAAATTTGCCTATGTTCTCACAGATAAGAAAGGTTCAGCATTCCGGTCATAAAAGATAATGAATAAATCTTATTGAAAAATATGTGGTTTCATGCACTGCCGATGTTTCAAGGGAACATGGATTACTGTGGGAGAATAAGCTGTCATAATTAGCAGGCGATTGAAGCAAGTCTTATAGGAAAAAGATGGACACATCGTTTGATTAACAATAACTACTAGTATTGAAGCAACAGAATACAAACATGAAATACTTTTAAAAACAACACCGACAGGTTGAGATAATAAATTATTCAGAAACTAAACCCTTCTGCCAGCAAAATACCGCAGTGTACTGGCTTTGACATTGCGCTGCTCAGGCAGAGGGCATGGGATTGAATCCTGGCCACAATGGCTGCATTTAGATGGCAGGGAAATGCCAAAACCCCTATGTAAGCTCTATTGGGTACACGTTAAAGGAGACTAGGGATCCCACCAACTTCAAGTTATAAAAACCGGGGTAAATTTCGAGATAAGCAAACTCACAAAAGTAGAAGGCCCTGGCCATGCGAAGACCATATAAAGCCTTTTAAGGTAGGTGCCAGCAGCCGCTAAATTTCTTGCAATAGCGAAACATAGCAGAAGCGGTATTTTGGCGTAGATCACTTTTGCAAGGTATTTAACAATTTGACACCCGACATGTTGTGCATCTATGGGCAACAGCAATTCTGGCATAGATCATAGCAAACACTGTTGCAACTAGGTATACATAGACACATAGGTATAGGTACAGTCGCCGACTGATTTTCCGGACATGATTACTCGGTCTGCTTCACAGCATCGCCATTCTCCCCATGGACCATAATGTATAACAACTTCCAAAAATTCGGACGCCTTGCAACCTCTCGTCTGATTTTTCGGACAATCCTTGAGCCAACTTGATCGAGAGCACCATGCACCGACTCTGACCGTTGCATGGTTCTACTTGCTGAACGCCATTTTTGTTTTGAACGGAGCCTCCTTGCTGCCCCACGAAGTGGCGCTACTGCAAATCCCTGCTCATCATCATCGTTTCTGCCTGGTTTGTAGCTACAGCAGTTCCGGTCTCAGCTTAGTATGCAATGTCAAGACAATCCAGCAGCTGATTTGTTTGTTTCTTCGTGCACGACGCTGCAAGTAGGCCAGGTTTTTTGTTTGTGCAACTGATGTCGGCGTGACGATGTTTGACGAAGCAAGATGGGCCAATTCATTTCACTAATATTTAGAATAGCTACCTGTAAGCACCACCTACCTTTCAACAACGTTTGCAAAGCAAAAACCTCATCCTGAAAATCTGCACATGAAGAAATCGGCAGCATCATCAGCGTGGGGCCTCAAGATAATTCGGCAAGCCAAGAAATTACTGACAGCATGAGTGCAATCATGCCAACAGGAAATCAGTGGCTGAATAATGCACCTTCTACCACTTGGTAGACAATGCATTTTCGCAAGGCCCTAACTATGGCAGATCATTGTTCAGGAGTTCCCAAATGCACAACTCTATGCCATTTTCATGCTGACTCTAGGGAAGCACCTCTGCACAGTTGCAAGAAAAAAAGCTAGATGCCCCAAGAGAAATGAGCCCACTCAAGCCATGGAAGTTATGTTTACCTTGTCTTCCTACAACTACTCTAAACCTAGGACTGCTGTTTTGCACAAGGGAACAAACGTCAACATTGGTGCCTCGCCCAACACAAGTGGTCTGCGCCGTAGAAGGTGCCATCAGTCAGCCCACAGATGAGGCCCACACCAGTGCTGTCAGTGTGCTGTACAAATTGCAGAAGCACAGCCTACAAGCTTGTCTGCCTTAGTGTGATCGCAATAATGAACGAAAACCAACGAATCAAGTTTGTTTCGTGCTGAGAACAGTTGCCTCATGCTGGATTTTCCTACAATTCTTTCTAAGCACAGATAATGCTTGGTTTGTTGTGTAGGCATGTAAATAATGAAAAAGCCTGCATCACTATCTCTGAAAAAAAAAATCATGTAAGAAAGCACGTACAGTACACAGGTGCAGTGTCTATCACATACCATTTCGTGCAGTAGAGGCTGCATCGGATAAACCGGCCAATGTATAAATGACTGGCAGCGTGACCAAGCAAACTTGATGCGTGGGTCAGTTAGCAGTGGTAGTGCACTACTCTCGGTGCACATGCACCTATGTTTGAAAGCTGCTTGATCGTGACAAAATATAAAGACAAAAGCGCTGGAGAGATATCTGAGGCTTTTCTTATATGTATGACGAGGAACCTAGCACTAGCTCCCCATGCAGAGAATTACTAGGCAGTGAGACTGCTTCATATCAATGTAAAACAAGTGTCACACTCACCATGTGATGCGTCCTTTTTGTTTCTGTGCAAACAATATGTATTCAGATCTATTCTCCCCCCTTTCACCTTTTGCACAATATTACTGTGCGAGCTATAATACTGAACTGTTAGTAGCACTCTGTCCTGTTGCCTCCTTTCTTTCCTTGTGAATTGCGTGCTAAATACGGCTTTTTTTAGTGAAAGAGCACTAGTTTAACGCATAAACTAGCGCCATGGCACTTTGCAATAAAGGACTGTTGTAATTCTCTAAAAATATGTCCATGCAGAACAGTGTCAAAAGAACGCCTTAAAGAAAGAACATGAGTGTATCTATCATAAAGACCAATCCTTGTCTTTTTTCCTTAACATAATTTTCAATACCGATATTAAAGTACAAGCTCACCATATTATATCACCTTGTCAATGAAGCAAGGCACAATGGCGCCCAACTGTCGCGGGACCAACTTGGATGTGGAGATCAGCGCAGACCAGCAACATAGCATGGTCTGCTTACACTCCTTCTCCAGGTCCAGCCATACCTATAGCAGCTATAAAACAAGTGAGCTTAGAATCACAAGCGAAACAATATAAAAAGTGACGCTGAACAAAGCAACTTTCGTTAGGCATAAATAGGATCGAAATGCTGACATTATGCACATAAGTAACTTCACTTTGAGCAACAAAGCATCCAATTTAAGAAAGATATGTATGAGCTATCTATGTGAGAAAGATCAATCAAACGCCCTCTATTTGCTATACCCCTCCCCTTATGCATGGATGTCTCCCTGACTGAGTGAGCTGGGCTGATCTCAGGTATAGTGTAATTAAAGGGTGTCACTTGGTGGGCCAATCCCGATACCATTGCATGACTTGTGCAATAATTTTAATGTGTATTGTAATGCTGGCCATCCTGCAGGCACTGCAACATTATAGCACCCATAAGGCTAATGGTATTACCTGATAAGGTTAACTAATAAGTGTCCCCAGAAGCATAACTCGGCATGTATACTCGGAGGCCATTATTATAAGAGAAGCAATAGCAGAGGTGAAGCTTTATCTTGTGCCATATGCAAAATGGCCGAGCACGCCCAGCTTTTGGTTACATTCTCACTTGTGACCACTGCAACAGGCTGACTGACATGCGTAACCAGCAGTTTGTAGGACCACATTTTCATAACCTGCCATTTTTTTACATCTGAAGAGATCAGCCTCAAGCTCCATGATGCGCTGCACTCAAGAAGCATTATAAACTGGCAACATTTAAATGCTATACTGCATGGTTTGTCGCATGCTTTAGGAATTTACTTATTTATTATACACATAGCTCATAGGCTCCAGTTGGAGAATTGCATGCGGTGGCAAGAAAACAAATTCTCAACTAACAAAGAGAACATTCAACAAAACAAGTCAGACCAAAGAAAAAAAAAATAACATACTCTCATAATGAGACTATGTATCTGGCAGCTAGCTTATAAAAAAAGACAATTAACCCGCCGTGGTTGCTCAGTGGCTATGGTGTCGGGCTGCTGAGCACGAGGTCGCGGGATCGAATCCGGGCCACGGTGGCCGCATTCCGATGGGGGCGAAATGCGAAAACACCCGTGTACTTAGATTTAGGTGCACGGTAAAGAACCCCAGGTGGTCAAAATTTCCGGAGTCCTCCACTACGGCGTGCCTCATAATCAGAAAGTGGTTTTGGCATGTAAAACCCCAAATATTATTATAAAAAGACAATTAGGAATATTTTACTACTGGTAGCGCTTTAGGGGATGGAATGTAGAATTCCAAGCATCATACACTTTTAAGCCACCTTTCGTGGCTTTTTGTTTTGAAGTTGTTTGTTTGAAGTGTTTTGTTACAGTAATGTAACACAATAATGGAATGCACAACAGTGAATACTTAGAAAAATGTAATTAAGAACATGGAGTCTATGTGGGCACAGATGTTAGAATTCTACATGAAAGCACAATAATAAAGGTGGGCAGAGCATTTATGCTTTTGTCGGGCAACCTACAGCAAGACATACAGGTAAAAGGATATGCATGCCTCACAACACAGTCCCTAAAAATATATGTCACAATACAGTGAGTAGGTATATCATGCTTATCTACAATAGCCCCTAATTATATTTACCTCAGAGGGGGCTACCTATGTAACTTGATCAAACTGAAGGTGGGCCAAATTCTAAATATACGATTCAAGTAGACAGAAAATGGACGTTATGAATATGGCATCTACAGCAAAAGTGTTGTACATTATCGTTGTACATTATGTCATACCTGCCAACCTGTGAACATAATATTTTGTAAAAATGCTGCAGACACTAAATTCTTTGTCGGGGACATAGCACACATTATTTTAAAGCTTGCTCTCAGCACCCGCATTGTTGCATACTCACACACATTATTAATAAAGGGAAAATCGCACATCCACCCACTCGCAGCAATTGCTACAAAAGAAACCCGTACGGATTCCTCGAAAGGAAAGCCTCACAGTTGAAAAAAAGAAACCGTGCAGGTCCGGGACCACTGTCTTTCCGGGACAGCCGCTTTACAATCTAAGATAACCAGGCGGCTAGCAGATGGCCGGGCGAATTCGAATTTGTCGACAACATGAAGCAAAGGCAAGGGTCTGACGTAATAGTTCTGCGGAAACGCGTAAGGTGTAGAGAGGTAATTAATAAAGGGGAAAAAATATTACGTCAAACCCTTGCCTTTGCTTCGCGTTGTCAACTAATTCGACTTCGCCCTGCCATGTGCTAGCCACCTGGTTATCTCAGATGGTAGAGTGGCTGCATCGGAAAGGTGGTAGTCCGGGGTTCGAGTCCCGGACCAGGACGAATTTTTCTTCAACTGTGCGGCTTTCCTTTGTAGCAAATGCTATGAGCGGGCGGATGTCTGATTTTCCCTTCAATAATTACTTCTCTCCACCTCGTGTGTTTGCGCAGAACTATTACGTCACACACACATTATCAACCATTATTTAACTTGTAGTGCAGCACAAAAAGCAGCAGCGAACTTGAAACCAGTAACTGACAACTTTGTTTTCTTTTTTTAGATTACAGAGCTTTTTCAGCGTGTTTGCTGCTGCCACTTTACGCTGCTCCATGAATTTATCTGACCAAACTTCCCTAAAGCAAGTGCCCCTCTGATGTTCTCGTTAGAGATATTGCATCGCTAATAATAAACCAGTACCATTACAATTTATTTTTTACATGCATTTTAACAATGTCATGCCCTTAATCTCTCAACAGCTTTAAAACATCTTAACCAACACAACTTCATTGTCTTTCTAAAGTGACATTCATAAAATTGTAAAATGAGCCCACATTTGTAAACCCACGAAAAATTCAGGAGAGTTTCCAAACATGGATGATACCAACAAAATCTGCAGCTCGTGTAAGTGGCAGCAACTGCTTTGCACGCACCTTGTCACAGCATGCTCATCAGGTACTTTGCCGTGCTGTTGAGGCTGCAGAAGTGCCGCAGGTGCATATGTGGAGGTGCCTCTGGTTCACAAAATCTTGTCATCCCTAAACAATAATAAATGCCTAATTTATTGTAATCCCTGCAACCAACTGCAAACTTGTGATATAAAAAGATCACGTCATATTTTGAAAAAAAGTCTCATACAACCAGTTACATGAAGCTGCAACTGGTTGTGCAAATATCTGACCGTAACATCACAGGCGGTTAAATAACACGTAAATCGAACTGTAGCAAACATGAATCTACTATGAAAAGGTTCACACAAACGTACAGCTGTATAACGTGAAATGTGAGTTGTACTATCAAAAAATTCCTTAGGACATGAAAAGCGTTCCAAAACCTAATTTGTTTATGCGGCGCAACAAAGCACTGCTCCCAAAGGACGATGCGCTCAAAATTTCAACAGACCACCTCTTTTTCTGGAGAGACAATACAGAAAAGAGAAAGATTTTTCGATTAAAAAGAAACATTGCTTTTGTAATTTCGGCTTCTCTGCAAGATCGGAACCCTTTACAAGTACACGAAAACACACAGAACACTAATACACGTCATCTGACGACACTCTATAAACAGACGAATTTCCATACAAGCTGAAAATCTGGCCATGCGTCGACGAAGAAATCGGGTGCTATCTCGCGCAGCTGTTAGCTGTGAAGACGACACATCGACGTACTACTTCTGGAAATGCCTATACCATTTCTCAATGAAAAATTATGTACACAAACAGTAACTTTCTTTGCTTGAATTTTTGTGCCCATTTAGATCAAAGAACCACCCGCGCTAGCGTGCTTCATAGGTGAAAGTAAATAAACCACAGATAGAGCTGTTGGTAACATGAATACGTTTTAGGGCAATTTCCATGGAACTTTTTGCTAAATGTGCACTGCGACATGAAGAACAACCATTTGAAAAGCACATTTATAATTCTTGCTGCTTTACTCATTCGGATTCGGTTGTTGTACGGATCTTGCGATACGTACAAGAACGCACACTTCACGAACCAGAGACAGGAAGAATGCGCGCAAGCGCCGGACTTACCTTTCTAGGCGTACTCGGAAAACGCTCCTTTTAGCGTCACAGGTGCCGCGGCATCGACTGCACCAACGGTCCTTCCGGCGCACACACTGTTGAATTGCGGATCAACTACAGGACGTAAGAGCACAATTTTCACCAAATTCTTCCGTACAGTGTGATACGATGCGAGAGTGCCAGAGGAGGAGATCCTTTTCGTGAGCCCGGAACAAAGAAAGTGGCGAAGGCTCATACCTTCGACATCGGCGCACCACACGAAGGGTACTGCGGGCTACATTACGCGGTCCCAGGGGTTTTGTGATTCTCAATGAATACAAAATGCACCACAATTACTCTCGGCACAGCGTACACACGATTAAACAACTGCATCGGACGGCGTCAATGCAGCGCGCACTCACATGTAGCTAAGGCTGAAGACGGCAAAATAATATCACCTGTAACTTTACCGGCGCTACCTGTGCTGCCATCTGTAGGCCGCCACCGAAAGCGACCGTGCTTTCGGTGATCTCATGGATGGTGACGGCGTTGTATTTCGATGTTATGCGAGTCGTACAGCGTCTTGTACGACGTGTTTCAGCAACGTTGCTTTTAATAGAGAGGACAGCAATGTGCGTATACGCCGTATAGACGTCCCACCCACTTGAATAACACAACAGGAAATTTTCAGTCTGTCGTATTTTGGGACGTTGTGACTGTCGTTCTGTTCTCTGTAGTGTGACGTCTTGTAGTCGAAAATTCTGTAGCTTCTGATCAATATATTTGATTAAAAATTGACAGAGACCTTTTTAAGGTTAAGAAAAATTATTAATACAAAAAAAAAAGAAAGTAGAAAAAAAAAGCTTTCGCACAGGATTTGAACTGCGGACCTCACGATTCCGAGGCAAGCATCTTACCACCGCACCACGCCGAACACGCCCACACCTCGACTAGGTTAGTAATATAAATCTCTCTCTGGGTTGCTGTTTACATTTTAAAAGCCAAGATGCGCTTTCACTTCACCGGTCGCGTCAACTGCCGTATCTCTATATGCGCAAAAGTGTTGTTACCATCGACAGGTACATCGTGGAATGCTAGAACATCAATTTTGCTGTAACGATATCCATATTTAATAAGAAATTCAGAAATAGACAACGGTGACCGGGGACACTGAAGGTTTTTACTGCTAATTTCGACACTTGTCTCTTGCTCTTTACACTTTTGAGCTCGCATATAATTCGTGCGTTCAATGCAAAATAGCTACATAAACACTCGTGGGTGAGTCTTGATCCGGACAGTATACTGGCTTCTCACGGCAGCGCTGTACCAGATTAATGAGACCCGAGCGAGAAAGCTTTTCACGCAACTTTGTGGAACAATCCAAAACTTCTTTTCCGCTTCGCATAAGCTCGTGCAATATTTCTGGGAAATTAACTAATGTGTCAGTGTAACCGCACATGTAAGTCCACAGGACTGTGTGCCCCATCTTACCAAATAAAACAAAGCGGATACGCAGCCATTCCCGCAGATGGTATGATTTTGATCAGCGGCCGATTTTGAGGAGGCCGGTAGCGCGTTGCTGGTGCCGCGTCGTCACGGCACAATTATAACAATTGGCCACGTCGACTTTAATACCGGTGTCGGTGCTATCAGTATTGCCGGCTTCAGAGAAGCACGATTGAATACCGCGCAAGAGAAAAGTGCAGTGTACACCACCGATGCGAAGCTGACATTTTAAAGGGCCGCGACGGAAAGTGCTTCTGTTGCGACTTCAGAACTCTTGGCCGTCGCGACCGAATGTTTCTGTTGCGACGTCAGAATTGCTGTCGTAACGTCAGAAATGTCTGTCGCAGCTACAGAAACGTTAGGAACTTCTGTCGTACAACAGAAATTTCTGTATATGCAGCAGGAATTCCTGTTGTCTTTTTCAACTGGGCAGGACCGGGAATCGGTTTGAAATTCGCAGCTAGCATATCGCAGTTTGGTCTGTGAATGTTCCGAGGTGTTCACGCAATTTCTGTAGAGCTTGATAATGGCCCAATTTAGCACTAGGGGTTAAATTGTCAGGATGTCGAACAATAAAAAAGCTCCTCCCCAGTTATATTCAAGCATTAAACTGGTATGCATGATACCATCCAGTATAGTTGCCACAAAGCTCCAGATTAAACCAGCTTTTGTGACAAACAGGCGACCCTATATGGTGCCACTGCGTCCAGTATAAGCCAGTTTAGTTGCAAACAGGGCTCCTGTTAAGACCCATTTCTGCGTGAACTGGTCATGCCTATACCTGCTTGCATGCCAAACGGGACCCCGTTCAGACCTGTTCGTGTGTGAACTGGTCCTGTTTATACCTCTTTGAATGCCAAACGGGACCCCGTTCAGACCTGTTCGCGTGTAAACTGGTCCAGTTTATACCTGTTTGAATGTCAAACGGGACCCCGTTCAGACCTGTTCGTGTGTAAACTGGTCCAGTTTATACCTGTTTGCATGCCAAACGGGACCCCGTTCAAACCTGTTCATGTGTAAACTGGTCCTGTTTATACCTGTTTGTTGCTAAACAGGTCCCTGTTAGAACCAGTTTAAACCTGTATAACCCAGTTTGAATTTAAATAGGATTTTCCAATAGGGAACCCATATATTAATAGCTTAGGCGTTTTATTAACTGTACAATATTTTCAACACTTCCTTGCATGCCATTTCATGTGGAATATCTTTTCTGGTCACACATTTGTGCAGCAAATCTATTTGCATGATCGACTCCGGGCCTGGGGGACCGTTCACTTGCACTTGATGCTGAGTCTTTTACATGTATCCATAAACTGCAAATATGCACATCAGATCCCTGCGAGCATTTTCAAAATTCAATTATTTTCGACAACAGGCCCGAATCCCGAATAATCCCGAATACCACTAAGCAGCTGGGACACATTTTTATTGACCATACTCGCAGGTAAAATAAGTACATCATGTGGACAGCTCCAGCTCATTTTCCTTAAGTCAGTGTGTACAAGGGTTATGCAAAAATAATTTTTTTCTCGCGCACCGATTAATTTGCTGTATAAGCAACAGAACCCACCACGTTAGTGTAACGTATCTTGTGCATCATACTAATATGTGCTTTCATTTACCAAGTGAGATGAGTTACTTTTATGGCTCATTCAGTCATATCACACTGCAAGCTGCATTCATCAATCTTCAATTGGATTTTGCAAATGTTTAATGAAACATGTTTCCCTTTTATGCAGATATGCAATGGCAAGCCCTTCCATGTGTTCCAAAAGTAAAATTTAAGCTCTAAATTAAAGAAGGTATTTCTAGTCAGAAACAAGCAAAAATGGTGACTGCAGAGTATCAGAAGCCCAAGGTACAGAAATTATGAGAAGTGTCAAATGATTTTAAGGAAAGAGTCGTATTTGAAAATGCAAGACTCTTTAGTGGAGGTCAAGCAAGTCAATATAGGTAGAATACTCTGCAAAATTATGCGAGTGAGGGGATGTCAAACAATGGGTCAGGAAATGCATTGTTTTTCTGCAAAAGAAAAGCTGATTGCCATTATATAAGTCACTTTAGCATCATGATAAATTCAGAAATAAACAAAAAAACAAGACACGCAAAAATAAAAAAAAACATTTATTGATATTCCAGCAGAACTTTTTGTTGGACTAGTTGGTGCATATTACTGAAGTACTATAGCGCCAAACAGAACACGCGACACAAGAAGAAGAGACACGGACATAAGCGCTCATCCGTGTCTCGTCTTCTTGTGTCGTCTGTTTGGCGCTATAGCACTTCAGCCATGTAATGATGCTCTCTCCACACTGGGATAAATAAAAACAAACACATCACATCTAATGTGGACATATCAGATGCCTTATGAAACACTAAAGGAACAATTCAGTTTCGAGCTATGGCACTTGCCACATAGATGTGGGGGGGCCTTGCACCAATAGTGATAGTTACCACTGCATTTAGAAATTGAAAGCATTCGTGCAGACAAGGATGATTCTTTATATTTTTGGCAACCACTTCAAATGCCTCCACCAAGTGTTACAATGCTGCACGCAGCCATACTAAGGATCTCGCAGCAACACCTGCAGGTAAAAAGCAGAAGCAGTCAAAGTGCTGGTGTGTTCTGGACACTATGTTTGAAAACTTTTAGGCAAAAAGAGTGCAAGAAGCAGACATAACAACTGCATTTATTTCCATAATTCCCCATTTAAATGGCCCTTTCTTTTTGCTTAGACAATGCCTACGCCTAGCCACAGCAGCTCCCTCATACAGACTCCGCAAGCCAAGAGGCCGTGGAGGCAAATGCAGGTAAGAGGCAATAAGCAATAGCACTGGTATCGACATTCATCTAATTTCTTTTTATTTCGTTTAGGCAGCCAGCACACCTCGAACAGCCACCTTGACTGCGGGTGTGTCACCCTAGTCGCCAAGGAAACATTTGAGGGAAAATGACAGGCAACGTGAACAGCCACTTCTCCATGTAAACAATACTCTTTCTCTCGGATGACTCCTACGCCTCGCCATGCCAGCACACTTGTGCACAAAGATGCCGCAGAGGCACGTGCAGATCAGAGGCAAGAAGCAGTGGCACTGGTGTCGACATTTACCCAATTTCTTTTTCTTACACTGAGGCACCCAGCACACCTCGAACAGCCACCTTGACTGCGGGTGTGTTAGTAGATTCCTGTTGTACATATGCTCATATTAAACTTCAGTAAACTTGAACTTCATAATAAACTTGAAGGCAAATGGGACATTGATGCATTGTATTTTTGAACATTTATTGTACGCATACAATATATGTTATACTTTGCAGTGCTACAGAGCATATTTTGAAGCTTCCCCCTATATTTTGCACCTTTAATTACATATGTGTTGTGTGGCCCTCAATGCAGTTCATGTTGTAGCAGCTGCTTTGTCTGTGTATCGCACATTGGCTTAAGCTCGTTATATCTACATACTTCTCTCACATATACAAAATAAAGTTCTATGTAGTCCTCAGTGTTACAACAAAAAATGAAAGTAAACAATCCGATCGTAGAATTGTTTATTACAGTGATTCTTACGACAGTTACTGACAAGTTGGCAACTTGAACTGGTCAATCGGTCCATAGCCTCCTCTATTTTTCAAAAATAAAGGAGGCTATGATCAGTCATGGCAAGGAATTGTATGTATACATAAAAAAAGGGGGTTATGTGTGTGTTTGTAGTGGGGGTATAGGATTAGGGCGGTACGAAAAAATGTACCAACACCGTCCTCTAGACCCATTCCGTTACGGTACCGTATCAAAGCGTATTATGCATAAAGTTCATACAACCAACACTGATATTACTACAGACGCCAGGCGACGCGAGCTACATTTGTCATGATGCATTCGCGACTGCACCGGATGCCCTCCAGATTATTCTCGTTAATCGTGCTCACTGCGCTGAGGCAAAAGAAAGATCATGGGCGCAGGTGCCTTTAAAGTATCTCGACCTTGCGAGGCACGGCTGCGCGTGCGAGGGGAGCTGTCCGTGCGAACACTCCCTGGCACACACCTGCCTCGGCGGCCCCAACCTACGTACCGTTCCGCTTCGAGCTTTGATCCCCCCACTGTCCCTCGGGTGCCCTGGAGTTCCTGCGCCGCCTGCTCTACTATCATCTCAGGTGCTCTCTTGAGACTTCCGTTTGTCGGTTACATGTGCCCTACAGCTGGATCATTACTTATACTAATAAAAAACCCGATCTATCGTCACGACGATAGATCGCGAAAGCGGCTTTTGCAACATACGGCACCCGTGCGAAGAGAATTACGGAACGCCAACGAGGAATCTGACCACAGCTTCGAGCTTGTAACGTCGTCGAGTGACACTCCTTCAACAGGCGTGAACGCTGAAAACTGCATACCGCCGGAAACTTGAACAGGATCATCCCTCGGTTGCATAACTGCCAGCTGTACGGCAAACATGGACCACACCCACACCATCCCGCAACATAGAATAAAGAACCGACTTATAAAGCCCAAACACACGGCTGTAGGCACAAACCACAACACTACAAGAGACGCCATGCTGCTACGCTGCTTCTGTTGCCGGATTAAAACTGACTACTGTCACCAAGTCTAGCAATCGTCTCACGAGCTGGCAACGTCGGCGCGTAGCAACATGGCGGCGCTCTTGCGGTTCCCGATTTTAATGCATGGGCCCTATGGGTAGCTTGTCCTCTGGACTCTATGCAGCGCCTCCTTTAAAAATGGATGTGGCTTAGCTAACGTTAAGCCCAGGATGCGAAGCATACTAGCCTTTATTTTAGTTGTTGAACCACTGTTTAGCCTGGTGAACTGCTGTTGCTTGGCTATATTTGGTTCGGCTAGACGAAGAAACAACTCATGCGTTACTCTGCTTCACCTTCAAGAGTGGAACGCGACAGCGTTCCCGTCGACCCGCCAAGGGGTGTAAGACAATGGGCTACGGCGCAGCGACTACGCGCCCCGCATTGGACGCGGTGAGCGTCGAGCAACGCAGCGTTCGGCGCGGCAACGAAATGTGCGCCTGAGCAAGCGACGCACGCCTGAGCCTTAGAAACAGCTCGTTTCTAGGGCAACACCGCATTCACTAGAGGCGCTTTTGTACCGCTTTGAAGCATCGTACTCGTGGCTCAGTAAATAAAGAAAAAAAAATACTCTTGGCTCAGTGGTAGCGTCTCCGTCTCACACTCCGGAGACCCTGGTTCGATTCCTACCCTGCCCATCTTGCAAGAGTTGAGCCAAAGCCACCTAGAAAATCAGTCTCTGTAGCATGCCGCAACCTTCGCTTCTCATTCCAACGAGCAGCTCTGTCTCCAGGAGGCATCTTACCTCGCGAGTGTCTAGCAGAGGCAAGCGCAGCTGCTTATATTGGCCTCGAGCTCCACCACTGGAAAAGCTGGCGCCACCGTCGGCGTGACGTGCTAGGAGGGATCACGTGGACATAGCGGCCGCGTCGGCTGCTTCGGGCGCGCCGAAGCGAGCTGAAAACGAGTATAAATTCCCTCGTACACTGCGGTCCTCATTTAGTGGCGAAATTTTCCCGCTTCGAGTGTCTCCTTTACAACGCTTGAAAGCACTACAATAGGTAGTGGCTGCCCTTGAAGGCGCGCAACATGGCAGGCTACTACTCGGTGCCGCAGGGCCGGACGCTCGTAACGGAGGCCGGTGTCAGCCTTATTCACACGTAGCCGCAGGACAAGAAGCTGCGTGAACCTTGGCTCGCGAAACATAAAACCGGCAAACAGTCATCGGCTACAACTCGGGTATGCAGCAAGCACAGACGCGAGGAAGATTTCTGCTACGGCGCCCGGTCTGCGATGTTCTGAAAACGCGCACTGAGACGCTCGCCCGAGTCAGCTGCCCGACTAATGTCATGACGGTTTGGTCTATGAACTTGTCGATGCTATAGATACTGGCAAGTTCAGTGGAATGGAAAGGGAGCGGTAAGAAGCACATTTTAAAGAAGCATGGCATATGGTCATGTTTGTGTTATGAATTAATGCACTGGATTACAAAGAGGAGCAGCGGGAAATTGCACGCTGAGAACACCGATAAACATACAGTGCGACGCAACTCGAGAAATAATATTGAAAGCTCAAAGAATTTAGAAGAAAAAAAAAAGATTGAATCGTCGCGATGGCACATCAGAGTCCCTACAATGGCATCGAAGTCCCTGGCATCGAAGTCCCTACAAGACATTATTTTTGAACAGCGCTGATAGCGCCCACGCAACAATGGTTGCTTGTATACTGTTAAATGCTCATATTCTGCGGCCTGTAGCTCATGGCACGGTGCGAAAACGCGCGCGCGGAGAAAGCGAAACAGTGCGCGGACAAGCATGCAGACGCGCAGTCGGTCGCTGCGAATCTGCGCGATCGCTGCATTGAGGCTTCGTTCTAGTACACTCCATTTAGTTATACAAACACTATAAGAACATATTTCACATAGTTTGCTCTCAGCGTTTACCTACCTTTCACGCAAGAAGCCGGTTCGGGAGACTCCATCACGGCGACCGCGCACAGTGGCGTTCACTGTACGTTTTCGGTAAAGAGATAGCGTCTGTAAACGATTGTGTGCTTTCAGTTTGCCCAAGATTATTATTTAGACACTAAGAAACTTCTCTCGTTTCGAAAGTACTTACAGAAATGTCCGGGAGAGCTCGCGCGTGGTGTTTTCAGTAAGCGCTGACAGCAAAACCTATGAGGAGCGCGCCACGTGATCCCTCATACTACGCCAGCGAGGCGCTTCCGATAGATGGCGACTCCGTAACTCCTCGCCGCCAATACCGCCGCGAGCGACGGCGCGAGTTGGGGCCCCGTTTCTCCTCTGTCGTGACGTCACGGTGTCACGTGGTATGGGAGGCGACACCGCCGCGCCTGAGGAGCTGGGTTGAGTTCTCGTAATATGCTTCGCATAAAAGAAGCCTGCCGCGTGCGCCGAAAACCTGCTGCCCTTACCTTTCCCCTTTTCCTCCTTTTTACTCGAGGCGGTAGCTAGCGATCGTTGCGGTGGTCGCTTGCAACACATGCGCGCATGCGCACATCACCGCATGGCTGCGCGGCCGCCGCTACCGCCGCCACTGATCTCCACGCAACACCCCAGTTACAGTATTCTAGTACACTGTACCCCAGTCCCCTTGGCGGAGATATGGACGTAAGTGGCGCCATCTCTTGACAACTGACCACAACTCAAGGCGCGACGGCTACAATGGGTAAGCGACGCCGCAGGCGTCTTTCTAGAGGAGGCGTTGCTCTATGCCTCCGTGCTCTATGCCATAACCTGCCGACTACGTTGCCGAACTGCAAGCTTTCTTCAGCCAGATACGGCCCGTGCCTACACGTTCAGAAGAAGCAAGGTCCCCGTACGTTTCTCCCACACTCGCCTCTGCTACCCACATTTTCGTGCGTAACTGTGCCGTGCGGAAGACTTTGCAGCCACACTACATCGGGCCGTATAAGCGATAGCGGGCCGCGCGCGCGCGGACGGCTCGCCTCGAAACGCGGCAACAGGATTGAATTGGCTACCGCCGTGTTCACATTTACCGATAGATGGAGCTACGGGGTCCCTCTTGGTAGAGTCACTGGAAAAAAATTTCAGAGTACCGCATTCGTTTTCCCCGCGCCGCCGACGCGTTCATTGGCCCAAACGTACCACGTGACCTCTGGGGTGCCATATACCTTCCAAGCGCCGGGCGGGCCGGCTAAGTTAGAGCGCAGGCAGCGCAGGTTCCCTGCGTTTTTTGTGTGTGTGCGTGTGTGTGTGCGCGTGTGTGCGTGTGTGTGTGTGTGTCGTGTTCCGACGTGCGTATCCACGCTCACATTTGACTGCAAGGAAATTCTGCCTGGCTGCTGCGCCTTCGGATGCAGCAACCGAACTGAGTCTGGAAAGACTTTTTACTAGATTCCGACCGGGAAAAATGACCGAGAGCGTCGTTCTGCGTGGTTACACAGAATCGGCCGGGAGAACTTCAAGCCTACAAAAAACACCCGCGTGTGCGAGGTATCAGTACACCTTGCTTGTGCTTTTCGGCAATGTTTTAGAAGATATTTAAGCGAAGTGCATGCGGTGTTAGCGATGCTACGAAAATAGGTGTTCATTGCAGGGATCGTTCGCGTCTTGCACGCTTGACGCGGGTACACGTGCACGCGTTTGTTGCTCAACACACGCGGTTATTCCGTGCTCGTGGCACGCGAAGGCACACTTGTTGCGCGAGAATTCCGCGTCCTCACGTGCACCAGGCACTCGCAT
The DNA here is from genome assembly GCF_038994185.2 of Dermacentor albipictus. NCBI lineage: Eukaryota > Metazoa > Arthropoda > Arachnida > Ixodida > Ixodidae > Dermacentor > Dermacentor albipictus. Next base: position 13,877,680 of record NC_091828.1, on the reverse strand, counting down.
GATTTCTGCGCGCATGTGAGCGCGCTCGCGCCTCGAGTCACTCGACCCATATGGCACTTGTTTTTCGCAGGTCGTGACGATCGCAGTCAATAAAAACATGGTCAATACGAGGCCCATGATACTTCCTTTTTTACACTTATCCTTTGCTCATTTATACATACGCATTTCGACATTGAAACCGATGGCCAGGTGATATTCTCAACACATGCTTCAAATTTTGAGCTTGTAAGCCGAGCACATGCAATGAACTGAAGTCAGCATACATATTATGTTTTATGTTGAAATGCTACGGTGCATAACCAAATAATGTTGTGCTTGATGCATAACAGGAAATACAAAACAACAGAATACCCAGTAGCTTTAGTTTCACTCTGTCACTATGCATGTTACATAAGCCGCTCTAAAAGCACAAGAATTTTATACATCGCCTATGTAACTTAGAAAAGAAAAGTGCTGCGTCACCAGCGGGCGTTCCTACTTTTTTTTACAGAGGCAGCAAATCTTGGCAGTCTAAGAAAACAGTCATAAATAAGTTGAGAAGAGTAGCCGCTCATGAACGCACTAGACAGCCGCGTTCATAAATCCCAATGTAGCAAGCTCTCGCTCATTATCAGTGTACAGAAGTACATATACGTTGCTGTAATCACGAAAATGGCTCATATTAGCCTTCCACAAGATTTAGTGCGCAAAATGGTCATCGAAGTTGGTTTTTACGCCTGCTGTGCACAGATCGTCTTACGATCACGGCCAAACACCGGTGCGGACACGGCAGTCGCAGTGTGTCGTGCGTATACGGCGAACAAAGTCGCCCTGCAGAATCGAGAACGCGTGGTATCCGTTTACAAACTAAATTAGATGTATCCGATTTAGCTTGTGAAATTATACAATGAACGTACGTGCCTGTGACACTGTCAGGTGTTAGTTTCGTCCTGCTTGGAAACATTCAATAGAAGCCGATGGCGGTCCACGATGTTCATGCCCAAAAAGCAAAGGTTGCCTCATTCCGGCTCGAAGTGACGAAATGTTTCCTTCGTAGCTCGCTCCGCGGAAGGGGAAAAAAAACGCGTGCATAAGCTCCGGATAGAAGCGCTAAGCTGCTGCCCTCAATCGTAGCACAGTTCCAGCAGTAAACACGATCGGCGTGCAAAACAACCACCGGCTGCATTACTTCGCACAACAAAACATTTTATTTTCGTTCTTAGCAACCGTTATCTCCGGGCAGAAAGTATTTGTACTTCAGTAAACACTCAACCCGATGTGTCATCGAATATCAAGCTCTTCCAACACGGCGGCCTTCCCGCGATGCAGTCGGCTTGGAAGGCATATGGCGGTGGCCGCTCAGTGTTGCCAGTCAAATTCCGACCTTTGCGGTACTCTGAAATTTTTTCCAGTGACTCTACCTCTTGGTAAAACCCCTAAACTTTCCAAAAGTAGCGCCATTCTTAGATCTTTCCGCCACCCCGCTCACCCAGGCGCTTCCTCCTCCACTCCTCCTGTCGCCCCAGCCTCCTCCGCTCCCCCATTGGCCAATCTGTGTCACGTGAAAGCGGGCCCCGCGCTTTTGTATATTTTTTTCTTTCCGGCGCAGAGCAGGCGCCGCGCTTTTGTATATCTTTTCTTTCCAGCGCGCTGCGACCCCCAATCTTGGGCCTGCGCGACGCAGTACGGCAGGCGGTTTGAAGGAGCGCGGTAGTTTTATACAATGTGTTAGGGCCGAGTGCTTAATTGCGATGCCGTGCTGCTGCGCCTACGGTTGCCACAACAGACCCAGTGACGGCAAAAAGCTTTTTGTTTTACCATCCGCCGGGCGCAACGCAAAACGAAGAAAAGTGTGGATTCACAAGATCGGGCGGGCTGACTTCGAGCAAGTGGCAAAGAACGCGCGGCTTTGTGAAGTGACACGGCTCCTCCAACCTCTTCTTTTGACGCCCGTGTCAAAACGGGCCCGTGTCCAGTGCATTGGGGGTGCGTTAAAGAACCCCAGCTGCAAAAAAAAAAATTAATCCAGAGCCCCCATTATGGCGTGCCTTATGAGATCGTGGTGTTGGGATGTAAAACCCAAGAATCAACTTTTCTTCTGTCTTGTGTGCCTTGCCTTGACTGTTCCAGTTAACGCAACACTGCTTCCTTGTGAAAACTTACAACGCAAAAGAATACAGACGCACGTAGTATACAGAGATAAAATTAGCACTTCAACAAAAGTGTTGCTGGTGCCAATGAGGGAGGGGGATAATTATTTTCTGAATCTCTTTCCAGTTGTCCCATCAAGTTCCTTCTTTCTTTTCTATCAAATTCTAACCATTTGCACTGTAATAAATAAATAACGATTTCATATGCTGGTACGTTGTTAAAATTATCTATACCGCCTATGTGCGAAAACGTTGCTCATGGCCACCACAACCTGTGCATGAGCTACGTACATCTGTAAAAGGCGCGGAACAGAAACGGCCCTGCTGCCAGGCATTGCTGACCGCAGACAGTCGGAATCTCTCACGCGCCGGCCGAACAAAAGCATCCTGTACGTAAATTAACCTACGAAACCACGTGCACATACTTTCGCGCTGTCAAAACCTGAAACTCTGGTAATTACTGGCGTGTCTGAGCACACCGCGTGCTTGCGTCGTGTTTCAGCAACACGAACTTTCAACGTGCGCGCGCTTTACGCCTTAAATACGCCTTGAATAATGGTGCTTTTCTCTATTTCTTCCGCAAATCCGACACGACATTCTTAAGGCCAGTTATCGACTGACAAAGCAAGATCTAGATTGAAAAAACTGCTCCGCAGGACTCGAACGAACTTTTCCGCGGATTTCCTCCCGTAGCGTGTTAGCCGTCGTCTGCTACGGCAGGCCCACCACCAGCGGCGCCACCGTCGAGGCCGCGCCGAGCGGAGGAGGAGGGAAGTGAATGGCGCTACTTTGGGAGATTGAGGGGCTTTACCTCTTGGCGTGCGTCGCGTAGGTGTAGCTAAAAGCGTTTTAGATGGCGTGCACGTAAGGTACGTAGGCTTTTCACGTTTGCGTACGTGAAGCCTCTACCTAAAACTGTCTGTTGTTTTCTAGAGCGTCGTCCGACGACGTTTGTTGTGAATGTCAACGGAATTCAGTTAATGTTATGTTTGTTTTGAATGAAGAGGGGGCAGGCAGATCTAAAAAAAGAAAAACAAATGATATGTCAACGTGATTGAAGCCCATATGTCGCGGTGGTGCACCATATGAAAAAGGGCACGGAAGGACCAACACCGTTCATGAACTCTTGAGGAGTCTGGTTCACTATGACCTTAGTGGGAATTTTGTATATATATATACATATTTTTCATTTCGCTTTACTCCATATTCTTAGGCATACTATTAGAAAAAAAATGGTTTGTTATATTTTGTAAACATTGTTACTGTTGTGAAAAGAAATATTTCCTGCATGCACCAACAGTGAGATTTGTAATATTGTTGGTATCTGTGCCGTTCTTTGGTAGGGCTGATTTTGCTTATTTTTCACTCGTGCAACAATATTGTACACCATTTTTGTTTTTGTTCCTAATAAAATGTACGAAATTGAAAGTGCATTCGAAAATAAACGCAATTTTATGCGCTCAGAGAACAATGTCGCCTGCTCGTTAAAATCATTGCTGGAATTATTGTGTACAATTATAAGTAAGCTTCTTTGATACTAAAATAATTAATATTAATAATAGTATTATTATATGGTATTATTAATAATACTAAAATAAAATAATTTTTCATAAGTATATGCGCCGTATATTTCTTTCCGGCGATGTGTACGCACACGTCGCATTTATGGCGCAAGAAAACTGTCCGCAACTTGACCAAGTGCGGTCAGCTTGGGCAACGGTCCGCTGCTAAGAGAGCGGCGCACGCTCGACGCTAGCCTTAGCGGACCGCAGTGGACAATTACACGGTGTTTAGTGGTTCTAGATGTTGATAAAACGAATCATCGTGCTAACATTATCGTCACAGTAGCTGCTGCTACAAACTACCGCAAGCTGCCCACTTTGGTGGCGAACCAGCACCCAAATTTATGTACTCACGAGGTCATGGATAACGCCTCTCGAGCCGTCGCAGTCACAATGGTAATTTTTTTTTTAATATATAGCACAAAATGAGAGTTGACGCCTTTCCGGTAATACAGATAGCAACAACTTACGCTATGCGGTGAAATAACCCGCATAGTGTAGGCGCAGAACTGCAAAACGTTTCAGGTGAAAATGTTCGTAGCGCCATCTCTCGGAGGCGACATCAAGGGCCTCAAGCGGAGCCGTCATCTGAGCCCACTACCCCTATTCTAGCACACTGTAAACATATTAAAAGCTGAATGTATCGGTCATGAGGTAATTGATTTTCTACAGGAACTATATCAAGAAAATAATGTTGAAATAACATGGGAAGTAATTAAGAGTACGAAAACTGTCGAGGCTCACAAAGGATTAAGGCAAGGTTGTCCTCTATCACCGCTGCTGTTCATGCTTTATATGATAAGCATGGAAAGAAGGTTACAACGAAGCAATCTAGGGTATAGTCTGTCGTACAGATTAGGCGAAAAGGTTGTTGAGCAACGACTACCAGGTTTAATGTATGCGGACGATATTGCGCTGTCAGCAGATAGCCAGGAAGATTTGCAAACTCTGGTTAATTACTGTGGGGACGAAGGAGACAGTTTAGGTTTCAGTTTTAGTGCAGCTAAGTCTGGTGGGATGTTTTTCAACGATACAACTCATCAGGAGCTTACAATACAAGGCCACGAAATACCCCGAGTGGCCGAATACAAGTATATCGGGGTACGGATAAACAAAGGGCAGATGTACACGGAAAAGCACGAACAGTCTCTCATAGCAAAAGGGCGAAGAGATGCCGGGATAATGAAACATAGGGCATTGTGGGGGTACAACAGGTATGAGGTACTGAGAGGCATTTGAAAGGGAGTAATGGTGCCGGGGCTTACTTTCGGGAATGTGGTCCTGTGTTTAAGGACAGAGGTTCAGTCGAGACTAGAAGTAATTCAGAGAGCTGTGGGAAGGTTAGGAACCACGGGAAAACCACAAACGAAGCAGTACAGGGAGATAAGGTCTGGGCATCGTTCGATGCACGGGAAGCTCAGAGTAAAATCTTATACGAAAAACGTCTGAGGAAATTGGATGATAACAGGTGGGCAGCTAAGGTGTTTAAATACCTATAGAGAAAGAGCGTTGACTCACAATGGTGGAAAAGAACTAGGAAGCTAACCAGTAAGTATGCAAGACACGAGGACGAAGAAAGACAGAGCATTAAACGACAGGTTAAAAACGCGGGAGGTAAAAATTGGATAAATTCAATGGAAAAAAAGCGTAGTGTGGAACTATATCAATAATGGAAACAGCAGATCAGGAAGAAAGCGTTTTATGATAACTCAAGAGGCAGTGCCCTACTCTTTGAAGCTAGATCAGGATGTCTTAGAATGCGGAGCTATAAAAAGAAATTTAACGAAGAAGAAGACACATGTACTGTGTGTGGTAAATATGTAGAAACAATGGAACACCTCATACTGAAATGTGATGGTATCGAGCCCGATGTCGATGTGGCCAAAGTCACCCTCCCTGAGGCCCTAGAGTTCAGAGGTAATCATAGTCATGTAAATAAATATGCGGTGGAAATTAGCAAAAGGTGACTGGAGGATTGGTGGCTTAAAAGCAGAGAGGTGACATAAGGTTAAAAGAGTAGGAAGACGTATTTAAAGAAAATCCAGAAATTCAATAACACACAACACAAATAAAAATAAAAGGCAAAATAAAAATCTGAGCATGGTGGCAACTGCCATCGCCCCGTTTCAAAGGGGACGCTCCTACCTTCCTTCCATCCATCCAGCGACGTCTTGGCAGCAGCATGTAAAATGCAACATGGTACTTTTTCCAAAAAAAATTACCCTATTGGCAAGACCAAGTGTTACACTGAACAACTGCAAGACTTCAAAATCAGATCTTGCTGCGAAAACTGCGCAAGAATCAGCAGTAAGCACAAAATCTGTTTCAAGAAGATTGCAAGCAACATAAGTACATTCTAGTAGGCATCATAGAAATCTCTATACTGTATCAAGATAAGGAAAATCGAGGGTTTCCTTTTTTCTGTCCGATTCACGTCTGACATTATGGCAACAAATGGTTGCTTGTATTGTGCAGAGAAAACCTACATGTTCAATTAAAAATAAATTCAGCCTTCAGTACCTACACATAGCATACACAAAACGACCAATTGTGATTTTTGACCATATATTATGCACACAGAGGTGTTCGGTTTTAGTTTCTCCCACAAACAATTAATTATTGGTGTTTTTTGCTGCATCCAACTGACCACTTTGTGAATGAAATCCTTGAAGTGTGTGTCAAGGCTTTTTTACATCCACCCTGTTTTGATTGGCACATGCTTCAGTACGGGGGTGCGCCCCACTGTCAAGCCAGTCATAGGCTTTTTGAGTGCACCCCTAACATCCCTGATGTTGAAATAAAGGTATTTGTATTTGTCTTTTATTAAATAAGAAAATATGCAATAAAATGTTGCCACTATGCTAAGGCAGCAGTACGGCTTACTAATTCAGTTTAATTTACTCAAATCTTAACCTGCACTTGAGTATTCTACATAACAATATTGGTTTGAATAAACAGCCACAGCAGCAGACTGCCTTGGGCATTCAGACTGGGATACATAGCGCAAAAAAAAAATTGACACAGAGACAAGCAGAACACAGGACGAGCGCTCGTCCTGTGTTCTGCTTGTCTCTGTGTCAATTTTTTTTGCGCTATGTATCCCAGTCTGAATGAATCTCACCAACACGCCCAAACTTCTTCCCTGCTAAAGTGCCTTGGGCATGCATGTTACTGCTCTGTTCTGCACACATTGGAACGAAGGCATTTGTGATGACACTATTGGAACTCAGGCCGGAGCTTCCAGACTCCCTCGCCGTCTTGCTGCCTGTGGAACTCGCAGATTTTGCTGAGCAGGGCCTTAAACACAGGTGCCCTGCCATGCACTTTGTCCTTGAAGGCAGCCAGCACTTCACTGGTGCTTGCCTGCCCATCCACCCTTGCACCAAAGGCCACAAAGGTCTGCAGGTCTGAGAGGAGCTCATCAAATTCCCCATCCCCTGTCTCCAGAAAGGGTTCAAAAGACTCCGCAGGCTTTCTAGCTCGGATGCAAGCAAGCAGCTCGCTCGAAGATGCAGGAGTTGATGATGCCTCCTCTTGAGTGAAGACGTTGGCTTCCTTGAACATGAGTGAGCTTGGCTTTTTTGTGGGTGGCTTTGATTGAGATGATGTGGCTGGTGCTGCCTGACCTGTTGCTTGCTTCTGGCCAAAACAAGGCCTGGAAAAAATCAAGGCATTAATTGGGGCTTGTTGGTCTGTTATACTGGGATCCTCAAAGCACTAAAAAAAGACAGGCACAGAAATTGAAGAAACGGCCTGCTGAACAAGAAATTCACTGGACCAAGGCATTCATCCAGGCTAGTTGGTCTGCCATACTGGCATCTTTGTTACTGGTTAAAAAGACAGGGACTGACATTGAAGAAGAGGCCTGTTGAACTAGAAATGAACTTGACTAAGGCATTGGATTCGAGCTAGTCGGTCTGTGAAACTGGGATGCTAAGTAGCGCTTAAAGGGCAATTATGGCTATTTTTGACCATATCAGGGTAATGACAATTTTAAGCCGCTGGCCTTCCTGTCACGCGTCCGGTAGTAGAATTTCTCCACAAAGTCAAAAAGTATTTTAGGTTAGCCAAAAAAGTGTGCAGATGCCATGACTATACGAATCAATATGTTATGAGAAGCATACCTTGGGTACCTAAATATCTAACATTGCTAAGGGTTCTGCAAATCAATACTGGACGATAAAGTGACCCATAATAAATTATTACAGAAACTCTACGCCATCGGATTGAATAACAGGCTTACTGAATTCATACGGGCTTATCTACAAAATAGGTATCGGTATGTCTAAGTTGACAAGTACTGTTCGGAGACTTTACGGGTGACATCAGGGGTACCGCAAGGGTCAGTTCTGGGACCGATCTTATTCCTCATTTATGTTAATGACATTGTGAAAGTCATACACAGTGTTATTAAGATAAAGCTTTTTGCGGACAACTGCGTTCTTTATACCTTGGTTAAATCTGTAGACGACCAAACTACGCTTAATAAAACACTCGCAGAAGTTTCAGGCTGGTGCAAGAAATGGGACATGCTCTTAAACGCTGACAAGTGCTTAGTCCTCCGTGTATGCAGGAACAAAACTATTTTACAACATTCTTATTCTGTGGATGGCATTGTGCTTAAGGAATCACCTGCTGTTAAGTATCTCGGGATTGCTATTACAGAAAATCTCAGTTGGGACCTTCATATTGATACAGTCTGCACTAAAGCTTTTATATCTCTCTGGTTCATTCAACTAAAGCTTTCAAAAGCCCCTATAAACCTAAAATTAGCAGCATACAAAGCGTTGGTCCGGCCCTGTCTTGAGTATGATTCGTGTATATGGGACCCTTATACAGAAAAAAACATTGCCAAATTACAAAGAGTTCGGAGAACCGCGGCTAGATTCATTTGCAACCGATATAAGCGCACTGACAGCGTGACAGAAATGATTGCTTATCTTGGTATCGATACACTTAAAGCTAGACGCACCGAATGCAGAGGAAAATACTTGTATTTAATGTATAACAACATAATACAAATCAACAATTCCAATTTCATTACTCCTGCACAAGCTTGCGTTTTGATAATGGGAAAATGTTACAGGAATACAATGCTCGAAACGATGCTTTTAAATATTCATTTTTTTCGAAAACCATACGCACCTGGAATAAATTACCGAAATATATTGTAGACAGTACAACTGTCGAAGGGTTTCTTACAAACTTGAGAATGCATGGGTAAAGGGTACTTACATTATGTTATATGCAGTGTTTCATGTCTTGATTTATTATACTTGCTTTTTATTGCTGTTGTGGATTTCTGATGTATTTCCATTTGCACCTACTGCATTGTGTTATATGCACTGTTTCATGTCTTGATTTATTGTATTTAGTTTTTATTGCTGTTGTGGATTTCTGATGTATTTCTATTTGTGTCTACTCCTGCTTGGAGTCAAGAGACTCCGCAATATTCTCAAATAAATAAATAAATAAATAAAAAACCCAATGTGTTTGCATGAATTAATTAGTAGCTGTGTGTGTTGTGACGACCATCATGTTGGGTTCTACATAGGCAGTCGATGAGTGTAATCGAGACCAACACGGATTCTGACATCATCGGCAACTATGCGATCATATGCACGGTGTGTCATGTGGTGTTTGTAAAACAATGATGGCATTTGTACTATGGTGAAGCAATGCTAAAGCATGATTAATTTGTGCTCCTATCAGGGAAAAGGAGAAGTAATTTTGTTGAAAGGGAACAAAAGTCACAATAGTGCTGGCTCGAGTGACAGAGAGGAATCGTAACGAGTCCTCTTTGACATTGTGCCATCCGCTGGAGGAGTTGCCAGTGTGCCATCAACGACCGACTTTCCGGACGCCTGATAATTCGGACGGCTTGCACTTTTTGCTGTGACCGCCGGTCTGAAACAGCATTAATCAAAGCCACCACCATTGCTGCCGTCTTGATTACTTTGTCGCCTCGAACTGGCGCTCGCACGCAGATCTGCTGGCAGCCATACGCACCACCGCGGCAACGCAAGGCCTAGCTTTTTCGATGTTCGCTACTAAGCTTCTTGCCGTTCTGTGCTGTGTTTTTCACTGAAAGAATTCGCCGCCGTCGGCAATGACAACCCCTCCGCCTTTGTGGTCCTTGCGATTTGTTTCGAAGCTCGGAAAGCATGGCGCATTGCATAATGCTGATTCCCGAAAGACAGCTTCGCCTCACTTCTTTTGTCAATGTTACATGGTGAAGCATAAGCGTGGTAAGGGGGCAGTTGTCATGGAACACAGTATGTATTCCTTAATCTATCCCATATGTATTCCATGCATGCACTCGCCATCTCCTGTCACAGTACGAGCACCGATACGCCTAATTAGTGTACTGGCAGGCCTTCTGAGCTTTTTCGAGAAGTACATGTTGCTTTCCCATGGTGCTCCCCTTGTTCCCCTCCATCCTTCCTTGTTTACGCCAAAGCGATCATATTTATGGTCTCTTCAGCAAGCTTTTTTGGATGTGCCTATGGCGATTTGAGCCCCTAAAGGGCCCCTCACCAGGTCTGGTCATTTTTAGCTGACAAGCGCTGTGCATACTATGCACGCTAACAATTGCGCTTGCTAAGTATTGCATTGCTACGCGCTGCTGAAAGAGCTGAAATTTCAAACCGAATGCCATCTGCCCTTCTCCTTGCAGGCACTATGTTCCCAGTCAGAGAGCGGATGTAATCGCACAAGTACACCTATGTACATCACACTGCTGTGACGTTGCTCGTAGTGACACGTGACTTCGAGAATTATTCATGGCAACATCTGTTATTTGTGTCATCTGTTGCTTCAAGAGATGAATTAAAATTTAGAGAAATAATAAAACACAAACCGAATGTCTGTGTGTTCATTTTACTTCACACCGGTGCAAGATCTACTTCCATTCCGTCTGCATGTTCCCACGTCGTGCAGTTGCACGCTCAGACAATGAAAAAATTTCATTTTCTACAATATTCGAGCGTGCGATTACGCTCTATGATCCGCTTGTGTCTTCCTCAGTATTCCCGTAGCACTGGCTTATAGCGCTAGTCAGGTGTTCTAGTGCACAGCACGCAAATTCATGTGCTGCGCAAAACAAAACAAAATGCAACAGCTTGCGAGCGACGCCATCGGCAGAAGTGCACCGCGCAGCAAGAAAGCAAGGGAAAAAATGAAGGCGGGCCCGTGATGTATGCGTCACGCGATCCTTGAGCTCCGGCATGGGAGAAGGCAGGGAAAGAATTGTGCTTGCAGAGGCTAGACGGGGCAAGTGGAAAGAATGTCTCTCTTGATCTTGGGTTCGCGGCACTGAAATATCTTTAGCTCGGCTATTAATGAACCAAATTGAAAAATTCTTGCAGCAGACCACCCCCTAGAGAGCACTCAACTTCCAGAGTATAACTGAAATTTGCTATGTGGCCTGGTGAGGGGCCCTGTAAGGGCAGTAAAAGACAAGTGTACATTTTTTCGAACTGCTCGATTTTTCAGACGCTTTCGCGGCCCCTAGGGAGCCAGAAAAATCGGACGTTGGCTGTACAACTGATTAAGAGGATGCTTCAAATGGTCCGTGGGGTGAACATGTGGCGGAAGGAGGACGAGAACAGAAACGACCTACGCATTGAGGAATTAACGGGAAAGGAAGTGTGCGACGGTTTCTTTGAAGGAGCTTGAGCTCAAGAAACAGTGTTGGCTGATGCCGAAATGTCCTGCCCTTCTGTTTTCTTTTTGAATAAAAGAAACACTAGTCCTTACTATTCAAACTGCATTAAGTTTATTTTTTTATTTTTTAACATGCTTACTAGAGAGTGGCAGGATCGAGTTACATGGTGTCAACCTGTCTTGACATAAAATGAAGTTCTGCGTCACTCAGGGAATTTTCCAAAGGCATTTGGGGAATTTGTAAATGTCAACTTCGTAGACACTCTGAAATACAGTCGACTTCTGTTAATTCCACCCTGACAAGACCGACAAAATTGATTGAATTATGCGGCGGGTCGAACTAAAGAAAATGCAGAAAATACCTCATTGCAAATTGAAGATTCACCTCGCTGTATTTGCCCGACTCTACACTCACCCGAATCAAATATGCTCCCACTTTCTATGTGTCGAAAGTAAAAAACTTACCGTAAAAATTCCATTAAAGCTCCTAAAAAAAGTAGAAATGCAACTGAATACTGGTAAACACAGCTCCAAGACGGGACAAAAGAAAGACACAGAAGCACAGTACAAGCGGTAATGAAACACTTTTTGTTAACGTAGCAATGTAACGTACACCTGATTTTTTTATTAATAATAAAATGGCCCAGAGTTTAATACGTGTTGCACAACGATGGGACGGTTTCTTGAAGTCGCTTTGCCATAATGCGTTTGTGTTACGCACAAAGCATACAAATGCCGCGAAGGCAGTTTTTTATAGGGTGTTCGATTGCACCACGCAAACTATTTTCAGCCCAACTTTTTTAAAAGAAAAAAACAAAAATGTGCGAGTTACAATTGGGTAAATAGTGTAATCAGACAGTGTGAGCTATGGCTGTTGCTTGAAAATCTTCCTAGGGCCAGCCAAAAATATGCGTTTTCAAAAGGAGATCATTTGTGTTCCGCATCCCTATCTCCTAAACCCTGCGAAGACAGACACAGCTGTTGGGGTTCTACTGGGGTACCATAGAGGTCAGGTGCATGCATGCTGACTGGTCAAGTTCAAATTATCCAGTGAAGGTCAAAAGTTTTATCCCATAGAAATGCATGGGCGCCGACCGGGATCGAATTACGGAAGTCTACTGTAATGGGCAGTAGGGTACTGTAATAATGGGCAAAGCCCTGCTATTACACTAAAAATAAAAATTTCGACCATTCCCATGATGACAAAAAGCCAACCTCAAGGAACAGAAAACTACAGCCAGTTCAGATATCAAGAATGCAAAATTGCTAATATCAGCAATGTGATTTGTTGAGCAGTGAAAGGTGCTTCGAAACAAGACAATGCCTGTGGTGTGGTGAAGCATAAGGGAGACAGTGAGAACCTGATTTGTTACAGTATGTGCAAAAGTAAGAGCTCCTAGCATTTTTGAAATTGCAATTGGGCATCACTTGATAGAACAGTTCGTAACATGCCCTTCAATCATGTCTGAAAAACATCCCCAAACAAAAATAGCCTCTCTGCTATCTCATGCAAAATTGGAGGTCACACTTGGAGAGAGAGAGAGAGAGGGGGGGGCATTATTTCTACTACAGTGCTTTAATACTTTTCTACTAGTCATGAAACTTCAGGCCAAATTTGCTGAAGGGATAGCAGTTCCCACTAGGGACACCTCTGCAGATGGCATATTTCAGTCAACAGTGAAGACATGCAAGTGCTGTGCCGCCTTTGCCCAATGCTTGTGCGCATGTGTGAGTTACAAGAGAAATCATGGGACTGCACCTAGGTACTACGGAGGCATAACATGCTTTGCTCCATTCGTCCCCAGCCCATTGCAATGTGCACTATATGACAACGTATGCTTAACTTGCTCTGGGTGACAGCTCTCTAGAGTTGCCTGTATGAGGGCAGCAAATACGCACCAACACTGGTGTGACGCATGATCTAATAATATAAGTTGATTTCTTTTGCTTTACAGAGCAGCATAAAATATTTCTGAATGTCTTGCAGTAGGACTTATGTTGCCCCACATCAAAATTTGGTGTGCTTGTTCCGTACGACATCTGGTAGTACGCGACTGATGTACTTCCTGTTCCGGGTTCACACTATTCACTCGTCGCTATAGCACTTCTGGGCGATTCCATACTGATTTGATCCCGCCCGGGTGACGTGGGTCTTAAAGGGACCCTGAAACGCTTTTGACGATTTTCTACAAACGTACTGAGTCGTTAGAGTAGGTCTTTCTGATCATTAATTGACACATCTAAGTGCTCTGCGTAAAGCGCGTAATTTATTATAAGGTTTTAAAAATGCACATCGCTGCCAATCGCAGCGCACTGCTCGGCGGAATTTTAAGCCGCCCCTACCCATATAACCGAAATCACCCATATGACGTCAGTGGGGCGAGCTATCCGATTGGCTGCCCAGGGCGCGTGATCGATAATTTTTCCAACTTTATGATAAACAAATGATGTTCGTAATAGTTGGAATGTTAGTTCATTTGTTTTTATAAAAAGAAAGTAACATAAAGAGAACGCACAAGAATGATTTTTCAGCACACTTAAGCACTTCCGGCACACAGCAAGTGTCGTCTGCTTGTGTTACAACGTGCTCCATTTTGACGAGAGCTCCGCGGTCAGAGTTGGTCTCAGTCTTTTTGCGAGCACTATGATTCGACTTTGTTGCCTTGTGGACTGCAAACGTAGCGACTGGTAATATGTCAAGCTGCGATATCGTGTCCCCCTGCAAGGCAGCGTACGAGTGAACTGGCTGCTGCGCATCGGACTGCCGCTATCCGATCGGCGCCAGGATTTGCGCGTTTGTGGCCGTCACTTTACACCGGAAGATCACTAACGCAATAGTGTTTCACGAGTCCCGTATTAGGGCAAACGTAAGCGCAAGGGGACAGGGCCTGGCCGCTTGACTGTGCCGTAACGGGATGAGCCGAGATGAACAGTAGGGCAAATGTGAATGGTCTGCACGGTGCAGCCACCTGGTGGCATAGAGCTCAACCATACACAGTAGCAGCAACGAAGCGTATTCTTCTTTGCTGCTGGTGCGTATTTTCCGCAGGTGTGTAATCACCAACACGTTGTTTTTATAAATGTTTAAAACGTTTTACACTTGGTTAGAGCAATATTAGCGCTTTGTTTGGCTGGTTAAGCGCTGCGCCAACAAGTGTCTGGACCGTGCAGATCGATCAGGCCGCTCACGTACGTCTATGCCAAAGTTCCTTCATCAGCTTGAGTTTATGCCTCCAGTCATTTGCCGAAATGACCAGCTTGCCTGTGGTTACCGGAATACCAGACACATTCGGCGCTACGACAGAGTGCTCGCACCGCATGCTGCTTCGATAGCTCTCGCTTGGGGTCGACAGCCAAGCGGCTAGCGGAGAGGTTTCGCGCGGGTGGGGGCGGGCTCCAAAACAACCGGAAGTTGATGATGTGACGTCGCATCGTGACGCAAGACCAGTGAAGGTGGAGCTTAGCCCCACTCGCTCGGCGAACGAGTTGAGGAGGAAAAGCATGGCTGGGGAGGAGGGTAACTTCTAATCGCTTGTAGCTCCATTAATACGTAACGCTTCACTTAAATTGTGGTGCGAATGTTCTACTTAAGCTGTACCCTACGCGTCTACAAAATTTGTCCGAACCGTTTCAGGGGCCCTTTAACCACAATAACCAGGAAACGACGTCGAAGGCGGGCATCGTGATGATTAAAAAAAGGTAAAAAAGAATGTATTCACTTCATTGGTACATGGTTGTGACTCTATCTGAGTCATGAGCGGTTCTGCTTAACACGGGGGCCAGGACGGCATTCAATAACCCCTTGCGGTCTTGTGGTCGTCGATTTCTTCTTGGAAAACTTGGGGAACTTGTGAAAGTATCAGTGCCTTTGTCAGGTTGCGAAGTCAACGAGCTCCTCCCCTTTGTGTACCCTCAGGGTATAAAGGGGTGATACTTTTTCGGGGAAGAGGGTAATTATGTCAACATGGGAATGCCCGCTTGAATCTTTCCCACACTTGAGAGGTCAGGTCCAGGCTTATCCTAACAGCCTTTTCTGGGATGAGACAAATCATCTCGTCATGGGAACACATGTCTGAATGTTTCTCCCAATTGACAGGCTGACCATGCCAAAACTCAATAGCCAGATTAAGAATTTTCAGTTCTTCAGTGAGTTACGGAATCGTGTAACAATGAATGTTTGCGTGAGCATGCGAACTGTGTCAAGATTAAGACTGGCAGTAATCTGGCTGCTCATTGTGCAAAGTGTGGCTGCTCACCACCCCTTGACGACACACGTGTGTTGAAAAGGTACAGCAATCAGATGGCCAGAGAAATCTTTGAGGCATTTTCAATGTGTCAGTTAGGAGCCACCTGTGTTAGTTCCCCTTCCATAGCACTTTGTGATAAAGAACTTAAGTTCCTTAGAAGTTAATCAGTTTGGCCTGTGTCCACCATGTTATGGTTACTTTTATATTGTTTAGTGTTATTGACACATGCACAGCAGAAGTTGACTGATGATGACTCGCCTTCCCCTTCTTCTTTCACCCTCTTTATGCCCGTTATTTATTTATTTATTTATTTATTTACAGATACTGCTGTCTCAATACATGAGACATAGCAGGAGTGGATACACCAGAGATTAGATCAACACAACATACAATGAACTTGAAACGTAATTACAAAATATGGTTAGACAATTTTTTCACAAACTCTTCATTAGGTTTTTCCCCGCAAGGAACCAGCTAGGTTGTTCCAAATTTCAACAGTGCTTGGAAAAAACGAATACTTAAAACAATTTACAAAAGACTGGAAAGGAACAATATTAAGTGGGTGTGAACGGCGCGTGGCACGCCCAGTGGGATGACTGAAGGAAATCGGGGCATCAATGCAACTTTGGCCGTGTACAATCTTGTGTAGCAAAGTGATACGTTCAAGTGTGCGTCGATGAGCCAAGTGTTCTATTGATAATGCGCATGCGTGAGATGAGGGAGTTGTATGCGTGAGGGAGTGAACTGTATATACTTGCGCAGGCTCCAATAAAGGTGTTGTTGGCAGTCAGCGCTCGTCCTGTGTCCTCCCTTGTCCGTGTTTTTTTGGCGCTGTTTTAAATATGAACTATAGATGGCATGTTCATAGCCAACTTATATAATCTGCACCAACATTTTCTGAGCCTTTAATGTGCTCTAACGTAAACGAATATTCTTGTAATGCAAGGCTCCACCGCAACACTCTGTTGTGCAAGTGCGTCACTTTTAAGAGATACTGTAAGGGCTGGTGATCGGTTTGTACCACGAACGAGGTTCTATAGAGAAAAACCTGAAATTTCTCAATCGCCCAAACTAACGCCAAACGTTCCCACTCGATTGTGAAGTATCTCTTTTCGCGAGGCTGAAGTTGATGGCTGGTATACGACACAGGGTGGAGGAAACCATCATGGTCTTGCAAGGGAATAGCACCTATACAGGAGTCTGAGGCGTCTGAGCAGAGCACAAATTCCCTTTCAAGGTCAGGTGCTTATACAATTGGTCCAGAAAATAGCGCCTTCTTCAGCGATTCAAACGCTTCTTCTCTTTCCCTGTTTTATGTAGTTTTATTCTTCTCCATCTTTGTTATCACGGTAAGGGGCTTTGCCTTTTCGGCATAACGGGGAATTAGGTCGCGGTAGTAACCAGCCAACCCAAAGAACGAGTAAGGTTGCCTCTTTGTCTCTGGCGTAGAAGCGCCAGCAATTTTCTTTATTGTGCTTTCAACTAGCCGGATGTTACCATCTCTCAATCGGTGACCCAATAATGTGACTGTGGTCATAGCCACTTCACATTTCTGCAGATTAATCTTCAATCGTGCTTGTCACACTCTGGAAAACAATTCTTTCAATTTGCTAGATGCTCTTCCCATGTTGTGGTAGCGACCAGCACGTTGTCTATGTAATGAACTACGTTTGGGATTTCCAGAAGCAGCCTTCTCATTAGATGAGTGAACACCGCAGATGCGGTCTTTATGCCAAAAGGCATATAGAAGAAATGATCATGCCCAGATTGAGTTGAGAAAGCAGTCTTCCACTGCGACTCTTTTTCAAATGGTACCTGCCAATATCCTTTGGTTAAATGAAACTTTCTTTTCTCCCTTTTTTTCTCTTCTTTCCTTTTTTCTGCTTTTGTTTCTTTTCTTTTCTCCCCGCGTGCCCACTCTCACGCTCTTGTCCCCTCGTCTTGGGAATGAAGCTCACAGAGGTCGGACGACAGTGCTTGTTTCCTCTGGTAGTCTCTCTCTTTAAAACCAGCCGCCAGCGACAACACCTGCACATGACGTCACTGCACTAACCCTTTAAAACTAACACGTCAAGGATGACAAGGCCGCCTTTGACGAAGATAGGTCCTCCTATCGAAACGTTGGCCAGCCTTTCTGAGGCACCATATCCCTGTTTACAAACTTTATACCACAGTGACTACCGGGATGAAGTATGTAAATTACATTCCTGCTCAGTAAACAACCCACCTGGGTGGAGCCCCTGACATGCCGTGCAGCCCTGTCCAGGTGGGCACTCCCGACATAGCCGACAGGCAGCGTCTGCGGGACTCTTGTAGCCGCCGGATGGCCTGTTGCGCAACCCGCTCCGCTTCACCCTCCACCAGGGCGTAGTCGGGGGCTGCAGAGTCCATGATCACATCGTGCCGCATGGCCGAGTGCACGCCTGCAAGGTTGGTCATAATGTGCTCAACTTATGTTCAAAGATTCTGACTGTGTCTTTATATTGCATTTAATATTGACACGTACATTCAGTGCATTTCTGTGTGTTGTGCAGTTACAGTTTGATTGAGCTTTATTTTGCTCACCGCAGTGGATTCGGTGAAGAGAGACGAGGACGATGAACAAGATGTTCTGCTTCATCGGAGCTGTCCTGCTGGTTGGCTGGCTATTGCTTGTCGTGTTACTATTGTGACAAAACCCTCACAACTTCACCACTTTTGTCATGGTATTAACATGACAGGCAACAGCTGGCCACCCAGCAAAACAGCTCCGACCGAGCAGAATGTTTTCGTCGTCCTCGTCTTTCTTCACTGAATCCTTCCTGGCTCACAATATAAAGCTCAATCAAACTGTAACTTTACAGCACATGGGAAGGCACTGAATGTACATGTCAATATCACGCAGTGATACAAAAACCAGCCAATTGAAAGATGCATGCCTCACCAAGTTAGTTGCCAAACACAGTAGGCAAAATCGTCACTTACAGCGCATACATAGACGAGGGACAAAAGGGACGACGAAGACAGCGCTTGCCTTCGTTGTCCTTTTTTTTGTCCCTCATCTATGTATGCGCTGTAAGTGACGATTGATACCATGGAACACCAACTAGCCCATACTCAAACCTTGCTACAGTAGGTAGAAGCAACAGTCATCTATTACTGGCCATACATGCTACATGCTGGAAAGGGAAATAGTACTGAGACATTTAATTAAAGCCTCCCTGTAGCAAACTCCTGGCACGTGGATACGCCCCTCAGGGTAAGGTTCATCATCAGCATCATCATCAGCCTGGTTATGCCCACTGCAGGGCAAAGGCCTCTCCTATACTTCTCCAACTACCCCGGTCATGTGCTAATTGTGGCCATGTTGTTCCTGCAAACTTCTTAATCTCACCCGCCCACCTAACTTTCTGCCGCCCCCTGCTACACTTACCTTCCCTCGGAATCCAGTCCGTAACCCTTAATGACCACCAGTTATCTTTCCTCCTCATTACATGTCCTGCCCATGCCCATTTCAAGGTTCAAGTGAGATCAAACTCTCTTGTGTTGTATGGGGCGTCCATAGCCACTTCTGTTATGACACAACCAGAAGTGTGCTGCGAGAAACCAGTGTGCTCTGTGTGCAACATTCAAATCCGTAGTGCAAAACCTTCTGCTTTTATAAACTGAAATAAATAAATGAAAGAAAGAATTCAAATACATTATTGCAATAAATCAGACTGCGTCTACACCACCATCTATGCTTGGATGTTTCAAATCAGTGTCGCTAATCCTCCACTCATTTCATTTCTAGTCTCGCCGTTCGGGCTCCTCCACGTCCACTTTCAGCTATCCCGCTTGCGAATGAAGGTATTCATTATCCGCACATTATTCTGTTCCGCAAACTCTACTGATAACTCTCCCCTGCTATTCCTAGTGCCTATGCTATATTCCCCCACTGCCTTGTCTCCAGCCTGCTTCTTGCCTACCTTGGCATTAAAGTCGCCCATTAGTATAGTGTGTTTTGTTTTCACTCTACCCATCGCTGATTCCACGTCTTCATAGAAGCTTTCGACTTCCTGGTCATAATGACTGGATGTAGGGGCGTAGACCTGTACGACCTTCATTTTGTACCTCTTATTAAGTTTCACAACAAGACCTGCCACCCTCTCGTTCATGCTATAGAATTCCTGTATGTTACCAGCTACATTCTTATTAATCAGGAATCCGACTCCTAGTTCTCGTCTCTCCGCTAAGCCCCGGTAGTACAGGACATACCCGCTTTTTAGCACTGTATATGCTTCTTTTGGCCTCCTAACTTCACTGAGCCCTATTATATCCCATTTACTGCCCTCTAATTCCTCCAATAGCACTGCTAGACTCGCCTCACTAATAACGTTCTAGCGTTAAACGTTGCCAGGTTCATATTCCAATGGCGGCCTGTCCGGAGCCAGGGATTCTTAGCACCCTCTGCTGCGCCGCAGGTCTGACCGCCGTCGTGGTCAGTTGTTTTGCATCTGCTGGGGACTGAGGGCAGGGGGTTTGATTGTTGTGTTCATATAGGAGGTTGTGGCCAAGTACTGCACCAGGGTGGCCAATCCTGTGCTGGTGAGGGAGTGTGTTACCGGTTCTGGTCACCGGGATCAGGCCACACTCCAGACCTGTTTATGCAATTTCATCAACACGCGGATTTTGTTTTTTTTTAATCCGGTGGAAAATTGCCGGCACCGGGATTCGAACCACGGACCTCTTGCATGCGAGGCGGCTGTTCTACCTCTACGCCACCGCTGCACCTACACTGCTTGCAACAGTATTAGAGGCCATCAAGTCATCAGGGCTCACTCTGAAGTCGGAAAAGTGCCGTTTCCTTACGATGGGCTTCTGTTCCTAGGCCACGTCATCAGCAAATCTGGAGTACGCCCCGACCCGTAGAAGACAGCTGCCATTGCAAAGTTCCCGCAGCCAATCAACAAGAAGGCAGTGCGCAGATTCCTTGGCATGTGTGCCTACTATAGGCACTTTGTCAAGGAATTTTCACGCATTGCGGAGCCGCTAACACATCTAACCAAATGTGATGTCGAGTTCAAGTGGGAAACGCCGCAGGCCGATGCATTTCAAGAACTCAAACGACGCATGCAGTCACCGCCGGTACCTGCACACTTCGACGAGGACACCGATACCGAAATCCACATTGACGCCAGCAGCCTAGGCTTCGGTGCCGTCCTTGTCCAGAGGAAAGACGGACTTGAACAGGTGATATCTTATGCTAGCCAGTCGCTGTCAAAAGCAAAAGACAATTATTCTACGACTGACAAGGAATGCCTCGCCATCATTTGGGCTACAGCAAAATTCCGCCCTTACCTCTATGGCAGGCCATTCAAAGTTGTCAGCGACCATCACTTGTTGTGTTGGCCAGCTAACTTAAAGGACCCTTCAGGACGGCTGGCACGTTGGAGCCTCAGACTACAAGAATATGACGTCACGGTAATATACAAGTCCGGAAGAAAACACTCCGACGCCGACTGTTTATCGCGCGCCCCCGTCGATCCCCCGCCGCAAGACGACGAGGACGACGACGCCTTTCTTGGGAAAACAAGCGCGGAAGACTTCACTAAACAGCAACGAGCAGACCCAGAGCTAAAAGGTCTCGTCGAGTATTTGTAAGGGAACACCGACGTTGTGGCTAGGCAATTTAAGCGCGGATTGTTTTTTTTCACGCTACAAAACAACCTGCTCGTGAAGAACAACTTTTCACGAGTCCGTACCAGCTACCTTTTTGTTATACCGTCAGCGCTGTGTCCAGAAGTACTGCACACCCTACACAACAATCCAACTTCTGGGCACCTTGGATTCTCCCAGACGCTGCGAGTATACAGGAAAGGTAGTACTGGCCACGTCTAACCGCCGACGTTGCCCATTATGTCAAGACATGCCGAGACTGTCAGCAACGCAAGACACCATCGACAAGGCCAGCAGGATTACTACAGCCGATCGAACCTCCTCGCCGACCATTCCAGCGGATCGGGATGGATTTGTTGGGGCCGTTTCCGACGTCAACATCCGGGAATATGTGGATCGTCATAGCGACTGGCTATCTCGCCCCCACTTTGCTGAAACTAAAGCTCTACTAAAAAGCAGCGCAGCCGAAGTGGCAAAATTTTTCGTCGAGAACATCCTGCTGCGACATGGTGCCCCAGAAGTCCTCATCACCGACAGAAGAACGGCTTTTACAGCAGAGCTCACCCAAGCCATCCTGCAATACAGCCAGACAAGCCACAGGAGGACAACTGCCTACCACCCACAGACGAATGCTCTCATGGAGCGCCTGAACAAGACCCTCGCTGACATGCTAGCAATGCACGTCGACGTTGAACACAATACATGAGACGCGGTCCTGCCATAAGTAACCTTTGCTTACAACATGGCGGTGCAAGAAACAACACTGTTCAAGTTGGTTTATGGCAGGAACCCGACGACGACGTTCGACGCCATGCTGCAGCACGCCATTGACGCAGAGAATGTTGACGTCGCAACCTATCTTCAGCGCGTCGAAGAAGCCCGACAGCTCGCCCGCCTACGGATCAAGAACCAGCAGCGTACTGACAGCCGACACTACAACCTCCAACGACGCTACGTCGAGTACCAGCCCGGTGACCGTGTTTGTGTTTGGACCCCGATACGCCGACGAGGACTCAGTGGGAAACTATTGCGACGCTATTTCGGACCCTACAAGGTCATCTGATGTATTGGCGCACTAGACTATGAGGTCGTGCCAGACGGCATTCCACATTCGCAGCGACACCGCACACGATCTGAAGTGGTCCATGTGGTGCGTCCTAAGCCCTTTTACGCACGCTGACAAATTTCCTTAGCTCGCTGTTTCTTTGCTATGGGGGTTTTGTTTATTACTTTCGTTTGTTTGCAGGGTCGATGCTTTTTAAGAGGGGGTATTGACACGTGTACTTGTTTGTCTTTATCGGGCGACAGTTTCACCGCCTAACAAATGTTATCGCACAGCGCAGGACGCGCCTGCATGTATCGGAAGCTTCTGGAGTGTTATAGACGCTTCCATCCACTGTCTGTGAGCGAACCTTGTGTAATCTGATCGTATGTATGCGCGACGTAAGTGGCCTAGAACTTCGTTGAAGGCATGCGGGTCCCAGCGATCACTCGGGAACATTCGACGACTATCTATAAAAGCTGACGCACTTGACCCGCTGATCAGATTTTCGACGATCGCCGACCGTGTTCGCCGCTATCGTTGTGCTATAAGTGTAGCCTGTTTTTGTGGGCACAGGTTCGCCCAATAAAAGTTACGTTTTGTACTTCACAGTATTGCTACTGTGTTCTTCAACGTCACTACCACATGACAATATATAGAGGCTGATTGTACTCTGCGGATTTCTCGATTACCTGACTGATGACATGGATGTGATCCACTGTAGAATATCCCTGGTCGAGACCTGCCTGTTCCCTTGGCTGACTGAGGTTGTATTTAGTTTTGTTATTTCTTTGAGTTCTTTATTCCCCAGGGGGCGCTTCTGTTTTTCATTATATATGTGGTTGTATACGTTGAATAAACTGCTTTTTACATCGGGACGGTTGGAGCCTGACTTCACCTTCGGTCAATACCACATTGGCAATGAGGATGCCTTGAACATACCCCTAGCCCCGCTGCGTCATCCGGATCCACCAACCATGAGCTTCACCAGGCTTGCTCCGCCACCGTTTTTCCTTCCGACACCTGGCCGACTGTCATTGCCATGGGAGCAGTGGGAGCAGATGTTCAACGTGTACTTGCTGGCATCCGGAGCCACCGCATTCAAGCCGGAGCAACGCAAGGTTATTCTTTTGCATTGTTTGGGGGCGGAGGGCTAGCGTATTTATCAGACGCTACATGCAGGGACCAGCACCACAGCACCGGCAGCGCCAAGTGCCGCAGCACACGCTGATGACAAGTTTGTCGTGGCCCCTCCTGACGAATACGACTCTGCACTCGCCGCATTAGGGCACCAGTTTACAACGTCATGCAACATTATCGTCGAGCGTCATAGCTTTCACCGCCCCAGCCAACACACAGGCAAGTCCGTTCGTGACTTTGTTGCCGCTCTACAGGAGCTAGCATCATACTGTTCATTTGCCTCACAAGATGATGCTCTGCGGAATCAATTCGTTGCCTGCGTAGCTTCTAATCGCGTATGCTAGCGGTTACTGCTTGAGGGTTCCACACTTTCATTCGAGAATTCAGTTGGAATTGCACTTCAGTTTGAGCAGGCGGCTGAAGAGCTAAAGGAGCTTTCTGCTTCCGTCGAAGCAATTTCATTGCGGCAGCGTTGTAAACCATCCTCGCATTCTTCAAAAAAAACAAATTCACAACCGGCAGCCACCTTTGAGCAGAATTTAATGAGGAGCGCGGGCAGCTCACGTGCGCCGCAGCGGAACCGCCCCCCTGAGCGGAACAGAGAAAAAAGTAGCCGCTGCGGTTCACCACATTGTTTCCGAAGCGGCTTGCGGGACCACATCGCGTCAGCGCCGCAGTGCCCAGCGCATGGCAAGACTTGCTCGTTTTGCATTCGCAAGGGCCACTTTCAAAGGGTATGCAACCACAAGCTAACTCAAATGCAAGGCCGAGTCAGTGAAGTTGAATTTCATGAAGATGTTTCGTCATCTAGCAGCGCTGAGCAAGTTTTGACTGTGCAGCGTTCCGCACATAGCGGAATTCATATTCAAGTCCAAGTCACCAATGTCACCTTTACATTCCTTGTAGATTCAGGGTCGTCTGTTTCAATCCTGTTGGAGCAAGAATTCAGTCGATATTTTCAGAGCGTTCCACTCCTGCCTGCTCCACATGTTACTCTGTTTGACTACTCTCAGCGGACAATTCCCGTGCTAGGTTGTTTCCAGGCAGACGTTCGGTTTAAGGCCACACAGCGTCGCTACGTTTTTATGTCGTTCACCAAAGAACTTGTCTGATTGGTCTTGACGGCATTAAAGCCTTGGATCTTCGCATTGAGGGTTCTGCTCTCAAGTGCTTATACACGTCCGTTGCTCCGCTGCCGACTGTTGTTGACGCGCTATCCTGTTCCATTTCCACACCGTCAAGCACGCAGCCCCGTAACAAAGCTCTTCCGCCAGCCTTAGCACATGAGTTCAGTTCACTTTTCAGTCCCGAGTTGGGTTTTGCTAAGGGGTTCACGTATTGTATCAAGATGCGGCAAGGCGTGCAGCCTGTAACTTCGAAGCTTCACCGTCTGCCATATTCTCTCCGGTCACCAGTATCAAATGAGCTTCAGAGGTTGCTGAGCCTTGACATCATAGAACGCATCGATGCTTCTGAATGGGTGCCCCCATTGTTGTTGTTGACAAGAAAGACGGTAGCATCAGCATGTGTGTAGACCTTCGAGAGCCAAACAAAGCTACTGTTCCAGACAGTTTCCCGTTGCCCCACACAGAGTGCTTCACACTTTGGTTGGCGCGGTCTCCTGGCATACCGCAGCAGCAGTCTACGAGCTCGTCGCCACTGCGACGTCCAAAGCAGCCGACCCGAAAGCGCCGGCTGCCGGCCTGGCTCCAAGACTATCAGACCAACTAGTTGGCGGTCTGATGTTGTGTACATAGTTTGTAAATATGTAAATAAGCACAGTGTGCATGCCTTGGGGTTTTCCTTACTAATACTTACTAACAACTAATCACTAAACATAAGGGAGGGAGAATGTCGTATTTAGTTTCGTTATTCTTTTGAGTTTTTTATTCGCCAGGGGGCGCTTCTGTTCATTATATATATGGTTGTATATGTTGAATGAACAAATGGCTTTTTACATCGGAACGGCTGGAGCCTGACTTCACCTTCGGTCAATAGCACAATCTTCAACCCCACTCTTACACTTTCTCTGTTAGTCTTCAATCATTTGTTGTAACTCGTCTGCAGTGTTGCTGAATAAAACAATGTCATCGCAAACCGAAGGTTGCTGAGATATTTGCCGTCGATCCTTACTCCTAAGCCTTCCCACTTTAATAGCTTGAATATTTCTTCCAAACATGCAGTGAATAGCATTGAAGAGATTGCGTCTCCTTGTCTGGCCCCTTTCTTTACAGGTATCTTCCTACTTTTTTGTGGAGAATTAAACTGTGGAATCTCTGTAGATATTTTCCAGAATATTTACATACGCGGTCTGTACTCCTTGATTACGTAATGCCTCTATGACTGCTGGTATCTCTACTGAATCAAATGCCTTTTCGTAACCTATGAAAGCCATATATAGAGGCTGATTGTACTCTGCGGATTTCTCAATTATCTGATTGATGACATGGATGTGATCCACTGTAGAGTATCCCTTCCCGAGATCTGTCTGTTCCCTTGGCTGACTACAGTGTTGCCCTTATTCTATTGGAGATTATCTTGGCGAATATTTTACATAATATGAGGAGTAAGCTAATGGGCCTGTACATTTTTGAATTCTTTAACATCTCACTTTTTGTGGATTAGTATGTTTGCATTCTTCCAGTTCCCTGGGATCCTTACAGTCAATAGAGACTTCCAAGCACTATGTCTCCTCTATCTTTGATTAAATCGCCTGTTATTCTATCCCCTCCTGCCGCTCTTCCCTGTTTCATGTTTTGCCAAGGCCCTTCTGACCTCACCGCTAGTTACAGGAGGTGTTTCTGTATCCTGTTCATTACTGTTTCGAATGGAGTTATCCTGAGTCTTCTGGGTACTGTACAAGTCAGTATAGAATTCTCCCACTACTTTTACTATACCCTCGAGATTGCTGATGATATTCTTTTGACATTTAAACAGGCACTTCAACCTTTTTTGCCCTACTGGGAACAAGGCTTCCATATGAAAGCCGTAACGTCTTGTCTTTTAATAAGGTTTACTTGGTCAGTGTACAGTTGAACCCGGCTACATCGAACTCGCAAAAAAACACCGATCAGTTCAATATAGAGCATAATTCGATATAAGCCTGCTAAATAATTGGATGTCATAAAAGCCCATACCATTTTCAAAATCACTTTATTGATCAAACTAGCTCAGTTTCACACAAAATAGTCCTGCATTTTCTTCTGCTTAGGCAATTTCGCTGCGTGCAACGCACGCACTTTTCCACTTTCTTTAAGGAGTCGGAGCAGCTGAGGCCGCAACCTTCCGCATTCGCGCAGAAGCACCGGACTAGTGCGAGCGCACCAATCACTTCGAAGGATGTGGGCCAAGGATGGTCATTGCTTTCCTCATTGTGCTCACTTTCACTTGTGCATGGCACGATTTCGGCAATGCAGTCTTTGTTTCCGGGCTCTCCCCTGGTCGTGACACTATCATTTCCGCTCACAAACTCGTCCACTCTGACAGCTCGCTCCAAGTTTCGGCAACACTGGCAACGGCTGCGTCGCATTCATCAGAATTTACAGTCATCACCGAGCACGCGGAAGTCATTACGGCTGAAGCTATTTCGGATTAAACGCTCGTACACGGCCATGCGTACGCGTCAGGTGCCACGGGCATTGGGTTGTGAGTGAGGCCGCTTTAGCCCTAATCTCCCCCTTCAAGATCGTGCCGAGAGTGCACCTCGGAATCTTGTACATTGCAGGGACATCCAACTTCTCACCGCGTTCGACCCGATTTGTGATTGAGCTTCACGACGAAAGGCGAATTCTGCTACTTCATCACAGTAACACAGCGGGAGAAGGCCCACAAGGCGCACACAATGAACCAGAAAAGCAGCGAGACAACTCTCACTTTCGCCACCTTGCACGACGAGGGCACAAGAACCTCTGATTGGCTGTCTGAGCAAGCGCTGTGGGTGGGCCAGGATAATTTTTGCAGACGGGTGTCCGCTGCTTCAAGGTAGCACAGTCACGTAGGGAGAGCAGTTGGATGGAGCCGCGCTGCCGGGCATTCCCACAACCGCGAGGGAAAGCCAACTTCCGGGGGCACTTTTCGCCACTTGACGTTCGATATATCGGGAGTCACTACTACTAGTTTTGTTCGGTGTAAGCGTAATTTTTGCTATATATACTCATTGTAACTATACCGTGTCCAGAAGTTGTTCGATATATAGAATATTTAGATGTAAACAGGTTCGATATAGTTGGGTTCGACTGTACGTTTTTGTCATGACTCATCCCGACCAGATGGGCTTCTGTCAAACTCTTGATTACAACCTTATAAACCAGTCGAACTTGCCGCACTTGTAATGTGCATAGCTTTTGTGCACATAAATACCGTATTTACTCGCATAATGATCGCACTCGCGTAATGAT
The DNA here is from genome assembly GCF_038994185.2 of Dermacentor albipictus. Classification (NCBI taxonomy): domain Eukaryota; kingdom Metazoa; phylum Arthropoda; class Arachnida; order Ixodida; family Ixodidae; genus Dermacentor; species Dermacentor albipictus. Next base: position 13,849,861 of record NC_091828.1, on the reverse strand, counting down.
CGCACCCCTGAATTTTGTCGTCAAAATTCATTTTCTTTCCCGTGTAATGATAGCACCCCGAACTTTTTGCAGCAATATGTTGCATGCCAAGTCTAGCTAATTATGATCGCGCTTATCATCTGTCGAATGCCACGTGAACGACTCTTGAAGAGATACCAAGCGGTCTGCACGCATCAAACATTCTTAAGCAGATGCTCCATTTCATTCCTTTAATAACTTTCCGCACTCCCATGAAAAAAGAAACTTCAACCAAGCTTACCTTGGCTTTATTATTTGTAGGCTTCATAATGGTTTTGGTGAAGAACAACAACAAAAAAACTACTAACTGCAAACTACAAACTAAAACTACTAACTGTTGACGATCCTTTCCAGGTGAAATCCTCAGACGATGTAATAAGGTTTTTAAAAGACAACTCTAGCAATGAATTTGTAGCATGCTCTGTAAATGTTCAAGATTTACATTATTCAATCCCCCAAGATGAGATTTTCGACTGCGTGGAAGAATGTATAGATGCACACGGTGCTGGTGCTTTTCAAGATGCCTGCGGGGTTTCAACCGGTGGGTTCCTGGAACTCTTTTCTGTATATTTGAAGCCCACTCATGTTTTGTGGGAGCGAATGTGTACCTCCAGAAACACAGCATCTGTATAGGGTCATATATTGCGCCAGCACTTAGCGATTTGTATCTTGCCCAGAAAGATAGATTACATCAGAATGCCCTAACCAGAACAAGCATCTGGAGAGTCTTTCGTTATGTTGACAATTACTTAGTTCTGTGTGATGGCTCTGGCGCGAATTCAGAGGATGCAGTTTTGGAGGCAGTAACATGCTTTAGTCATGCACTTCAGCCACTTGCTGTTACACACGAGGTCCCCACGCAAGGGTCTTTGAGATTCCTTGATCTCCGACTTGAGCTCTCCAGGGGGAAGGTCTGCTGGGCCTATAAACTCAGAGGCAACAAGGCGCCACTGCCATTCCAATCAGCGCATTCAAAACTGGTGAAGAGAGAAATTGCAAACCTTTATCTAATGCCCTTAAAAAATTGTGCATCCACGCGAAGGAACAAAGTTTCGGCGGCAGGTTGACCGCCTTACTAGGGCTGGTTACCTGTCGCACCTTCTTGTGTCTGTTGCAGAAAAAAATGAGCAAGAACCTAAAACTCGAGCGTGTCCATAACAAACAAGGTGGCGAGAAGCCAAAAATGAAAGAAAAGCGAGGGACCGTGGCCGTGCTAATGTGCACAACTTTTCTCACCGCTTGAAAAAGATTGGGCGCAAAGCTGGAGTTAATGTAGTGCTTACTGCCCCGAAAAAACTGAAAAGCCTCTGCCGACGTGTCAATGCTGAAGAGCCGATAAAGCAGCAACGGTGCATGATAAATCACCAGAATCATTCTGTGGAGTGCACAGAAGACGCGGTGTATTCAATACCTTTGAAATGCAGAAAAAAGTATGTAGGGCTAACTTCAAGATGCACAAACGAAAGACTAAAGGAACATAAACTTGGCGTTGAACAGGCTAACAGGAATGTAGGCATCCATGTCAGGGATTGCCCCTCTAAAGCTTGCGCCGCAGAATTCAGACGCTGTGAAGTGCTGAAGAAACACAATGACCAGCTGGTCCGGGAGATAAGTGAGGCAGCGGAGATGAACAGACTTCATGATCAATGCGTTAGCACGCCGTCCTTGTTAATGACACAAAAAAAGAACTTGAGCTTTTGCATGTACAACCACTGTCTTGAGTGCAAAAAAAGAAAGTCTTTCTGGGACTACACCGATTCTAATAAAGCTCAGTTGATAGTCCAGTCGTTGTGGTGTGAACCTCTCCTCTTGTCCTTTGTGTTTTTTGATTGGTTTCTCTTTCAAATATGTACCAACTGGCCTAGATTTCAACCCTTCTAAAAAGTGTGTGTTTCACATGATGTGCGATCCCGTGACTGTGCCACGTATGGGCAATGGTATAAGAAGCCGTGTTTCTTTCAAATAAACGTTGTTGAAAGTCGGCGCTAGCCGTGTTGTCTTCTTGTCTCGTGTCTCGTCTACGTTTTGTGCTGTTAACACCAGGAACAAAAAGGCACCTTTCGATTCTTCTCGTCTGCACTCGTGGGCACGCAACAAATCACGAGCGACAATGATAATGGCCACGTTTACACTGATACGTTAGCAGTGTACCCTATTCATATGCCGCGGCTTTTAACCCAGCTAAAATATTCGCCCACCCTTAGCAGAAACATGCTGTATTAGCGTAGTAGTGAAGACAAATGCCGCAGTTTCCGCAGCATGCCTGTAATGTGTTTCTATGTCACTGGCCGCTAGGCGAGCCCACCTCTGTTTCTGTCCCCTCAAAGTGGACATGGCTTTGTTATTGTCGCAAACTTTCAGATATTTATGATATTATTCATTACTGATACGGAAGAAGCTGTTTCAATGCGTGCAACGAGAATAAAAGAAATCACATTTGGCGCGTTCGGCTTGCTCTGCCGGCCGCCATTTTTTTTTATGTACTGCACTGTTCAGCAGCAGCTGCCTGCTTGTTGACATGGTGTCATCTCGCAGCAAACGCGAGATGAAAAAAAAAATTTTTTTCTTTGCGCGGAAAATTTAAACCACGTAATGATTGCACCCTTGAATTTGCATTAATTTTATTTACTAAAAAGTGCAATCATTATGCGAGTAAATACGGTATTCCCAATTAGAAGTCAGCGCTTTTCCTTGTCTGTGTTATTTGTAGGTTTTATTTTCATTCAAGAAGTTGCACTGTCACCTTTAGTCATGCAGAACCAACCAACGCAATCTTTGATGTTACTGAGTAAGGTACCCCTGCTACAATGATGCCCTATGGGTGCATGTTGTGATTTTAATAAATACACAAACTCAGTTAGGAATAATACTTTCAAGAAGTACACTTGAATGCCTTTGTAACAAAGCGTTTAGGGCCTCTGAAATCATTTGTTAAACAGGTCACTTCATTGCAAAGGCAGCTCACAATAAAGCTGGGGCAGAATTATTCCTTCGTTCACTCATCATTTCCTTGTGAAGGCACTCAACTGTACTTCCCTACATGCATCAAGCACATACCAGACTTCTTGAAAAGCTTTTGTAGCACGTAATCGTCATGCTTCTGGCTCTGCTCTGGGTGGACTTCTGGCTTGTATGTTGCTTTCTTGACTACGTAGTTGATGCTCTCACCTTCCACGACTGCAGAAGAAAAAATATCACCAACACGACCTCATTTGATGGTGTTTATAAGAAAAAGTTCATTATGTTTCCAACTCCTCATTAATTTCTCAAATATAAATGAATTTAGGTTTAACCACATACGAAACAAAATAGACAGTCACTATTACGACTGAAAGAAACTCGAGCAGGCTCTCATGCTTTGCCTCTATGGCGTGATTACAATGTAGTAAGGAATTTTCACTGCGTTATCAGTATACAAGCACACAGGATAAGCAGTTCACAGATCTGCATGGATTAAAAAAGACGAAAGCATGTGTGTGCCTTGGACGGAGGCAACTGATGAGTTCACACTAATGCGGTATGCCTTTCATCAGTGCTTTCACTTGAGTGAAGCCCACCAGAAGCTTCTGATGCAAGCAACACAACAATAGCCTGCCGCAGAAGGCTTAAACAAGTAGCAACCTTTAGTGTTTCAATACTGAAGTTCCTTCAATCACATGAAAAATGCATCTGTATGCTCATTGCACAGAAGATACAAGAACATACAGTCGAACCTCATTATGACAATGTTGCTTCTAATAACAACGAACGAGCATAAAGAGATAATATACACAGTGCTTGTTTGTCCCTTGTTTTACATGCTATTATTAGATCATAAATAGCCAACTAGCCCAAATTTCACCTGTAGTGCGGACAATGTTGTATCGGACACAAATACCTGTATTATATATTCTATTTTTGCTATAAGCATACAAGCAAATACCTTGATAAACAAAAATTTTTTGAATTAGAATTAGGTCTACGTAAAAGAAAGGTAAGGTGAGTGCCTCCAATGGGCCAGCAAAGAGTCTCCTGTGGATTTCGATGGCCCAAGAGAACAACATGAGAACAACACTAAGCTGCATGTACACACTCTGCACTGCTGTGAATATGCAACCATGCAATGGGTGCTATCCCGCGAGATTGATTCATTCTTCATTCAAGACAATTGTCTCGGGAGGCATAGAAAAAGGCACAGTAAGTGCCTGGCTAGGCTATGCCACCCAGACAACAGCCACAGCAGTGCGATCATTTTCATATTGTTACACATCATACAATCACAATGAGGCGCATACCTCAATGCAAATATAGCAATTATTTTTTCTGCTCTTCAGAAGAATAAAAAGGACAACAAACAATGTTACACATGTATCACATATTTCATAGCACATCACACGCTAAAATGAAATCTATACTGTCGAACCTACTTATAACAATATTCAAGTGCCACAGAAATTCCATTGTTATAACCAATAATTGTTAAAACTGGGTTGCATGGTCGTTCTTTATCTTTGACATCATCTTAACTTTCCATTACACATGTCTCGTTGCTGTCTCATTTGATTAAAAATCAGCACATATGTGCATGCGTATGGTGGTGTGTGTTACCTATATATACGTGTACCGCTTTGTGGAATAAAACAGTTGTTGGAAGTTAGCACTGTGTCCACGTCTTGCCACTGTCTTTCGTCCCTTTTTGTGCGCTAAAAAACCTCAGTTATGGAATACCAACACACCCTAACCTACGCTATCTCACAATATTGTCTTTTCTATGTGAAATGAAAAACAACTGTGGCATGTCATTGCGATTTGTGAGTGTCGATGGTTTGTTCGGAAGCACTATCAGCTACAGCTTGAAAGTGAACCGGAAATCCATAGCAACGAGACACCAGACAGCCATAGCGATCACTCCTCTGCTGCTGATTGACCATGTCGCCGTATGGTTGCCACAAAAATGGGTCCGCCCGCACTTATCCTTTGTGTGGCAGAGAAATTTTGCCAATAATAAGACAGCATCTCTGATATCATACGGTTGCTGCTTTTATGTGCAGCACCTGTTGGGTGAGTGTTGGTGGTCTAAGGACATTTGGGTGAGTGCTTGGGCGGCAAGAAAAGTTGACAGAGAAGATGCTCTCTTATAGGAAATGTATTTCGTCTGTGAGCACTGAGAAAGTGAAATGAGCATAGAGCGGTGATATGTGAATGTGAAATGAAAGTTGAATCATTGCTGCTTACTTCTGACACCAGTGACATCACAACAGAAAACAATGAGGAGAGATAGAAGAATTAGCCACTATTCAGATACCACAATCTTATGACAATCATTACTTATGTGTGTACTGATTCGGTGAGCCTCCAGATTTCCCAGATCTTAAAAATTCAGCAGAACTCCTCTTTCGCGCTTCCCTAAAAACACTCCGCACCGTCTAGCACAAGTGTTAAATTTCTCAGATGCTGAGTGGAAATAACCAAAAACATAAGATCTCCTCAAGGACGGCCACACAATGCTTTACTAGGCTGTGCCCCAAATGCAGTGTATGTGCCACATTTTAATAAATGTCTTTCACCCCAACGCTTTAGCGAGCTGCACCGTGAATACAGCGGGTATGTACCACTCTTCTTTATTTCTTTATTCATACATGGCCTGCAGTGCCATGAAGGCATTATTGGAGGGGGGGGGGGGGTGCAACTTCCGTAAAACCCATCAACAGTGTTGCAGCGCACCACAGTGAATTCCAAGAGACAATGATTCTTGGAAATAAAGAATAATTAATTAGTCCTGGAAAGGTACAGCCTAACTTTAGGTGGATGGCCTTTACACAAGGGAACATAATGTGGGGCCTTCAGACAGTTGGACGAGCAGGTTCCCGTATCATTATGGAAGACTGAATAAAAGAGCATAAAGTATGTGTAACCTGCTTCATTGTTCGAACAAACGATTCCAACGAAGTTCTTTTTTCCTTTTTCTTTACATTTCCAAAACAGTCGTATCTTCCCAGGACAAATCTTGCCACAATGAATTTTTTTTCTAATGCATATGTACACCACAAAACAGATCCCACAGAGAGCAAGCATACTCCTATACAATGGCAAAACATGTTTTTTTATTTATATGCTGCTTCTTTATTGTCAATGCTTACGTGTTTTAAGCTTTGTTACAAGAAGTCAAGGACATGTCCTGCACTTCTGTGATATAAACATGTTCTGACCAAGAGCTATCCTCTGACAGGAGATAACACCTAAAAATTTTACTGATTGATTATTCCCTATTTCTTGGCAACTTAACAAATACGTATCTATTATTTTGTTAATCTTTCTTGGAAAGCCAACAAGTACACATTTATTTATGTTCAGAGACATACTATTAGTGACACACCATTTTTCTATGCACTTCATGTCAGCCACCACTGGAAAACAATCTGTCTCATCAGATACCCTTGCATACACTACATAATTATCCACAAACAATCATATCTGAGTTTCAATACCATCACAATTATTATTATATATAAAAAAAAGAGAAGCGGCCCCAACATGGAGCCTTGCACCACACCAGATGTAACAGTAACATCATCTGAGAAACTCCCTTTCAAGACAACTATTTGCTTTCTAAAGAGTAAAATATGTTTGATCCAATTGTGTTAGTGCTTATGAGAGCAAGTTTCTTGAACAAAAGTGAGTGAGACACCATGTCATTTGCTTTTCTGAAATCCAGAAATAGACAATTCATTGACCTCTGTTGTAAAGACAATGATTAATTTCATCAAAGAGTTCAATACTTGACTGGTGCAAGAAAGGCATTTCGAAATCCATGCTGGGTTAAACTCCATTGGGTTAGATACCCAATGGAGTTCAAATGATGAAATTAAGCCGAACACAAAATGTGCTCGAGCAGCTTTCAACAGATGGGAGTAAGGAAAATAGGTCTATAATTTGAGACGGTGCTCTTGGAACTGCTCTTGAATATGGGTGCAACATTAGCTAGTTTCCCATCATCAGGAAGTTTACTGTCTTGGAGCTGGAACTGTCTTCAATGAACCTCTTGCCAACTTGGGTAACTGAGTATGATGCGCCACTGGATGTGAGGCAATCAAGAGAACCAATTCTCAGTGTTTGCAGGCACCGGGGCACCATGCTTTTCATCTCAAAGGCCATGTGCGAACTTTTCAGCGGCAACACTAGATGTCATGGCCTGTCTAGAAAGAAGTGCAAGAAAAGAGCCTGATTGCCTCACGATGCGTTTCTACGCATTCGCATGCACTGGCGCATCATGCTTTTCCGAAGTCCCGTGCAGGCTTCGTGGCAGCGGCGTTAAGTGATGCTGAATGTTCTTACGGAAACGCGAAAGAGGAATCCCATTGCAGTACAAGGCTCATACATAACTTATTTTGAAGGTGGCAATACAATGTATCGCTATAATGATTCAATGCCAAACACATTACTGTTGACAGTCATAATAAAATGCGTTCCACCGTTTTTTTTGTTTCTTTTGCCATTGTAGAGTGCCACATGCCTAGTTACCCAAGTTGGCATCAAAGACATTTATTGAAAAGTGGTATGCACCTACTGGCACATACTGATTGACCCAAGTCAAAGAGGTTCATTGAAGACGAGCATGGACCACTTGGTCTGTGTGGTACGTACCCAGTCAGTCCATACCCAGTCCTCCAAGTGTGCATTAAAAAGTTCCTTCAAACAGCAGTGTCTGTCTAGCATATTAGAGGCTCGATTGTGCAACATTTGGACGACACACACAGACGAGAAACACACACCACAGAGCGCTACTCGCAACTATCATTTTATTCCTTTGTCAATGGAATAAATACTGGAAGATACTCAGGGAGGGGGTAACGACAAAAACAAAATGATATTTACAAACATGACCATCCACCAAAGCCAAGCCAGCATTGTCATATGATCATCTTTGGCATCGCAAAAGGGGACCATGATACAAAATTCCAGATTAGCGCGTGAGGAAATCCATTTTCTCTGCACTAAGGGAGAGTGATGACATGCTCACACACATACTTCCCAAATGTGCGATCTCAGCGGCTTCGATTATTTCTCCCGTCATTTAGCTGCCATCTTTGCTCACAATCTTGCATTTCTTAAAGAATGGCCAACATCCGCAATCTCTACAATGTATCCCAAGGTGTCCGGCGACTGCTTTTGAAATGTTATAGTCATGCTCCTTTAATCTTTCATTCAAACATTGCGCAGTCTGTCTGATATAGTTTCACATGACAAAGCTGGCTTGGCATTGGTGGATGGCCATGTTTGTAAAAATCTTTTTGTTTGTATACCTTCTTGCACAACCAAGAGCCCCTCATCCGGTCTCCTGGTCTCCTGAAACTCAAGCTACTTTCAGGGCTGCCAACAAGCCGTTGCTGATTCGGTGCTTCTTATCCATCCTAAAACTAACGTGTCTCTTCACGTCAGGGTGGATGCTTCCAGCGTGGCTATCCAACAGAAAATCACCTGCGAGTGGCACACACTGGGCTTCTTCCCTTGGAAGCTCCAACCTGCTGAGACTTGCTGCAGTGTTTTTGGCAGTGAGTTGCTCCCTGTCTACTCTACCATACAGCACTTGTTAGAGAACACTTCTTAGAGCACCAGCCATTTTATGCTCTAACTGATCATAAGCCTCTGGTGTATGTCTTCCATATGAACTCTTTCAAATACCTCTCACATGAGCTTCATCAACTGGCCTATATCAGAGTTCACAATGGATATCCGGCACATCAACGACACCTAGAACGAGGCAACTGACGCACTTTTACACATCACATCCCTTGGCACTTCTACACCTGCTGTGAACTGGAAATGTCAAACTCGGGCACAGATGGAAGACCCCGAGTTGCAAGCTCTGCTTGACTATACCCTTTCCCTCCATTTGCAACTCGTTCCTTACCCGTTTGTGCCTGGGTCACTCTGGTGTGACACATCAGCGGCTGCACCTCGCTCTTCATTCCAGCTGCCTTCTGTCATACAGTATTCCAGTACCTTCATGACGTATGCCATCCCAGCATCCGTGCCTCACAATGGCTTTTACACAGTGGTATGTCTGGCCGAGCACTAACACCGATGTTCGACAGTGGCCCGCTCGTGCCTCGCTTGCCATACTGTCAAAGTGACCCGCCACACGAAGACTCCCACACAGCATACCATCCCTGTGCCAACAGTATGGTTGAGTCGCTCCATCGCCAGCTCAAGGCTGCCCTGACTGTGTGCCTGGATCGAGAGCACAGGGTCGACCACCTTTCTATGGTGCTTGTTGGCTTCGTGCAGTCCTTCATTGCGACCTCGGCTGTTTAGCAGCCGAACTCATCTATGGTGCACCCCTCCAACTTCCTGGAGGTCACCCCTCTTCACCCGTTGGCCCGAAGCCATATGCCCATTCCGGACATCACTGTGGAAACAGTCACCAAGGCCTTTGTTTCAGCATGGGTTGGGGCAAGGGTTCCTTCAGTCCCCTTGCCCCAACCACTGTAGTACCTCAAATGCCTACAGGACTGCACTGAGCAACTGTGCCCTGCCCCACCTTGATCTTCTTTCTGACCACAGAATCTTTGTGCATCTGGACCTTGTGTCTTTGACGCATGCTTTTCTTAGACAAGTCTCTGTAAAGGCACGTCTTACACCCTCCTACGATGGGCCTTACGGGGTCCTCCACAAGAAACTGAAGCCCGCCACCAAACTATGGAATGGCCGTGAAGAGGCTGTCTCATTATACCGCCTCAAACCAGCCTACCTTGAGACGTCTCCCAAGGAGCTCCCTGCTGATGTCGTCGGCGTATCCACCAATCTGCATGTCACCAAGATAGCCCCATCTCTACCTCTTCGATGCGTACATTTTGCCATTTCGTCTGGGCGGGGGGCTCTGTAGTGGCTACCGACGCTACAATGCGGGGACACTAAGGTCGGTGCTCTCAGCCAGCGCCTTGGTACTGGCTGTAAAAAACATCGAAAATAAAGTTGGGCAACGCATGCTCAATGCGCAAGCATGGCGCACGCAGTTCGGTTCTAGAAGCCTGCTACGCTGGTCTTTCTGTTTTGGTGTTCCGCTGCGACCCCTCGGTTCCCGACACTTTCAACACAGCGTCCTGGTGCTCTACCGATTCGACCATGGACTACCCAGTGACTCAGATAGGAGGCAAAGAGGTGAGACAGAAACATATATAGACACACAGATACAAACATACATAGAGAGTTGGCCCCCTGGAATGTGTGTGAAGTGTACCCTAAGAATGCTAATGCGTTAAAGATGTGCTCAGAAACTGCATTTCTTAAAGTGCGCTGGTGCTCTCTCACAGATGGCATATTCAAGGGGTCAATGATGAGTATTCTGGCCATGCTATGAAGGTAGTGAAAAACAGCGTACAAGAATAAACAGGTATGGAAGAAATGATTCTTCTTCATTATCATAAGCAAAGCTCACTTATACCCCTGAAGGTGGGTAAGTTAAGTGCACTTATGGGGAGTGCACTTTGGGACCTTGAGTGACACTATAGGCTACATGGTGCTAAACAACAAAACAGAGCACACTTGCAATAAAAAAAAATTGGTGAGAGACTAGGAGTGCGTTTTTTGAAGATGTATAAAAAATGGACAATTCTAAAACATCAGGGTGTCTACCAAGTTGACATTTCCAATTTCCCTGAGTTTTCCAGGCTTTCCCTGAGCACCTTTGCAAAATTCCCTGAATGAGCCAGAGCTTTGTGTTATGTCAAGACAGGCTGACACTATGTTGCCTGATGCTGTCACTCTCTAGTAATCATGTTGAAAAAAAAAGAGGTAATTCAGTTTGAATAGTAAGGAGTAATATCTCTTTTATTTAAAAAAAAAACAGAAGGAAGGTGTTAGTAAAATGCACAATGAAAAAAAAACAGTAAAACCCATTCCAAATTGAGTCGAACATTTTCAAATACGAATGATAAGGAGATGCATACAGAAGTAAATATTTTTTAATATGAGCTATTTCTATCCACTGACAGCAAGCTCATTGGTATGGGGCCGGAACTTTGTTACAACGAGGATTCTCTCTCAGCAGCTGGGAAGTCAACCTCAACTGTCCTGACATACTCTCAGCCTGTACACAACATCTCAGTCTTGGGTTTCACTGCTTTAAAGAGTTAATCTTGGTTTGCATGAGGGACACCTGCATCTTGGCGTGAGCCCACACTGTTTCTTGAGCTCAAGCTCTTTCAAAGAGGCGGCAGCACGCTTCCTTTCCCAATAATTCCTCAGTGCGTCAGTCCTTTCTGTTCTCATCCTCCTTCTGCCATGCGTTCACCCCATGGATCAATTGAAGCATCCACTTTGTCAGTTGTAAGTCAACGTCCGTGTCCGTACTTCCTAGGGGCCGCAAAAACATCCTAAAATCGGGCAGTCTGAAAAAATGAATGCATGTCTTTAACTGCCCTTAAAAGGAAGCTGGAGTTAAAAAAAAAAATGAGTGAAGAGCTGTACATAATGGTTTTCAACCTTCCGAATTCGAATATCGCATCGAAATTGACCAAAAGAAAGCGCAAACAAATTTTTTTTGATAAAAAGTGCAGCAGCAGACTCGGGCAGCTCGTGCGCCTCGTTACCGCCTGTGATTGGTTGGGTGCCTCGTGATGTCAACATTGGTGTTCGTCCGGACCGGTCGCTGCCGCCACACATGAAGCACGGTGCAAGGTGGTTTAGGGCTGTGGTTTGGCGAGACGGTAATGGTAAATTTCAAGAGCTTGCGTTTCTCTGAGGAGTTCAGCGTTGCTCCCTACGTGTATACGTAGCCGGCCTCTCCAAGAAGCAAGAAATGCTGGTAGCAAGCGGTACTTTCGACGCGAACGAAAGCGAAGTGTTGGCATCTCCTCGTGTTAGAAATGTTCTTTGGTGAGTATGTTTTTTGCGAAGCTGTATTCAGCGATCCAGTGAGTTCGTTTCCGGGCAAATAACTGTACTGTTATGTTCCTCCATGGCACCTCGTGGAATGTAAGGAGGGATGCGATCGTCGGCATTTGTGCGCTGCCACAAAGCTGTCGGCAATCTACACAGACGGTTTACACGCGGGAAACGTTTTTCGGCTCTTGTAGCATGCGTAGTGGCCTTCATCCGCGCCATCCGCATGCTACTCGTAACGGGAGCCGTAAAGGCGGCTGACTACGTGAGACTGACTGTTTCTCTCTGTGCGCGAGGGGGAAAGCAGTGTCCTGGCATGCACCGGCTTTCAAACGCATGAAAACTTTACACTTGCACTGCATTATGGTAGCTGCATGTTGGCTGTTTCACAACAAACATGCGAATAGAAAATTAATGGCGGTTTGCGACGAAACCTGCGTCAAGGGTGGGAGATGAACATGTACCTTCCATTCAGCATGCTAACACAAAGGAGCTAGCAATAAATCAAAATCCAGGTTTGGACGAGTTCGTGTATTCATAAGGTCTTCCGAGACTTGTTACCATCCGTCCGCCCACACCCGTCCCGCCTTTGTGCGTTCGTTGCACCGACCTTTTCGAGCTGCATTTAGAAAGCCTGCAAGCAAAAAGTTGTACTCTCACTCATTCACGCATTACTGATAAACTCTGGTAGTAATCGTCGTCACGGAAGTGATTAGAGAACACTGTTGTTCTTGAGCGCTTGAAATTCTTTCGATTCAGAGCAGCCTCCCATTTAGCTCCAAGCTTCTTGTCTTGCGGGGAGTAATGGAACATCGTCGCAGCCACTGGTGTTTGTGCAGCCATAGGCTGCACAGAACGCCGGCGTGATTGGCCCCCCACTTCAATTGATGCTGCGCACATCAACTACCACTGTACATACACACAAACAAAGGAATGCAGGCTCGAGCGAGGCAGATTATGACGGCACGCACGCAGAAACAAGCACGGTCAGGCACGTTCGTGGAGACTGCGAAGGAGCAGAACACCAGTGCTGACGTCCCTACGCTGCAGTTTCCGGTCTCCGCTCGCATTGTCAGCATCAACAGCAGCACGTGTCGCTCGACAGGGGGCGGAGCAGCAGCGCAATTTTAACCGGCAATTAGGTCGTTCCTAAGTGAAAAATCCCGCCCAAAATTTTACGTGCATGGTTTATGATGAGCATGATCTGAAGTGAAGGCGCGACAATGACGGCGGAAGAAGAGGGGACACACACACGGGCGCCCTGTGTGTTTTCTCTCTTCGCCCACCGTCGTCATCGTGCCTTCATTTCAGATCATTGTTAGGACAAAGCTCAAGGAGAAGCAAACGTACTTCATTATATCCATTACACTGTTATAATGTTCATCTGCCTTCATGGCTAATATATTGTGTGTCGAATGCTGCTTTGTGTCAGCTTGCCCAGTGGGAAGCCGAAGCCGATGTTAAGGTCTGCACCGACCGTGCAAGTTTCGTTTAGTGCAACAGCAATTATACGGACACTCGAAACATGTTACAACCACCATCATGTTGTCATATTGTGACGACATGATGGTAGTGCAACATGAGGTGCATGCATGGCCCAGGCGTGCAGAGTTAGAAGGTCTCCAGACACGCATAGTGCGTTTGGCTGTAAAAGCGACGAAGCCAAATAAATGCTCTGTCATAAAATGCTCAGTCAACTTTGCCGAAACCAGGGCAACATTCAGGCTTCTGCTGCTGGCACAAGCATTGTGAGCACACATCAGCATTCCAGCTGAGCAGCTGTGTCCATAACACACCATGGTGCCTGAGTGGAGCAAACATCAAAGCTCAAGCTAAATCTATTGAATCCTCACTCGGCGCTGACAAACACCAACTGAAAATGATTGGTCTCCTCTCATGCATGATCCAGGTGCAATGCCTGTAAGGCCACTGCGAGTGTTCATTACCACGCCATAGTTGTGACACGTAGGGTAGCCTGCTAGGGCACAGTTGCTTCGGCACAGGTACTGTATCACGTGATGTCGCCTCTGCATATTACCACACCATGCGAAGAGCTTGAGTGCAACACTTGATTATGCTGTCGCTTCCAGTGCTTTGAATTTGGGCAAAAATGCCAATATTATTTGTCCGTGACATGAAATGCTTTCCCATAATGCAGTTGCTAACAATATTCTGTCTTTGCCACCATAGTGGTCATCACATTTGTGAGTGTCTTAGTGGAGTGCTGCAAGCTTCTGATTTGGTCGGTGATGTATGTAAGGGGGTAAGGTGCCTCGTGGTGGTCTCGTGCGGACGATGCCCTCTCGGTGAGCGCATATTACCCCTCATCTTTTAAGAGGTTCAATACTTACAAGCATTTGTCTCGCAAACCATATTTGTTTCTGGGGAATTTTCCACATCTCAATAATTTCTCTCGTCGTATTCGAGGGCTCATTGCCGTGTTATAGTTTGTTAACGAAGCTTTTCCTCAAGTCTAAATATTTTAAGGCAGTTTGTCGTGTGCGCATCATGGCCACATAAGCTTATATTGCCTTACATTTCTCTACCACGGGTGAGCTTTAAAACCACGGCGCTGCAATTTTGCTTCAGAGATTTTCCTTTCCTTCCTTCTTCTCCACCCTTAAACTGGCTCTCTCAACTAATACACGCAGAGACAAAGCAACAGCGCGCGCATTCGATCACGCGCTCGCCGTGCATATGATCAAGCTTTTCCTAGTCTCTAAAGCCGCTCGAGTTCGCTCTTCTCCTTGGGCGCCCATTTTTCCAAGAAAGTATGCCTTCCAACCACTAAATCGACTATCGCGGACAACATCAGTCCCTTTCCATGTAAGTGTCCAGCTCAGAGCAGGAGCTATGGCGCTTGAAATTAACCTGGGGCCTGACGAAGCAACTGACTGAGCTACACTTCCGGGCAACATCCAAGAACGAGTTCAAATCACCTGTTATGTTCCTTTCCCCCCTTTTTTTCCTCTTTTTTTAAATGTCTTTTCTTTTATTTTATCACGGTACGGGAACCCTCCTTAAAAAAAAAGATATATATGCTCAATTATGTATGGCCACACATGTTCAGGTCATAAATACCAGGTTCTCTAGCCGAGTGCCATCCGTGCGTTATAACCGAGCTCAGATTGGTCCAGCTTGACTGATCAAATAAGGCACCACTGTAGGTTAAACGAGGCGTACAACTCCTGTGGGACCCGCTGTGGTTGCTCAGTGGTTATGGTGTTAGACTGTTGAGCATGAGGTCGCGGGATTGGATCCCGGCCACGGCGGCCGCATTTCGATGGGGGCGAAATGCGAAAACACCCGTGTACTTAGAATTAGGTGCACGTTAAAGAACCCCTGGTGGTCGAAATTTTCGGAGTTCTCCACTACGGCGTGCCTCATAATCAAAAAGTGGTTTTGTCACGTAAAACCCCATATTTAATTTTTAATTTAACTCCTGCGGGGACGGTAGAGTATCCGCCTCCTGTGCACGAGGACCGTGATTCAAATCCCGGTGCCGCACAATTCTCCACCGGAAAATACAAAAAAAAAACGTGTGTTGAGAAAATTGGACAAACAGGCCTGGAGTGCGGCCTGATCCCAGTGACCAGAACCGGTAACGCACTCTCTCACCAGAGCAGGATTGGCCACCCTGGTGCAGTACTTGGCCACAACCTCCAATATGAATACAACAATCAAACCCCAGCCCTCAGTCTCCAGCAGCCGCGAAGCAACTGACCACGGCGGCGGTCAGATCTGTGACGCAGCAGAGGGTGCTAAGAATACCTGGCTCCGCACAGGCCGCCACTGGAATCTGAACCTGGCAACGTTTAACGTTAGAACGTTACCTAATGAGGCGAGTCTAGCAGTGTTATTGGAGGAATTAGAGGGTAGTACACGGGATATAATAGCGCTCAGTGAGGTTAGGAGGACAAAAGAAGCATATACAGTGCTAAAAAGCGGGCACGTACTGTGTTACCGGGGCTTAGCGGAGAGACGAGAACTAGGAGTCGGATTCCTGATTAATAAGAATATAGCTGGTAACATACAGGAATTCTATAGCATTAACGAGAGGGTGGCAGGTCTTGTTGTGAAACTTAATAAGAGGTACAAATTGAAGGTAGTACAAGTCTACGCCCCTACATCCAGTGATGATGACCAGGAAGTCGAAAGCTTTTATGAAGACGTGGAATCGGCGATGGGTAAAGTCAAAACAAAATACACTATACAGATGCGCGACTTCAATGCCAGGGTAGGCAAAAAGCAGGCTGCAGACAAGTCAGTGGGGGAATACGGCACAGGCTCTAGGAATAGCAGAGGAGAGTTATTAGTAGAGTTTGCAGAACAGAATAATATGCGGATAATGAATACCTTTTTCCGCAAGCGGGTTAGCCGAAAGTGGACGTGGAGGAGCCCGAATGGTGAGGCTAGAAATGAAATTGACTTCCTACTCTGCGCGAACCCTGGCATCATACAAGATGTAGACGTGCTCGGCAAAGTGCGCTGCAGTGATCATAGGATGGTAAGAACTCGAATAAGCCTTGACTTGAGGAGGGAACGGAAGAAACTGGTACATAAGAAGCTAATCAATGAATTAGCGGTAAGAGGGAAACTAGAGGAATTCCGGATCAAGCTACAGAACAGGTATTCGGCTTTAACCCAGGTAGAGGACCATAGTGTTGAAGCAATGAACGACAATCTTATGGGCATCATTAAGGAGTGCGCAATGGAAGTCGGTGGTAATGCTGTTAAACAGGAAACCAGTAAGCTGTCGCAGGAGACGAAAGATCTGATCAAGAAACGCCAATGTATGAAAGCCTCTAATCCTACAGCTAGAATAGAACTGGCAGAACTTTCGAAGTTAATCAACAAGCGTAAGACAGTGGACATAAGGAACTATAATATGGATAGAATTGAACAGGCTCTCAGGAACGGAGGAAGCCTAAAAGCAGTCAAGAAGAAACTAGGAATAGGCAAGAATCAGACGTGTGCATTAAGAGACAAAGCCGGCAATATCGTTACTAATATGGATCAGATAGTTCAAGTGGCTGAAGAGTTTTATAGAGATTTATACAGTACCAGTAACACCCACAACGATAAGGTGAGAGAGAATAGTCTAGAGGAACTTGAAATCTCACAAGTAACGCCGGAAGAGGTAAAGAATGCCTTGGGAGCTATGCAAAGGGGGAAGGCAGCTGGGGAGGATCAGGTAACAGCAGATTTGTTGAAGGATGGTGGGAACACTGTCCTAGAAAGATTGGCCGCCCTATATACACAATGCCTCATGACCTCAAACGTACCGGAATCTTGGAAGAACGCCAACATAATCCTAATCCATAAGAAAGGGGACGCCAAAGACTTGAAAAATTATAGACCGATCAGCTTACTGTCCGTTGCCTACAATGTATTTACTAAGGTAATCGCAAATAGAATCTGGAATACCTTAGACTTCTGTAAACCAAAGGACCACGCAGGATTCCGTAAAGGCTACTCAACAATAGACCATATTCACACTATCAATCAGGTGATAGAGAAATGGGCAGAATATAACCAACCCTTATATATAGCCTTCATTGATTACGAAAAAGCATTTGATTCAGCCGAAACCTCAGCAGTCATGAAGGCACTAGGGACTCAGGGTGTAGATGAGCCACATGTAAAGATACTGGAAGATACCGGTATCTATAGCGGTTCCACAGCCACCATAGTCCTCCACAAAGATAGCAACAAAATCCCAATAAAGAAAGGCGTCAGACAGGGAGATACGATCTCTCCAATGCTATTCACAGCATGTTTACAGGAGGTATTCAGAGACCTGGAGTGGGAAGAATTGGGGATAAAAGTTGATGGAGAATACCTTAGCAACTTGCGATTCGCTGATGATATTGCCTTGCTTAGTAACTCAGGAGACCAACTGCAATGCATGCTCACTGACCTGGAGAGGCAAAGCAGAAGGGTGGGTCTGAAAATTAATCCAGAGAAAACTAAAGTAATGTTTAACAGTCTCGGAAGAGAACAGCAGTTTACGATAGGTAGCGAGGCACTGGAAGTGGTAAGGGAATATGTCTACTCAGGGCAGGTAGTGACCGCAAATCCAGATCATGAGACTGAAATAACCAGAAGAATAAGAATGGGCTGGGGTGCGTTTGGCAGGCATTCTCAAATCATGAACAGCAGGTTGCCACTATCCCTCAAGAGGAAAGTGTATAACAGCTGTGTGTTACCAGTACTCACGTATGGGCCAGAAACCTGAGGAGGCTTACGAAAAGGGTTCTGCTGAAATTGAGGACGACGCAACGAGCTATGGAAAGAAGAATGATAGGTGTAACGTTAAGGGATAAGAAAAGAGCAGATTGGGTGAGGGAAGAAACGCGGGTAAATGACATCTTAGTTGAAATCAAGAAAAAGAAATGGGCATGGGCAGGACATGTAATGAGGAGAGAAGATAACCGGTGGTCATTAAGGGTTACGGACTGGATTCCAAGGGAAGGGAAGCGTAGTAGGGGGCGGCAGAAAGTTAGGTGGGCGGATGACATTAAGACGTTTGCAGGGACAACATGGCCACAATTAGTACATGACCGGGGTAGTTGGAGAAGTATGGAAGAGGCCTTTGCCCTGCAGTGGGCGTAACTAGGCTGATGATGATGATGTATGTAAGGGAATTCATTTAAACAACAGTAACAAGAAATATTCCTACATGCTGGTATTGAGCAAAAAACTTTCTGCACTGAACATTGTTTGAAACACCGTAAAACACTGGGAGCTACTGAAGTAATGGAGGCAAAACATGTAAGACAACGACATCACCCATGTACTATCCCTAGACTCTTAAAATATCATCCACATTTAGTTCTTGCAGGAGCAGGCTGTCAAGTTACGGTAGAAAAACATGTTTGTGGTTTGCAAAAAACATCTGGCTAGAGCTTCTTGCAGAGCAACTGGAAAGTATGTGTCTTCTGAACTGCTCCTTGAAAATGTGAGCACTGGGAGGTCAACAAAGCCTGACGAATGTGAGCCGGTTGGACAGAATTATCTACTTCCTTTTATGCTGTCAGCAACTCTGGCTTTGCACTAATTTTATTCTCATTTCAAGGTATAATTGTTTTTCGATAAACCCGAGTGGTGTGTGTATCACCCAAGTCACCTGTATCCCCTGCCAAAGAAAGCAATGAAGTAAACTCACTGCTGTTGCTGCGTTGTTTGTCACATGATTTCTTGGCCGGCCCCTGGCCAATTCTCTGGCTCAGTCGTCTTGCCAGCTCACGCATCTGCCTAATTTTCTTTTCGCTCAGAAGCTGAGCATAACCTTGAGAGTCCGAAGCACATGGCAAAACTCCAGATGGGCTGCTGCTCATACAACAATCTGCTTTCATGCCAACTTCACCAGCAGCGTGTGCTTTCTTCATGGTGTCAACACCCACTGCTGCTGCAGGCCGCTCGCTTCTACTACTGCTGGCATGCAAGCTGAGCTTGCTTTCACATCCTTCCTTCCTCGAGGAGTCCAACATTCTCTTCTTCCTCTTGAGCCGGATGTCTGAGCCAGTGCCAGCAAAGATAGCACTCGTCTCAGTGCGCTTCTTTTTGCCGTCGTCAGCAAGTGTGAAAAGCTCATGCAGGTCATTGGTCTTGAAAAAGCGTCGCTGCTTTGGGTCCTTCAGCACACGGTTTGTCAGGAACTGCTTGAAGATTTGCCTGCAAAAAATGGCATGAAGTGAATGTCACACAAGAACACCACAGCCAGAAGTTTTGCAGGGGAGCATTTAAATTATTATTTTAAATTGTTTTACGAAGCAACGAATATTTATTTTATGAAGCAACATCCCTGGCATAAGCGATCATGCTTTGATTCACTTTACAATCGAAGCAAGGACCTTACTCGACAAAAAAGCATAAGATGGTTCACAATAACGGTCGGGCAGATGTAACGTCGATAATAGCCGAAATGCAATTGTTCCACCTTGATTTTATGAGCAATTTCTCTAGGTGCAGTTGAGGAAAACGAGTGCCTCCATAAAAAACTGGGCTCTTTAGTCTAGTGCTTCATACTATTGCGAAAGATCATTTCTAACTCACGGTCACTCTGGTTTACTGCTGCTCTAAAACGGCTTTCGAATAAAAAGAAACGTCTTTTTCATCATGCTAAGCAAACCAATAACCCCAATCATTGGGCTGCCTATATCCAAGTAAACATGCAGTACAATAACAGCATTGAGCATGCCAAGGATTTGTTTTTCAACACTACTTTATTGGAAATGTTGCAAACTAGCCCGCGCAAGTTCTGGAATATTGTCAGTGGCTCAGAGAATCGTCTTATCCAACTGGCACGCAATGATAACACTTTAGTCCCTCCTCAACAATGCTGCTCAGTGTTTAACAATGTGTTTGTTTCTTTTTTTCTCTTAAACCACACCTGTTTCTTTTCCATGTTTTCATGACCGCAACTTTTCTCCTATGGATCCCATAGTCATTGATTCTGTAGGCATTGGTAAACTCATTCGTAATCTTAAAATTTCATCTTCGTCTGGTTGTGATACGAATATGTAAAAAATATTGAAAATGACTGAAGTGTACTCCTCCGTCATCTTGTCCAACATTTTTGCTCAATCTTTAGAGTGCTCCACAATTCCCAGTGATTGGAAGGTAGGGAAGGTGGTTCTGGTCCATAAGTCAGGTAATGTACATCTACCCAATAATTACAAAACCATATCCAGAAAAGGAAATAGGCATGGGCAGGGCATGTAATGAAGAGGGAAGATAACTGATGGTCATTAAGGGGCCCCTGAAACGGTTTGGACAAATTTTGTAGACGTGTAGGGTACAACTAAAGTTAATCATTAGCTCCACAATTTGAGTGAAACGTCTCATATTAAGAGAGCAACGGATCATTAGAAATTACCCTTTTCCATAGTCATGCATTTGCTCCTCAATTCGTTCGCCGAGTGATCAAGGCTATGCTCTACCTTCACTGGCTCTGCGTCATGCTGGCACATTGTGTCGTCGACTTCCGGTTCTCTAGGAGTGAGTGTGCAAAGCCTCTCCAAATTCTCCGCCAGCTGTTTGGCAGTCGATCCCAAGTGAAAGCTATCGAAGCAGCATGCGTTGCAAACATTCTGTCGCAGCGCCAAATGTGTCTGGCATTCCGGTAACCACAGGCTAGCCACGCGTTTTGACAGAACGGCGGAGGCATAAACTCAAGCTGATGAAGGAACTTTAGCATAGACATGAGCTGCCTGATCAGTCTCCACGGTCCAGCCACCCATTGGCACAGAGCTTAACCAGCCAAACAAAGAGCTAATATTGCTACAACCAAGTGTAAAACATTTTAAACATATACAAAAATAATGTGTTAATGATTACGCTCCTGTGAAAAATTTACACCAGCAGCAAAGAAGAATACATTTTGTTACTGCTACTTTGTGTGGTTGAGCTCTGTGCCTCCAGGTGGCTGCACCGTGCAGACCATTCACATTTGCTCATCCGTGTGAAACGACACGCAAGGGGACACAGTCAGGCCCTGTCCCCTTGCGCTTGCGTTATACCCTAATAACGGACTCGCAAAACGCTATTGTGTCAGTAATCTTCCGGTGTAAAGTGATGGCCGCAAACACGCAAATCCTGGCGCCAATCAGATAGCGGCAGTCCAATCCACTCCTCTGCTGCCTTGCAGAGGGACACGATGTTGCAGCTTGACATATTCCCAGTCGCTACGTTTGCAGTCCACAACGCAACAAAGTCGGATCATAGTGCTCGCAAAAAGACCGAGACCAACTCTGACCGCAGAGCTCTCGTCAAAATGGAGCACGTTGTAACACAAGCAGATGACGCTTGCTGAGTGCCAGAAGTGCTTAAGTGTAGTGAGAAATCGTTCTTGTGCATTCTCTTTTTGTTACTTTCTTTTTATAGAAACAAATTAACTAACATTCCAACTATTACAAACATCATTTGTTCTGGAAAAATTATCGATGACGTAACCTGGGCAGCCAATCCGATTGCTCGCCCACATGACGTCTATGGGGTGATTTACGTCATATGGGTAGGGGCGGCTGAAGATTCTGCCGAGCAGTGAACCGAGATGCGAGATGTGATTCATCTAAATGCTCTGTGTAAAGTGAGTAACTTTACGCGGAGCAAATTAGATGCATCAATTAATGATCAGAAGGGCCTACTTTAACGACTCAGTACATTTGTAGAAAATCGTCAAAATCATTTCAGGGTCCTTTAAGGGTTATGGACTGGATTCCAAGAGAAGGGAAGCATAGCAGGAGGCAGCACAAAGTTAGGTTGACGATTGAAATGTTTGCAGGGACAACATGGCCACAGTTAGCACATGACGAGGTAGTTGGAGAAGTATGGGAAAGGCCTTTGCCCTGCAGTGGGCATAGCCAGGCTGGTGATGATGATGATAACTTAGAAGCATCCCATGCAAGCTTCTTGAGCATGTTATTTGTTCTCATTTATTTAAATTTTTAGGAGGAAATTCTTTATTCAGTAACTCTCAGCATAGTTTCATGAAAGCTTTTTCCTGTGAAACACAGCTATTATTTTTTTCTAATGATCTCTTTATAAATAACAACATCAGCTCTGACACTGATTGCATATTCTTGGATTTTGCTAAAGCTTTTTATGGGATGGCGCATGACTTGCTTCTTCTTAAATTAAGCAAACTTAACTTGGACACCTAGGTATTCCACTGGAATAAAGATTTTCTTTCTGACTGCACCCAACAGCAAAACTGTGAATAACATTACCAACTTTTTATTGGGCGGACCTGTGCCCACAAAAGCAACTTACTCAAGCCACAACGATAGCGGCGAATACAGTCAGTGATCATGGGAATCCGATCAATGGGTCAAGCGCACTGACTTTTATACATCACTCGTTGAAAGTTCTAGTGTAATCGCTGGTGCCTGAGTAGTCTCTAGAAACTACTACACAATTCACGCAGCTCATAGAATCAGATTACACAAGCTTCAGTGACAACAGACAACGGATAAACCATCTAAACATCCGAGAAATTTTCGATACATGCAGGCGCCTCCTGCGCTGAGCGATAACATTTAACATTTTTCATCCAGTGAAAAGAGGTCACCTCAAAAAGGCAAACAAGTACACGTGTCAACGCCCCTCTATTAAACAGCATCGTCCCACTGCTACTAACATAACAGGAAAACGAAAAACAAAAGCACACTTAGTAAAGATGAAGTAACAAAGCAACAAAGAAATGAAGTCCAAAAGTTTGTTAGCGCTGATAGAACAGCTCAACTTGCTTAACATGGACTATTTCAGGCTATGAAGGGCACTGCTGTGATTTCCGAATGCCATCTGGCATGACCTCATAGTCGAGTGCGTCAATGCATAGGATGATCTTGTAGGGTCCTAAATAGGGGCATGAAGGCTTCTCGCTAAGTCCTCATCGACGTGTCGGGGCCCAAACCCAAACGCGGTCACTGGGCTGGTATTCCACGTAGCATCGTCAAAGATTGTAGTGCCAGCTGTCGGTCCTTTGCTAATTCTTGATGGGCAGGTGGGCGAGCTGTTGGGCTTCTTCAGCATGCTGGAGATAGGCAGCAACATCGAGATTCTCTTCGTCGGTGACGTGCGGCAGCATTACATCGAGTTGTCGTCAGGTTCCTGCCATAAACCAGCTTGAACGGCGTCATGCGCGTTGTTTCTTGCACCCGTGTCTTGAAAGCGATGGTTACTAATAGCAGGACCGCATCCCATGTCATGTACTCAATGTCAATGTACATTGCAAGCATGTCCGCATCGAGGGTCTTGTTCAGGCATTCTGTAAGACCATTCATCTGTGGGTGGTAGGCAGTCGTGCTCCTGTGGCTTGTCTGGTTGCATTGTAGAATAGCTTGGGTGAGCCCTGCAATAAAGGTCGTTCTGTTGTCCATGATGAGGACTTCTGGGGCACCATGTCGCAGCAGAATATTCTCGACAAAGAATTTAGCGAGTTCAGCTACACTTTTTCGGCAGAGCTTTCATTTTGGCATAGCCGGTAAGGTGGTTAGTTGGTGGCTATGATGATCCACTTGTTTACAGATGTTGACACAAGGGTTCCAACAAATAATCATCATCTTCATCAACACTATCATCATGATTTATTATTCCCCTAAAGGCCGCTGCTTGGGGTATAACATAGGGAGTGGGGGGGGAGTACATCACAGAATACACTATAATTCATCAGTAACAAAAAGTGGGGAAGCATGCGAGAAGTCATTAAAATGAACAAAAAGCAGCTAAAAAACAACAGGATACACATGGTCAAACAGGGATCAAACAGGGATCGCTAAGGCATACTAGAAAAAGAATGTTAAACAACATCCAAACAGCAGAGCGAAAAACAATTCAAGGACGCTTGGTACAAAGACGCAAAACTGAAAAACAGGGCATGCTTGAAACAAAGATAAAGAAAGGTGAACTGTAGTAAGTAGAAGGATTACATAAGTTGTGTGGATAATAAATCACGAAGTTTGACATGATCATGTTCAAGGATGACCAATTCAGGTAGGTTATTCCATTCTGCTATAGCAATAGGCAAGAACGAGTTATTAAAGGCTTTAGTAGAACCATCAAGACACTGAACGCTCAATGAATTGAAAAGACGGCTAGAAGTGCGAATTGGCAAGAGAAGGAGCATTCCACGTGAATTCGAAAATGTACATTCTGTGAAATAAACAGAGTAGGGCAATTCGACGTTGGTATGCTAGAGTAGAGATACTGAGGGAGTTCTTTATTTTACTGATGCTGTGCTCGTAGTCATAATTAGAACATACAAATCGTGCTGCGCAGTTCTGGAGCGCTTCAATAGTGTTAATGAGGTAAATTTGATAGGGGGTTCCAAATACAAGCAGCATATTCGAGCTTTGTGTGTACATACGTTTCGTAGGCCTGTTGTCTAACATAGGGTGGTGACAAGGATTCCTTTTGATGAATCCCAGTGACCTCATACATCTGCTAAAACCTTATTATGTGTTGCCCGGGTTAGTTTTGTAGTAATTAAGATGCCAAGAAGTGCTGCTGGCACAACGAGAAGGTAGTTTGGCCAAACTGGGGAGAAGTTCCTTTTTACGAGGACGTCATTGCACAAGCAACATGAAGACTGTCCATGCCAAAATGCCCTGGTGAGGTCTTGCCTTCTAGGTACTCCACAAGGCTTAATAATACTGGGTCTGCTCAATGCTGTTCAGCAAAGTCGGCTACAGTTATTATTCCTAGGAAGGCATAGTCGTCCAGTTCGCCTTGCGGTGGCAGGTCGATAGGGCTGTGCAGCAGGCAGTTGGTGTCAGAATACTTCCTCCCAAATTTATACATCACACTGATGCCGAATCCCTAGAGGCTGAGACTCCATCATGCTAGGCGACCTGAAGGACCCTTTAAGTTTGCCAGCCAACAAAAGGCGTGGTGGTTGCTTACCACTTTGAAGTGCCTACCGTATATGTAAGGCCGAAATTTCACTATAGCCCAAATGATGGCAAGGCACTCTTTTCTTAGCTTCTACTTGTGACAGTGACTGGCTAGCATAAGCTACTATGCTTTCTACTCCATCCTTTCTTTGAACTAGCACGACACCAAGGCCTACGTTACTTGCGTCGGTGTGGATTTCCATCTTGCCATCCTTGTTGAAGTGTGAAAGCATCTGCGGCGATTGCAACTGTTACTTCAGCTTCTCAAATGTGTCCTAGTGCCATGTTTCCCATTTAAAGTCGATGTCAGATTTCATGATGTGGATTAATGGCTCCGCAGTGCTAGAAGAGTCTCTCACAAAGCACCTGTAACAGGTACACAGGCCAAGAAATCTGTGCACTGCCTTCTTGTCGACAGGCTGTGGGAACTTAGCTATGACAGCTGTCTTCTGTGGGTCAGGACTGACTCCAGACTTGCTGATGATGTGGCCTAGGAACAGAAGTTCTTCGTTGCCGGTTTCAGGGTAAGTCCATACTAAGTGCCTGATTGCCTCTAGTACTGTCTGAAGGTCTGAAGATGCCTTGAGTGACCTTCAAAATTGGTGGCAAAGACAACAATGTCATCCCAGTAGACAAGACAAGTCTGCCACTTCAATCCTGCCAAGACAGTTCATCATGCACTAGAACGTTGCAAGTGCAGAGCAAAGTCCAAATGGCATCACCTTGAACTCCAAGAGGCTGTCTTGCGTGATAAAAACGGTCTTCTTTCTATCCATTTCGTCGACTTCAATTTGCCAATAACCAGTCTTCAGATCCATCGACAAAAGTACTTAGCATTGCAGAGTCAGTCTAATGCATCGTCTTCCGTGGGAGGAAGTGTACGTCTTTCTTTATTATTTTGTTCAAGTGGTGTTAATCGATGCATAGAACAACAGAAAGCTGAGCTAGTTGGTAAGAATTCATTATGCAAAATACAAGTGAGGTGTGTCTTGTGTCCTGTCTGCACGCCTCACTTCTATTTTGCATAGTTAATCGATGCAGTGCAGAATTCCATCCTTCTTCCTCACTAAGACCACAGGAAATGCCCACGGGCTTTTCGATGACTGGATGATGTTGTCGCACAACATTTGATCAATTTGTTGCCTTAAGCTTCTCGTTCTCGTGTTGACACTCGGTAAGAGCTCTGACAGAGTGGTCAAGTGGCTTCTTTGGTTACTGTGCCATGCTTTGACACAGTGCTTGCCAAGTGCTTGATGACGTTGAAAAGCAGTCTTTGTATTGTCGGAGAAGACTCGAGCTGTTGTTGCTTACTCATGGGGAGACTTGGCTTTATGTCGAAGATTGGTTTCAGGGCTATGGTCATCAAGGTAGATGCAGCAGAATTCAAGAGGACAAATGCATTGCTGGCTTCCACAATTCCCTCGAGGAATGCGATCGTAATGGACTTGATGACATGCTTGAACTCCTGCTTCAAGTTGGTCATAGCAACACTTCCGGTTTTTCTTAATGCAGTCATCATCATCATCATCATCATCATCATCCTGGCTATGCCCACTGCAGGGCAATGGCCTCTCCTATACTTCTCCAACTACCCCGGTCATGTGCTAATTGTGGCCATGTTGTCCCTAAAAACTTCTTAATCTCATCTGCCCACCTAACTTTCTGCCGCCCCCATCGATGCAGTAGTGTGATCCA
Source organism: Dermacentor albipictus (assembly GCF_038994185.2). NCBI lineage: Eukaryota > Metazoa > Arthropoda > Arachnida > Ixodida > Ixodidae > Dermacentor > Dermacentor albipictus. The sequence goes on along the minus strand of NC_091828.1, from coordinate 13,822,889 downwards.
TCTCGCAACGCAAATTTCATGGTCGAGCAATAGACATTGGTCGCCCTCGATGACGCCATCTAGGTCTGTGGATGTTTTGGTGCCAACACAAATGACAAAGGATAGAAAGTTGGGCGAGTTGGTACAGTAACATGGTCTTGGATTGCAGCGCGAAGTGACACGGACACAGACTAGAAGTAGACAGGATGAGCGCTAACTCTCAACTAAATTTCTATTGAAACGAAGAACATATATATATATTTTTTGAAATCACCTGTATGTGTGTGTATATATATATATATATATATATATATATATATGTGTATATATATGTTCTTTGTTTCAATAAAAATTTAGTTGAGAGTTAGCACTCGTGCTGTCTGCTTCTAGTCTGTGTTCGTGTCACTTCGCGCTACAATCCAAGATAATGTTACAAATGACAATGCTGGAGCGAGGCGGGTTGCTCACTTGATCTTTGAGCACAATCAAGGCATAGTGGCTACGAGAGCTCTCCGGCAGTGTCGCTTGATACTTGCATTGTGTTGTTGACTTCAACTTCAGGTTGATGATTGTGCCATGTTGGTTCAGGAAGTCCATGCAAGAATGACGTCTCGTGAACACTGTTGGAGGATAATGAAGGTGGCAGGGTAGGTCCGGTCATGAACGGTAATTATTGCTCTGCAGATTCCGGTTGGTGTTATTAGGTGTCCTCCAGCTGTCAGGATTTGAGAGCTTTGCTATGCAGCCTTAATTTTCTTCAACTTGGTGGCGAACAATCCACTGATGACAGAGTAACCGGCTCCTGTGCCCACTAAGGCGGTGACTGCATGGCCATCGAGAAGCACATCGAGGTCGGTAGGTCTCTGTCTTGCGTTGCAATTGGGTCTTGGCATCGGATCACAGCTGCATCATGTTGACCTCGTCAGGCGTTCTTTTGTTGCCATATTCTTTGCCTCTAGGCATCGTCAGAGTGGCAGCGTCTTGTTAATATGTCATCGACATAATCTTTTTGGCGTCTTTTCTTCGATAGAGGATCTTTGTCAGTTTGATCAGTTCGAGCCTGCTGCTTCGGGAGTCCTAGAGATCTTTAAGAAAGAGCTGCAGCCTCTAGAACTTACGCATAAGGTCCCCATTGATGATTCCTTGCGCTTTATAGATCTCAGGCTGTGCCTTGCTAACAAACATTTGGCTTTGAACCAAGAAGTAAGAAGCCACCCTTGCCCTTTAACTCGGCACACTCAAAGCTTGTTAAACGAAGTATTATAAAGTTATGCCTCGTTAACAGCCTCAATAAATCTTGCTCACACGAGATGCAACATAGTCTTGCTGCACAGGTTGATTGCCTTTCTTGGGCTGGCTACCCTTAGGCCTTAATTTCAGCCATAGCGGAACAGCTTTTGAGGCGCACTAAACATGATGAGCCCGCTCGGTCAAGGAACCAGCCGGTTGAAAGACGCAGGTTTGCAGTGCTACCGTATGTGCATGACGTCTCCCATAGGCCAAAAAATATTGGGCAGCGTGCAGGAATCACAGTCGTTTTCTCAGCCCTGAAAATGCCGGCAAGGCTCTGTAATTATGTGAACACGCCTAAATCACGTCAGAGTTGTTGCTCTGTCGGGCACAGAAAACGTTTCGCAACATGCACAACGAATGTGGTTTACCAAACTCCCCTGTTTTGTGGCAGTAAATATGTTCGGCAGACAGACAGGTGCTTAAACGATCGTTTAAGAGAGCACTGTAAGAACAACCATAACACTGTTCAAGGCCCCTTGGGCATCCATTGCCGGGACTGCCACTGTGTGCCCCTCTTTGAAGATATGGAAGTTTAAGCGAGACACAGCTCACAGCTCATCCAGGAAATTATAGAAGCTGATTTCATCAGAAAACTGGGTAGTAGGTGCATTAGTGCCCCCGCTATCGCGCTGACCCCTAGTGAAGTCATGTATCTCAACAAATAGAAATCGTAATGTTTGTCTTTTTTTTTTCAAGTGACCATGTTCTTAGTACAATGACTTGCTGTTAGAACACCCCTAGTGACAGCCTTTCATTTTCTGTGAGTGCCCCCTCTTGTATATATACACACGATGTGGCAACACAATAAAATATTGTTGGAAGTCAGCGCAGTGTATGTCCTCTCTCGCAGTTCTTGTCCTTTGCACTGCACACCATTTTTTATTATGAATTACCAACTAGCCCAAGCAACCACCCTAGCAACCGCACCTCCATCAGTTGCTTTTCGTTTTTCGGATATGGGCTGACAGACCAGCCCCGGGCTGGGCCAGTGTATGGTTGGTGCTGCGGTGACAGGTAGCGGTCTAGTGATAGTGAACGGGACGGTCGTCGAGGGCTCCATTGAGTGGTGGTGAGCTAGTTAGCGATATCATGAGGACTTTGACCTTGCTGCAGGCATGATGCATTCACGGCAAACCCTCACAGTCCCATCTCACGACATGGGCAGCAGCGGTAGATGTGGCCGGCTTCCCCACAGAGTGGGTTGTGGTAGGGGGCATGTCAAATGTCTGTCTTCCTTGGGGCGTTGCGCCAGCCTACAGGTGGGCAGGGTGGCGGCATCTGGCAACAGAATCGTGGCGTCATGAGGCTCTGGCCTCGGTGCGGAGGGGGACCATGATGGCTGGCTATGGCACATAAGTTGCACACCACTTATGCCCGCAATGCGATTTCTATGGCAGCACAGGCATGTCAGATTGTCCGCGCTAGCCTCGAGGATTTCCAGGCATCCTAGAAGTCTCGTTATGATATGCACCATAGGGACGTGCAGTATTTACCTGGCTCCCTCGTGCTCCTGTGGTCACCATCTCGTCCTGTGGGCCTATCGGAAAAACTTCTGTTGCGATATTCGGGTCTCTACCAAATCCTGCGACAGCTTTCGTATGTGACATAGGAGATTGCTCCCAAAGAGCCAGGCCCGTCGTCCATACAGCCAAGCACCGATGCTGTTCTTGTCTTCCGTTTAAAGCCCTATGTGCATGCGTTTGCCCGGCTGTGATCGCTTGTGCCAGGTCGGCACTCCAGCCCCGGCGGCATAGTGTCACGACGTAGAACAGGGTGTGCAGACAAAAAGAATATGACGAAGAAGTGCTGTTGTTGTTGAGGCATTTCCACTGCCACGTTCTAGCGTAAGCTAGTGCCTTCAGCATTCGCCTTTCATAAATAACATTTGTGCTTGTCTCTGCCTGGCAACAATATGTTGCTGGGGAAGTTGGTGAAAGACTAGAGAAAACAAAGACTCAGTAGGAGGGAGTAGGAAAGAAGAAAGCAAGCATTATTTTAATCTGTTGTTTTTAGCGCTCGCTCTGTGTTTTTTCTTTCTTTTTTTTTTACTCCCTCGTATTAGGTCTGTTTTCCTGTCACACTAATATGTACCTCCTTGATTCCAGAGATGTTTCCTTTTTTGCAAGTTAAGAACCAGCTCTTTTTAACATTCGTCAATATCTGGCACTTGTGTCAAGGTTCTGTGCAAATCACACAACTGTTTGAACTATTAGACACAAATTACTGTTCGCTTTGACTTAGCTTTGAACCGAAAAATCAATATTGCCTAAGAATGCCTAGGCACACAAAAGTTAACCCTTTACTGATGAGTGTTGCCTATGGGCAACATACTAGAAAAAATTTTTTATCTTCCCTAGTCTTAGCATTGAGTACGAAGTTTCTGGCAAGATGTCTTCGGCCAACACTGAATGACAGGCAGCGAGTGTCATTTGTTGGTTTGGAGCAGAAACACGGGATGAAGTTTTCCATGCGACTCGCTTTCTTTTGAAAGCAAGCTCAGGGGAGACATGTCCAGCTGCAGTGGTGTCACACACGTGATGTAAAGCAAGCGAAATGCACACCCGTAGTCCACATATGACGAGGGCTGCCTGTACAAATACAAAATGAAGCCTTAGGTCGTTTGGGGTGAAGCCCACGTCCAGTTTCCTGCCTGCAGCTTCTCTCTATAGCTGAAATAAATTCCACAAAATATATTTTTTTAATTTTTGTTGATTATGCTAATTCTTGATGTGTTTTGCACATTTCGATAAAAAATAAAGTTTTTCTGCATACCGTATTTACTCGATTCTAAACACCCCCTTTTTTTCACGATCGCGATGCCCAAAGTGAGGGGAGTGCTTAGATTCGAAAAATCTAGAATGACCCCCCCCTCCCTCTTTTCGCTGTGACATCACGAGATGGGTGCGAGAAATAATATTTTATTTTGCAAACATTCAAAAAAAAAATCGGTGCACACAGTGAACCCACTGCTTGTGTCGGATGCTCAGTTACTAACACTGCCACTCGAGTTCGTCGCACCACTTGAACCACTGCTCTCGGTGTCCCACAGCAGGTCGTCTTCCGTTCCATCGAAGTGGTTTGTGATTGAGCAGTTCGTAAATGATTTGACCACAACATCCACTTGGACCCACTTCCAAGCGTCCGAAATCCACTTTGCGATGGTTGATGGGGGCGTTTTCTGTAGCTTTCGCCATACATCCGTACAGTCTGGCTGTACGGCGTACTCGCGCCGCAGACGCCATCCCACCTCGGGACTCCGACAGCTCCGGCTCGATGACAGAGTGAGCAAGCGCGCTTGGCGGCCTTGGCTATGCGCGCTTTCTAACAAATAGGGGGGTGTGTAGATTTGCATGCAAACTTTTTTCCCAATTTTTTCGCGAAAGTAGAGGGGGGGTGCTTAGAATCGCGAAAATATGGTATTTATTTGTCTCGTCCTTAAAGGGTTAAGGCGGAATGCATAATAGTACCTGTGGTATATCTTCTCTTCAATGGTGCCAGCCGTGAGCAGGCGGTAGATGGTGACATCCCGGCGCTGGCCAATGCGCCAAGCACGCTCTCGGGCCTGTGTGTCTGTGCTCGGGTTCCAGTCTGGGTCATAGATGACCACTCGGTCAGCACCCGTCAGGTTCACACCCAGGCCACCCACCCGCGTTGTCAGCAGGAACACAAACACTGACGGGTCCTGTTGTGAATGGCTCTGTCTTACAGGTCTGACACCACAAGAGCTTCAGAGACTCTGTTCAGTCAAACAACACATAAAATGCTGTTATCTACCAATTACTATGCAAATTGTAAACAGCACCACCTGCACATCCGTAAATTTTTGTATGAGAAGGTCGGTGCTCATTGCAGATTCCTTTCAATCATTCCTTTTGTTGACATTTTTTGCTATGTGAGAGAAAACATTATTGCAGGTTGTGTCACGGGAGAACAAGAAGCTTTTATGAAGGTTTTATTTCAGGAAAGACTAAAAGGCCAAGTTATACAGTTAAAACTTGATATAATGAAATCGGTAAAATCGGTCTGTTACTTCACTGTATAGAAATTATGCCAGTTACGCAATTGAATACAGTCAATGACAGATTTTCCTTAAACAAAAGGGACCGCACTATTTTATGAAATATTGAGCTATAGGAAAAAAAGATAATGCAATGAGAAAACAAATTGCATTTGAGTGCCAGTGACCAAAGATATGGTTTTATGTCATGTCAGCAATACCTTCCCATCAGGGGTACGAAGTGATGCCTGTGAAGCTTTCGCATACACTCCGCCCCCACGTTGGATAGTGCCACCCCCAGTGGGATGACGCTATCGTGAAAAGCACAGGGAAAGAACAAATACTTTATGAGCCACTTACTCGAACAAGTCTCCGAAACTAAAGGTACCGCGACCTCCTGCACTAAATATGCAGGAAGATTGCACACAAAGCTATCTCGGCTAGCCTGACATGTGCACCCGCCGCTTCTTGCTTCCAAGCGCATGAGCCACATAGCGCTCAACCATGCTGAAAGCCATGCGCAGCCACCAACATGGGGAAGAGACACGCTCAGCTGCCTCTGACCCTCTCCCACCCACCAATGCACATGCTTCATCACATTACCTTGCGCTCACCCAACTTCACTATAATGAGGTTCGAGCGTAATGACCAGCTTCTGCAAAAACTAAGTAAACGCTACCTGTGCTTCACATATCAACATATATGCTAATAAAATACATGAAGTGATTCTATTTTGCCTGCCTCATGAATTGGAGGGGTTTCTTTTGCATTTCAACAGTGCTTTGCTTTAACTACAAATATTGAGCAGCTAGCACTTTGCTTATATTTTCCACAGCAGCCACATCTTGTGTTCTGCACACTTTCAGTGTCAAGGCTGTTTCACATAGCGCAATCTATGTCACTTGGGAAGCACAATTTTAATTGCATGCAACAGAAATCGTGATCACACTCATCGACCCCCCTCAGGACAAGCGACCAACAAGTTGGTTGCACGACACACCAATCACACCCATCGGTGCAATTTTTGGACACCAAAAAAGAAAAGCAAAGGGGAGAAGTTCATCAAAATTGCGCCAAGAGATATTTCTTGGTTTCGTTGGGTTATGGCAATTCTTGAAAATGTCATCTGTCATTCAACAAATTCGGAAAACTGCAATCTGGTACGTACCTTCAACACCAACATGCTAACGTGACAGATAAAAAATAATTCGGTTCTGTATGTTCTATGCATTTGTTGACATGCTACGTTGCAAATGAAGGGAGTTTTTATTCTTTTTCAATGCTGGCTTTGAGTACTCATTGTACACACTTTTGCATGCCTTTCGGTTATTCACACACACTGCGAGTTGTAATCCTTATGAGGTGTTTCTCATGAGACACCTCAGATGCCTTTGGATGCCGTGGCAATTTCGCGCTTTGTTGCATACATGATACTCAAGATATACAAAAATTCAGCAGTTGCAGCATAGTACCCTTTTAAAGTCATATCTATTCTGACGAAGTCACAATACAGAACAATTCAAAGAACATGCAACTACAGGCAAATGCTGTACATCGGGGGCATAGTATAACACGACACCATAGTATTCAACATCATGATAACTGTGCAACTGTCTAGTTGCAGTTTGTTATTCATGCTGGATTTTACGGATATATTTCCCGGTCGATTAGGCACGTTAGGTTTTGTTACTTCTGATGGCAGACGCGATTGTTTATCAAGCTCACATAATGCGCAAACTATATTCAAAAGATTGGCTTGTTGAGAGCATTGGTACATGGTGAGTTGTTAGTCCAGCACCCTTTTCCTTCCTCAGTGTCTTGCTTCGCAATTTTTTATAATTTGTGGGCAAACCCTTACAAAACCATATATCATAATGAATTTTCTACAACAGCATATTTGATGCTTTGACTTGAAATAAACAGCAATATCACGTTATTTTCGAAGGGTTAAAGGGAAGCTGAAGCACATAAAAAAATAGTGAGCTTGCACCAAGTTATCGCAGCTATTCACTCTTTGAATACAAAAAATGCTATTTAACAGGCTATAAAACACAGCAAGTTGCTTCAAATGAGCAAAAATGAGTAGCAGCAGTCACAGGGAATGCTGCGAACTGGATGGCAGGCTGTGATTGGCAAAGACAATCGTGACGTCATTGTGGGTATTGCTGAGGCTCCTAATTTGAGCGAAGTGCTCAACCGGGCTGTGTCCTGCGCGATCAAGAATGCGATACATTTTATCCTTAAAGTGGAATTTCAATTTTGTTTGGAGCTAGTCATTGCTGTTTTTGTACTGGAATGTAGTTGGGCAAATGCAGTGAGGCATGTTGCAAGGAAGCACAGAGCACCAAATCGACCTTTTGGAAGTGTCGATTGCTGCTATTTTATTTAGCATTATGAGCCCTATGTGTGTTCTGCAAGACAAAAGCAGGCGGCAAATGTCTACACAAAGTTCTAGCTGAGTTTTTTATTCGTTTCACAATTCACTGAATGTCAGCTCCTGTGCTGGAGCTGCTCGAGTGCTTTTTGACACAAAGGGATCCCTGACATGGTTTTTGTATTGTGCCTAGGCACACAGGCTATCGATCAAGAAATGCTTTCTCACAAGAACTTCATGCTAGCGTGCTATAATAGCAGAACAATTGACATTTGGGCAAGTTGGTACTGGTTGAACATGCTGATAAGGCAGTGCAAATGGTGAAGACCCAAGGAAAAAAAAATACCGAACAGCGCTGACTCACAACTAACTTTATTAAAAAGCACACACATACTTAAAAACTTAAACATACTTACAAAATGTGCGCTTCCCAATAAAGTAAGTTGAGAGTCAGCACTGTTCTGTATTTTTTCCTTCCTAGTGTATGTCATTTGCACTGCCCTATCAGGATGTTCAAGGGCTAAAATGGAACAGGCACAAGTGGTTACCTCAACTTTCGTCCCGTGTGGCTATGCCCTGCCTCTTTCAAGCAGTGACGCAAGTGTTCTCTGCTGCCATTTGAATTGAACCAATGGCAGTGGTTAATTCACCAAGGACACTACTGCTATCGAACGGACACTACAGCAGTAGAACGGCCAAAATGACCGCATGAACTCACTGATGAATGCTTCACTTCTATCTGAGAGTTGCGGCACATCTCTGCGTGAAGTCATCCGAGAGATCGTGCAAGGAAATCTGGCAGCTCGGGATTGCTCCCACGGCACCACCGGTGGCTTCAAACATTGATTTCATCTGATTTTCCCTTTATTCATTGATGTCATCTGGGAGGAAGTCCAGCACGCCTTTTGTTAGCCTGAGTGGCAGGCAGTGTCATGACAATTCACCTACGCGGAAGCTGTTTGTAATCCACTTCCCCCCACTTTGATTCTGCTAACACCGTCAATCCCTCCGACGACGACGCCAACACCACCGCCACCTCTAATGCCTTCTCTTCGACATCCAAACGCTGCGCCCAAGTCATACGAAGAAATTCCTGCCGCCTACCCGCTTCGGAAAACTGATTTGTGGTGCACCGCTGAGCTCTGGCCACTATGCTTTCATTGCGACGAAGCAGGGCATGTTTACCGAGCTTGCCACTATCACACAGCTGGGCTTCTAGGATTTCCCTCCAACTACAATTACCCTCCATTTGGAGCTCCACATCCTCCGATTACAATTCCACAAACTTCCAGCCAGAATGTTCAACGATGCCTTGATCGCGTTCCCCATCTACAACTTATTACACTTCATCCACTTGTTGCACTTCTCCCCCATGTCTCTAGGGGCAGGTGCTGGGCCTATATTTGTACCGAGCGCAGTTCAATGTCTGGTGCACTGCAGCTGAGCCTCCATACCTTACTGCTTGTTCATTTATTTATTTATTTTGAATACTTTCCTGACCCGAAAGCATTACAGAAAGGAGTGGTAAGTACACAGAAAAAGACAGTACATAATTATACAATACAGTAAAACCTCGTTAATTCGAACTCAGTTGATTCAAAATCCAGGATAATTCGAAGGTTTTCTACGGTCCCGTATTTTGCAATGTAGGTTTGACCGGATAATTCGAACGGGCGGATAGGGCAACCCGGTTAATTCTAAGATTTGGCGTGCTATATGCGACAATTGCCGATCCCCATTTCACCGCAAACCCGACGAAATGACAGCTATTTGGAGCTGCGAGGCAACACCACATAGCAGTCGCGATTATTTATAGACGAAGCACCCGACCCATAGTACTGCTAGCACAAAAATCAGTCCACGGTACGCCCCGCACACCGCCGAAACACACACCTGCAGAGAAGATGTGCTTCACCGCAATGCAGCGGGCATACCGCTTTTTGTCACGTGCTCTCGTTTCCCACTCCGCACGCTCCTCGCAGTCGCAGTGGTCGCAGCATCAGCGCGTGTTCTGTGCCGCTGCCACTGGCTGCCGTTCGCCCACTACGTACCTGCGGTGATGTGTGTGTGCGCAACGCCAGTCGGCGCAATTTCTTTGCGTGCTTTGGTTACGGGTGTTGCAGCTAACGCGGTGTTCTTCTTTTTTTTTTTTTAACCGTGCAGAAGTTCCAGTGAGCGAAGATGCCAAAGTATAAGAGTTTAACGCTGCAGCAGAAGTTCCACTTGATCCAAGAAGCGGGTAAGAACACGTGTTCCAAGACTGAATAGGCTGAAAGCCACAGCATGCCCCTCTCGACATTGTCCACAATATTGAAGAACAAGTGGAAGGTACTGAAGGCGTATAGCAAGACATATTCTCTGAAGCGGTTGCGAGTACAGGCTCCCACATGCCAAGATGTGGAATCAGCTATTTTGCTGGCTGCAGAAAGCAAAGGCAGCCCACCTTCCCATCAATGAAACGATGCTGCGGGAGAAGGCCAACGACTTGGCTCTACAACTTGGGCACGAAGAGTTCAAGTGTAGCAATGGATGGTTCAGCCATTTTAAAGAGCGCAATAATTTGGCCTTCGTAGCCGTCTGTGACAAGAGCGGCAGCACAAACGAGAGCGTCGTCGACGACTGGAAGAAACACACGTTGGCTCTGTTCCTTAGTGAGTACGGTGCAGACGATGTGTACAATCTTGACGAGGTAGCCCTTTTTTACAAGATGCTGCCTACAATAACATTCGAAGGACACCGCGGTCAAGGGTAAAAAGCAGGGCAAGGAAAGAATTATTGTTCTGTTCGGCGCAAACATGTGTGGTAAACAAAAGCTGCCGCTACTCGTAGTAATCCAAATATTGTCGAATAGAGGTAGCGTATTCCTGCAGCGAAATTTTTTGCCTGGGTTGCATTTATTAGTGTGTTCAGTTAATTCGAAAACCTGCTTAATTAGAAGATTTTTTTGCGGTCCCAATGATTTCAAACTAACGAGGTTTTACTGTAATAGGTTTTAAACAACAATCAAAGATACAGTAGTCTTAAAATTGTCAATGTCAGAAATGACAATGATGGAGGGAGAAAGGCCGTTCCAGTCGGCACTGGTCTTGGAAATAAAAGAATGATGACACATTTTCGTTCTAAAAATAGAACACCAACTTTAAACATGTGATCAGAGTGGGATGAAATGTATGAAGGGTGAGCAATAAGAGGATCCTTTAATAGTGGTTTATGGTGACACATTTTGTGGAAAAGACACAGTCTGAGACATTTATGGTGCAATGAAAGGTCTGGTAATAGACGTAATGCTGGCATAACAGGAATAAATAACGGGAATAAGATTAAACTTGGTGTGCGATATTGGGTGGATTCTAGTATGCTTAGATTTGATAGGGATCTCATACTGTAGATGCATACTCTAGCTTTGGCCGTGCTAATGTTCTGTAGAGGGTTACCTTTACCGGCAGAGGTGCAGCAGAGAATTTCTACAGAAGTATCCAAGAACCCAACTAGCATTATTAGTAATGTGTTCAATATGCGTATGCCATGACAAGTTACAGGAAATACAAACACCTAGGTATTTGTACAAGTTGACGGATTCAAGCACAGAGCCGTGAAGTATGCATGTTGTCAGTGTTGTTTGTGCGATGCGATACATGCACTGTTTTGCATTTATTAACATTTATATGCATGAACCACTTATCGCACCAGTAGGATATGCTAGTAAGGTCGTCTTGAAGCTTATGAGAATCAGTGTGGTTAGTTATTTTGCGATAAATGATGCAGTCATCTGCGAAAAGGTAATAGTTGCATGAGGAATGCATTTAGGAAGGTGATTAATGTAAATCAGGAAGAGGAGATGTCCTAGTACCGATCCCTGGGGTACAACAGATGTTATGGAAGTGTGACAGGATGAACAGTTGTTGGCAAAAATGTACTGGGTTCGATTAGATAGAAAGCTTTTAATCCAGTTCAGTATATTAGGGTGAAGGTTATGCATGCCAAGTTTAAGAATGAGGAGATCATCTCATACAGTGTCGAAAGCTTTTGCATAGTCCAAGAACACACAGTCTACATCGAAGCCCATGTCAGTATGGGTAAATAGGTCATTAGTAAAGCATATTTGTTGTGTTTCGCATGAAAATGTTTTACTGAAACCATGTCGTTCTGGCAAAAATAACAAATCACACTCAAGGAAATCGATCAGATGAGAATGTATAACATGCTCCAATATTTTACATGGTATACTTGTGAGTGATATACGACGATAGTTCTTGGAATAATGAATGTTACCTGAGTTTGGGACCAGAACAACCTTGCCAACCCTCCAATTCCTTGGAATTACCAAGGAACCTAGAGAGTAGGAAAAGAGCATCGAAAGCACAATGGAAGAATATGGTTCAGTAATTTTCAGCATTTTACAATTGATTGAATTTTCACCTGATGAAGATACTTTCAGATTTGCAAAACTGCTCACAGGCCTCTCCTTGTCCCGAGCACAGCTGGTAGACAATGTTGAGCTCGAGCCATCCCATTCAGCCAAAATGTCGCCATGCTTCCCGACCACCGCTTGAATCATGCACAACTGAGTGTCATTTTCAACACACGTGAGCCACCCTGCTCCGCTGTCGTTGTTCTTTGGTCGTGTGAGACCTTATGCGCCTGTCAGAGTGGCAACACAGCTCTTCTCTTTGCCATTTACTGGCCCCATGGTGTCGGGCATGCATTCAGAGGCCCAACTGCCGGTTCATCCTTTAGCTTGCTCTCCAAAAGTTTGCTTTGACAAAGCACTGCTGCTTGTCTTGGAGACATACAATCCGGCTTAAGGGCTTGTGCAAGCCATTGGGCCATGTCGCACGCTGGACGGTGACATGGCAGCGGTACAACTTTATTCTGCGTTACCGGAAAAGGAGGGCAAACATGGTGGTGGATGTCCTGTCACGCACCCCCATTTCAGCATCTGACCCTGTAGCCTGCCACTCGCGTGAGCATTCGCACCAAGTAGAGACCAGAGCCTCAGTTTCCGATGGCTCGAAAGGTGTGAACCCCACGCACTCGGTAGAGATAGGAGTCTTTGTCTCCAATGGCTCGAACGACACGACCCCCGATGATGTAGCGATCCTCGAATTGCCAGCCTCGTGAGTGGATGTTTACCTCTGGTGGACCTCATTACCTCCTTTGGTGTCCTCTTTAGCAGGCAAGAGCTACTAGAGGCACAGCAGAGCGATTCATTTTGTTGACGAATCGTTGACAGGCTCAAAGAGCCAAACTCCCAAAAGGAGCATGGTGGCAAAGCCGTTTAGTGTACAGGAACAGCTGGTATTGTTGGTATCGAGTGTGACACAGCTGGTGTTATTGCAGGCACACTGGATATGTATCTGCTTGACGCCAGTGGAGTTCTCCTGTGCTATATCCCATTTGTGGAGGCTCCCAAGGAGTCTCTGCACAGTCTAAGGAAAGCCACCCTGAGCTATTTCCATGACTTAAGGTTTGTCAGACATGTGAGTGGCCTTAAGACTTAAGCAGCACACTGCTCTGGCCAGGCATGAAGTGTGGCGCTCCACTACACATGCTCGTGCTGCATGTGCCAATGTGTGAAGCCTTGTACGGGCAAACAGCCTGAGCTCATGCAGCCAATCAACAGGCAGCTACCCTGGCAAGTCACGGTCTGTGACATTATGGGACCCTGTCTTAAAAGCCGGCGAGGCTACGTTTTTCTTCTGGCTGTCGCAGATGACTTCACGAAATGGGTTGACTTTTTTCCTCTTCGGAAGTTAATGGCACGTGCAATCTGGAACAAGATGACTGAGGTCTTTAACCATTTCAGCTTTCTGGAGGGGCTGATATCGAACAGCACGTCCTAATTCATGGCCAAGGTGCTCATGGATGTGTCTGCTGTCTTTGGCATTAACACTTTCGTGATCGTGCCTATTCCTATTGATAGTATGTTATTTATAGTTACAAATTCAAATTTTACCGCTCTCCAAGGCATTCTGGACAACTAGCAACACCTCGTGGATAAAAAAGAAACTATTTTATTGGTTTCGTTTTTGTTTTCCTCTTTTCTCCTGTGCGCGGATTTTTGAAGCGCCATCGTAGTCGAGGTGATGAGTGCTCGTAGTTTTGAAGATGGTGTCAACACTGCGAGCTGCTGTTTCACTCGAATTGCGAATTTCCAGGAATTTCGATGCATCTGAGCTCAAATTTTTGGATGATGGTAGAAGCACAGACTCGGAAGATGACTTTGATTTGTCAGACTTTAGTACGGACGGCGAAAGTGCATCAAAGTGGCCCGGATTGTCAACAGGTACCCACTGGTGATTTTAGCTTTCTTCTTGGGCCATTTCACTGCTGCCATGCATTGATCTAAGTATATCTGGCATGTTCATAGTTCTTATCTGCAGGGTGTCAATGTCGTTTGGGCAGGACTGAGTGACAGAATTAAAGACTGGCAGTCACGCAGAAAGGAGTTTTGTGCATGAAGACGTCCAGGAGTGGACCTTGGCATCGTGCTCCCGAGCGCCACACAGCGGTTCGTAAAGGTGCGGCACTTCGCTAGGGTTAATCTTTTCCTATGTAACTACAGAAATTTTGTAGATACAGAGCTTATATTTGCAGGATTACTGCATATGGCCATTTTGTTCAAAATGTACATTTCACATTTTTTAAAGTTTATTTTATTCAAAGCAGCACTGATGTTTACATTTATATTTTTCGTTTTTGTTACATTTTTTGTGTTTCAGTAATATTTTTCTTACTAAATTTAATAAATATTGTTACGCGAAGGACGAGTCAGTAAGACGAGCAACTATTTACAGGTTATATTTACAACAGTGGTTGCAGCACTGACCGGTTAGATTCATAGCGCATGCCCAGTTTGTTCTTCTTCCTATTTTCTCGAATGATGCCGCCCATGCGCCTCATTCAAACAAGCAAGTACCACATGCGCGCAGAATAATCCCCCAATGGCAGAAGCGACGTCCCGGAGCATCTAAATGTTATCACCGGGAGGGTGATACTGATTCAGTCGTGTAACGTGCATGATATCACTGGATTGGGAAGCAGGTCAGGGGCGATCTCATAGGTGACAGGAGTCACGGCACGAAGCACTCGGTATGGGACTGTGTAACAAGAAAGCAGTTTTTCCGACAGGCCTACCTGACGCGACGGAGACCATAGAAGCACCAAAGAACCAGGCGGGAAGTGCGCGTCTTGGTGGTGCTGGTCATACAAACGCCTTTAACTGTCTTGGGATTTCAGAAGGCGGTCATGGGCAATTTCCCTTGCGTGGGCACACTGGGCGATGGCGTCAAGTGCATCTTCACTGGTCGGTGCCGCGTGAACAGGGAGGGTTGTGTCGAAGGGCAGTGCTGGTTCTTGGCCAAACAGAAAAAAAAAGGGGGGGGAAATAACTGGCTGTGTCGTGGCGCTAGGAATTCTAAGCAATTATCACAAACGGTAGAGCGAGGTCCCAGTCAGCGTGGTCTGAAAGACATATTTCGCGAGCATGTCTGTGAGATTGCGATTGAGATGCTCCGTGAGGCCATCTGTTCATGGATGTTATGACGTGGATAGCTTGTGTTTCATGGCACAGGACTGCAGAATGTCCGTGATAACTTCTGATAGAAATTCCTGGCCACGGTCTGTGAGAAGTTGTCGCGGAGCTCCATGCAATAAAATCATGTCGCGTAGAAGAAAATCGGCAACATCTGTGGTGCAGCTTGTAGGAAGCGCTCGGGTGACAGCGTAGCGCGTGGCGTAATCCGTGGCCACAGCGATTCACCTGTTCCTAGAGGTAGAAAGAGGAAAAGGGCCAAGTAAGTCCAAACCAACCAGAACGAATGGTGCCGCGGGCATGTCGAGTGGTTGAAGGTACCCAGCAGGGAGCACCGATGGTGTCTTGTGTCGCTGGCATTTCTCACACGTAGCTATGTATCTTCGAACAGACGGAGCAAGCCCTGGCCAAAAGAAATGCCGGCGGATCCAGTCGTAGGTACGTGACACACCCAGGTGACCGGCAGTGGGGAGGTTGTGAAGTTTGTGGAGAACAGCCGAGCGAAGGTGTTTAGGGATCACAAGGAGTAATGCAGGGCCATCAGGGTGAACATTGTGGCAGTAGAGTACGCCATCTTGAAGTGTGAATAAGCGAAGGGAACTGTCGGCGAGCGACGATTCCAGGCAGTCAATGATGATACGCAAGGACCGGTAACGGCACTGCTCGTCGGTGACATGCAGCAGGGGAAAAACAGAGAGAACACAGGCGACGGTGTCAGTCCAAGACGTAGAGGTCGCGTCTTCAACTGAGTAGCGAGAGAGTCATTCTGTGTCCTTTTGTTGGCATCCCGACTTATAAGTCACTGTGTAGGGATATTCTTGTATCGGAGGGCCCAACGACCGAGACGGCCAGTAGGATCCTTGAGCGACGAAAGCCAACAGAGCGCACGATGGTCTGTGATTACTGAGAAGGGCTTGCCATATAAATATGGGCGGAACTTTGAAACCGCCCAAACAGGAGCAAGACATTTGCGCTCGGTAATAGAATAGTTGCACTCTGCAGTTGTCAGGAGCCAGCTAGCATTGGCTATAACGCGGTCGTGTCTGTGTTGGCGTTGCGATAAGACAGCGCCGATCCCATAACCACTGGCATCGGTTCAGACCTCTATAGGTGAGGACAGGTCAAAGTAGGCCAAGACCAGAGGATTGGTGAGAATCGTGATAAGGTGTGAAAATGCGGCAGCCTGAGGGGAACCCCACCTAAAAGGCACGTCTTTCTTCAGAAGTTCAGCGAGTGGTCGAGCTATTGCTGCGAAATTTTTCACGAACCGTCGGAAATAAGACGGAACCCCACAAAACTCTGGACGTCTTTGACAGACTGAGGTACAGGAAAAGCCGTTACTGCTCGAACATTCTCCGGGTTGGGAAGTACTCCGGAAGCATTGACGAGATAGCCTAGCACTGTAATCTGTCGGCGCCCAAAGAGGCACTTTGATGAGTTTAATTGAAGCCCAGCCTTGCAGAAGACGTCACGGATAGCTGCGACGCGCTCAAGGTGCGTCTCAAATGTCGGAGAGAACACAAGGACGTCGTCGAGGTAACAAAGGCAAGTTGACCATTTGAAACCTTGAAGCAGAGAGTCGATCATCTGTTCGAACGTGGCGGTGGCATTGCATAAATCAAACGGCATAACCTTGAATTGGTAGAGGCCATCTGGAGTTACGAAAGCGGTCTTTTCTTGGTCTTGCTCATCGACGCAAATCTGCCAATAACCAGATCAAAGGTCGATGGTTGAAAAGTATTTGGCACTGTGAAGACACTACAGAGTGTTGTCGATTCGTGGTAAAGGGTAAACGTCCTTTTTAGTAGTTATGTTTAGTTGGCGGTAATCAATGTAGAAATGCACGTTCGAATCGTTCTTTTTGACGTGCACGACCAGCGACGCCTAAGGATTCGATGAGGGCTCAAAAATGTCTCTGGCGAGCATCTTGTAGACTTCCTGCTGAATAACTTGCCGCTCTACCGTGGACACGCAATACGGTCGGCGGTGAATGAGAACAGCATCGCCCGTGTTTATCCGAAGCTTAACAAGGGACGTCTGACCAAGTGGTCAATTGTCAGTGTCAAATATGTCGCGGTAGGAAAGCAAAAGGCGATAAAGGGCAGTTGCTTGGTCAGGTGCGAGGTCTGGAGCGACCATGGGACGTAATGAGCCCTTGAGGTTCAAGGCATCCTGTGGGTAATCAGAAGGATCTGGAGACACGTCGGCTGCAAAAGCAGTGATGTGCTCGTCTGTCACTGACCAAAGCGTGGCCACCGCTATGCCTTTAGGCAACACTTGCTTCGTCAAGCGAAAAGTGATAACGGGGAGACACATCCTATTAGTCGCAAGGGTTACGACGGTGTGTGGCACGGAGAGGTCGCGCGCCAGGAGGACATCACGAATAAGTGCGACGACATAGTCGCCATCAGGCACGGTTGCCGTTGAGGCCAATTCGACGAAGGTTAGGGCTTTCGGAGGTAAGCGAACAAACGCTGTAGTGCAGAGGGTGTGCGGTTGTTCGGGGCAAACATCTGAAAGAAGAGGAAGCTCGAGGCACACCGTACCGGTGGCACAGTCGATGAGGGCAGAATGCGACATCAGAAAGTTGAGCTAGAAGATTAGGTCATGAAAGCAACTGGTCAGCATGGTGAACAGGACTTGAACTTGGTGGCCACCAATTCCTATGCGAGCAGTGCACATACCCTTGACAGCAACAGTGGCGCCATTGGCGATGCGTACGGCTCGAGTGATGGCAGGCGTAAGAACTTTTTTGAGGCGACGACATAGGTTAGTGCTCATTATGGACACTTGGGCTCCAGTATGAATTAATGCCATCAACGGAAAACCATCTACATCTACTTCAATTAAGTTCATATTGGTGAGGAGTGTCAACGGAGGATTTGGACAGGACGAATGTGACGCAGCGCTACCTCTAAGAGCTGCATGGCCTAGTTTTCCGTCCGGCGGTTTGGCGAGGAAAAGCGACGAGGCTGGGGCGATGGGGAGCGACGGCGTTGAGGCGACGGCAATCGCATGGAGGAGCAGCTGTCAGAGGCATCCGAAGTAGGGTACAGACAGCGAGATGAATAACAGCGAGCATCGGCGTATGGGTGAGGAGCAGGGAATGAGCTCCAGTATGGCGGCATCCAAGTGGTGTGGCAGTGGCGGGATACATGACCAACGCGGTGGCAGCAGAAGCAGATCGGTTTGTCGTCTGGGGTTCGCCATTCAGCAGGATTGCGTGGTCTGGAAGCGAAATACTGGTCATTACAGGTTGCGGATATGGGAATGGGTGCCGAATCAAGTTGGGAGACAGAGCAGGCAGTAGGGATGACAAGGTTTGCAATTTCTTGCCACACAACAGCTTGAATAACGGAAATCGTGGGGGCTGCTTGGTCAAAGGTAGTCAGGGGGTAATGAAAGAAAGGAGGCCGGACTCGCCACTTCAACCTCTATTTACAGGTTATATTTACAACAGCGATTGCAGCGCTGACCAATTAGATTAGCAGCGCGAGCCCAGTTTGTTCTTCTTCATCTTTTCTTGAGCGATGGCGCCCACACGCCTCGTTCAAACAAGCAAGTACCACACGCATGTAGCAATCTGTTGTTTGAAATTAATCCCACTCGAAAGATAATTCCTTCCTCAACAATTTTACATCATACACTTTAACATCAAGCATTTCCTGTGGCAGGAAAAAAATATGTCCTAGACCACGCAAAAACTGCCAATATTCCTGCAATCACGAAAATGTTAAGCCCTGCAAGACAACCACGTATCACCTACAGGCCAACCCGAAAGAGTGGATTAACCAGAACCTCAAGCCCTTGCTCACAGCGTTTGCCCGGCCACACAGGAATCGGGATGTCTGTCCTAACGAGACAGGCTTCACCTTGCAGTCCACAGTGAACCGTGCGGCTCGGTACATGACCACTTTCCTCAAGTTCGAGAGAGGGCTGTCAAACTCCATGGACCACGTTCTGCGGAACAGCAGCAGGACATGCACCGCAAAAGCCAGTTTTTCATGCTATGCAGTGAAACTGCTTTCATGGATAAACGCGGCCCTTGATCTGATGCTTCCAACCTGGCAGAAGCAAGAGCTGGACAGAAGGCCCAAAAGGACTGGTCCCATCGGGACCTGCACTAGGGTGTCGGCAATCACGTCGTTGGCCATGTTGAGTGATGCTGCCCAAGGCATCTTTGCCTCCCTGTCAGCCAAATGGTTGGGCCCGTGCCAAGTGGAGATTGAAATTTCCCCTCTGGTATACAAGCTGACAGACTTCCAAGGGAGACCAGTTGGCAGTCCAGTTCACGTGTCGGACCTCGAATTTTTCGTTGCCAGGAGCAGCAAGAGGGGAGAGGGGGAGGCGGTCAATAAACCGCAGGCAAACCACGACATGGCTGGCCCCAGGCCACGCCACCGGTATAACCTGAAGAAATGCACCTAGCTAGCGTTTCTCCCACCAGCTTGTAGCCAGACTTCATTCCCTATTGGGCAGGTGAATGGAGAAATGCAACTGCAATGCAAGGGCCCACTTGAAGTAATGACAGGCCCTCTCAGCCTATATACCCTCCCGCACTGACCCACCATATGACCCACCTAGTTAGCAGTTAGCCGGACTTTATTCCCAAAAGTGCCAGCGAACAGAGAAATGCAGCTACAGTGCGAGGGTGCACACTGAAGTGGCGACAGGCCCTTTGGCCTAATACAGTAGAACCTCGTTGATACATTCCCATTACATATGTTTTTTCTTTAGCACCAATGTTCACATTTGAGAATACAAAAAATAGCCCAATAGAGTTACACTCATTTTTACCGGTTCATAAGTTTACCAGTCAGCCTCTAGAGTCTGCGAAGGAGTGTGTTTACCTAGGTCAACTAATCCATGGGAACCCTGATCATGAGAAGGAAATTCACAGAAGAAAAAAAAATGAGTTGGATCGCATATGGCAGACATTGTCAGCTGCTGACTGGAAGCTTACCATTATCATTGAAAAGGAAGGTGTACAATCAATGCATTTTACCAGTGCTGACATATGGGGAAGAGACTTGGAGACTGCCAAAGAAGCTTGAGAGCAAGTTAAGGACCACACAAACAGCGATGGAACAAAGAATGCTAGGCATAATGTTAAGAGACAGAGAAAGAGTGGTATGGATCAGAGAGCAAACGGGTATAGACGATATTATAATTGACATTAAGAGCAAAAAATGGAGCTGGGCAGGCCATGTAATGTGCCGGTTAGATAATCGTTGACCATTAGGGTTACAGAATGGGTACCAAGGGAAGGGAAGTGCAGCAGAGGATGGCAGAAGACTAGGTGGTGCGACGAAATGAGGAAATTTGCAGGTGCTAGTTGGAATTGGTTGGTGCTGGCCAGGGGTAATTGGAGATTACAGGAAGAAGCCGTCATCCTACAGTGGTCATAAGATAGGCTGATGACAATGATAATATTGTGGTGGTAATATGTTGTAGCAACATGCGGCTTTAGCCTGGCAATAAGGCCGGCAATAGTCTTAGTGCCTTTTATAACGTTACTGTGGTACGTCACCACGTTCCCCTCAAACCAGCCTCTCTTAAGAATGCAAGAGACTAGAAATACCTTTGCAGGCTGTAACTCAACCTTTTAGGATCGAAGACACGGTGTCGCAGGCATGCTTGTGGTGGGTCCTTCTTTCACAGGTTCTCAGGCAAAGGGTCCTATTCTAGGCATTTTGGGCCTGACTACAGAGAGTATTCAGGGATTATTGTCTCTTTGCACACAGTATAGTTCGGAGAATTGACGTGCCTCATTTTAAATAACCATACTGGTGTGTTAGCAGATCCTATCTTCTGAGCAAGGTGTTTGTACATTACAGCACAGCCCTTCTCCCCAGCACGCACATTGAGTGAGTTTTCAGTGTTACTGCAGATGTATTCTCAATAAAGCGAGGGAAGATTACCGAAGAGCACTTTAAAAACCAAAAAACCAGAGCGGTTTAGGTCAGAGAGCAAACGGGTATAGATGATATTCTAATTGACATTAAGAGAAAAAAATGGCGCTGGGCAGGTCATGTAATGGGCAGATTAGATAATTGTTGGACCCTTAGGGTGACAGAATGGGTACCAAGAGAAGGGAAATGCAGTCGAAGACGGCAGAAGACTAGGTGGAGCGATGAAATTAGGAAATTCATGGGTGCTAGTTGGAATCTGTTGGTGCAAAACAGGGGTAATTGGAGATCGCAGGGAGAGGCTTTTGCCCTGCAGTGGACATAAAAGAGGCTGATGATGATGATGATGATGATGAAGTTCCCAGAAAACACAATTTTACAGCTCTAACGTTCAGTACATCGCCAAACTGCTATCGTATGATATGTTTTCCAGCTGCTAGATCCCATGTAAACAAGAAGATGCACAATGCATGCGTGATTGAAAACAGTATATAGCTGCCCGCCATGTCAGCTTCACCGCAATAATCGCCCGCCCGCCTCATGTGAAAATGCCAGCCTGCACTCAGTTTCTCATTTCGGTGCCAGCAAATCTTCTCCGTGGTTGTCGCATGCCGTATTCACAGCTATCGCATTCAATCCTATTACGATAAGCATCTTCGCCTATCGGTGAAAAGCATCTGTATAGCGGACCAAAATAAGGACGCAAGAAGAAACGAAGACGAAGAGGAAGACGAGACTCGGCTGCTGACCAATGCCTCAGCAAACTGTCACTATCATTGTCTGCGGGAGAGTTAGATTATTTGCACATGGCATGAAGGCTGACGGCATTTACAATATATCATTTAGGTTTTCTGGTTGTACCAGTTTTGGATTGTTTTCATACCATCATTTACGTAAGTATATCTTCATGGTTGATATCACTGTGCATGTGGTTGTTTGGGAGTATAAATATGACTGATCTTGGAAGTAAAAATTTTTGTTGTTCATAGTTAACACTTGTCTTCGTCTTCGTTTCTTCTTGTGTCTTTGTTTTGGTGCGTTATACAAATACCTTTCTATAATGATCGACCTATAAGCCCATATCACTACCCTTATCGCCTATCTGTTTCACAGCACGTGTTGCCATCAAAAGCGTAGCGCAGGCTTTTATTGGGCGATAACCAATTCCAGCAGACCTCCGTGCTGAAGTTTTGCCCACCTGTCATGATGAGCCTCCATCTGGCCATTTGGGTTTTACGCAAACCCTTGATACAGTCTGCAAATGCTACTACTGGCCGAAACTTGCTGAGTGTGTTAAGCGGTAGGTCCAAGCCTGTCGTGAATGCCAGCACCGAAAGTAGCTGGCTGTGAAGCCTGTGGGGTTGCTGAATCCGATTGGCCCACCTGGCAAACATTTCAACCAGGTCAACATGGATCTTCTGGGCCCGTTTCCACTGTTATCTTCTGGCATCAGGTAGATAATCATCGCCACAAACTATTTAACGCGGTACACTGAGACAAAGGCACTGTCTCGAGGCACAGCTTCCGAGGTTGCCCAGTTTTTCATACAGAGCATCGTCCTATGGCATGGCCCCCATCACACATCATCACAGACCGAGGCAAAGCCTTTACAGCACAGCTCACTGAAGACGTTCTTAAACTCAGCTGCACACCTATCAAAGGACAACGGCCTATCATCCGCAGACAAATGGCTTGACCGAACGACTGAACAAAATGATGACTGATATGCTGTCTATGTACATAGATATACAGCGCAAGACATGGGCCAAGATACTCCCTTACGTAACGTTTGCCTATAATACTGCTACACAAAAAACAACACACTTCCTGCCGTTACCTCGTTTACGGCCGTGAAGTGCAGACTATGTTAGAAGCAATGCTGCCATGCGACAACATCGATCATCTCAACCTCGTCCAAGAGGCCGAATTTTTTGTGCAACGCGCAGAAGAAGCCCGACAGCTTGCCTAAATCCACATAAAGAAACAACAAAGCATTGATGCACACCGTTACAATCTCCGCCATCGACAAGTCAAGTTCCATCCTGTGATCAAGTTTTGATCTGGACTCCCATGCGCTGAAAAGGACTATACGAGAAGCTTTTGAGTCGCTACTTCGGACCTTACAGAGTGTTGCCGTGAATTAGTGAATTACGAAGTCCTTCCTGATGGAAGCCAGCCTCTCTGACGTCGACAACCGCAATCTGAGATTGTGCACGTCGTGCAGTTGAAACTGTACTATAGCCCCTAACATTCGACGTTTTCAGCCGCTTTGGTTAGTTTTTGTTGTTGCTCGTCCCTCAGTGCCTTGTGACTATATCACACACCACAACGATTGTGACTATAGCCTATGTGTTCGTCCTAGGCCATCTCGGCGCTCTCACGTCAAGCCTATATATGTTTTCCTTCTTTCTTTTTCCGTTTTTTTTTTTCCAAAGAAGGGTTAATGCCACATGGTGTGGCACAGCAAGGGGACTGAAGAAGAGGAGAATGAAGTTGTCTCGGCATCGCATGTTGTCGCTTATGTTTTTGTAAAGTGCAACTGCCTGGATCTTCATTCAGCGTGTATACTCCAGCAAGGTATACGTGACATATAAACGTTTTCCTAACAAAAACCAGCACTTTGTCCGTTACAGTGAAACCTCGTTACAAGGAACACCACATTGATGAATTCTTCAGATTAAACAATTTTTCAGAAATCTCTGCTGACTGCTTATAGCTTCCCAATGCAATAATATTTCAATACTACGAACTTCGGAATACCGAACTTTTGAGAATAACAACCGTGACTCAGTTTCCGTGTCATGTTAACAATGAGTCAGTACTACTAACTAATATTCTAAAATCTGGAGATTTCCAGAATTCCCTGTATTCTTTACGGCAGCTGGAACAGTAGGCTAGCAGACAAGGCGCAGGAAGCGGATGCCGCATTGCATGGGTTCAGAAAAACTGAGACGGCGCTGGAAGAAAAAAAATACCAAGTGGGGACTTTCTTTCTTTAAGGGTGTGCAAATATTAAAATTATCGAATACGGTTTCTTAGAATCAATAACATCAAATTGAATATTGAATAATGATATGCACATAAACTTATTAGTAAGCTGGTTTATTTTAACATTTTGCAACATAGCAATGACATTGTCATTATTAAAAAGTATACTAAAAGATTGTGTATTTGGCTCATGTTAGCTTTGGAAAATTGAGTAATGTCTGCTAGTTGTCTGTTCTTGCTAACTTGTGTCTTATTATACAGCATCAATTTCCCGTAAACTCGAGAGGCATTTGACCTTGTGCCAGGCATCAGTCATCGCATTTGCTGTCAAGCAAAAAGCTCAGAATCGGGTGTGGAAAAAGAGTGCACCCTCCCTGTAAGCAAACCCGTGCCACCTGCTATTGAAAGGCTGGCTTTGCTGCAAAGCTTGGACATTCAGTGGCTAAGCGTGTTTTACAGGTGAAATTTCGCCAGCAGCATAAAGTTATCGCAAGATCCAGCACAAAATCAGACACTTTCTTAGATAAGACAGAAATAAACGCTAAGAACCATGCTTGCTCCCGTACAGCCAGCAATATAGCTGATTTGTTTCGAAGACCTAGTTTTCGAATCGAGCACGAATATTAAAAATATAATATTCGATAATATTGGAAATTTTCTAATATTTGCACGCCCCTATTTTTCTTTTTTCTATTGCGAAAGTGACGACGCATCAGGTTTTACGAGCACAGGCTCCACACAGACAAATATTGCCTAGCAATGGAGGTGCATCTTCTTCTTTCGCTCATCTTTCTGCGCACGCCTTCTCTTTCTTTCACACTTCCTTTTGGGGCTGTACCAGCTAGGCACATAAATAAATGTAACCTCGGTGCTTGCGGGGACGCTACACAGTTGCACTTTCCAGATGGTGTCGTTGACACTTGCTTGCACTTTGGAATAGTTCAGTTGCAGTCTCTGTGGCAAGGGATGCGAAATACAAAAAAAAGAAACATTGCGCGTTGGAGGCGACATGGATCTTTTTTTTGTTGGTGGTGGTTTTCTTGGTGTCAGCATCTCTTCTGTGCACACCCCTCTATATATGGTGCTGCAGTGGTGTGTGGCGAGGGAATCTATGCAAAATACCAACAACGTGGGCCGAGAGCCAATAGCGATGTTTTCGTGGATAGCTCATACAGTGACAACTAGTAAACTGCTGGGTTGATGGGCGAAATGGCTAATTCTGCATCTGAGGCACCATCCTCAGATGCAGGCTCAGACAGTGCACCGCACATAAGGTTGCACAAAAAAAGGTCATTTTCGAGTAAGATATTATTGCCTGTGTATGTTTCCGGTGGCATGGGAGCACTAAAAGCTCATTGTGCAAGCAAGTAGAGTAGGTACAGAGTGTGAAGTATGTGGGCACCATGGCATTGTATGAACACCCGCCGGTGAACAAGCCATGGGATGCCAGGATATGAATTTTGCCAGTTCCTAGTTGAGCAAAACCATGGAAATACCAAATAGCACACCATATGCCTCTGCACCTCCTTGGCATCACACTGTTTGAAGGTTAGGCTGTTGCGATGCAGGCTTCGACGTCACGGCGTGAGTAGGGTTGTGCAATGTAAAGCTAATGAAATTTTCACGGAGCATGCGAACATTGTGGAAAAACGCAGGCTCACATTCTGCGCACACATTTTGCACACAAAGCAAGAAAAGTCTATCAAGTGCAGTCCACACACGCAGCTGTCAGCCAAAGGCGGTGCAGCCGAAAAATGTGATGGCACAAACTGTGGGGCTCATCAGCACACAACTTTCACGACTACACCAACGGTAAGTTGATGAGAGAGAGAGAAAGAAAAAAGTTAATTACAGAAAGGCAGAGAGGTGGGCCAGAGCTATGGCTTGCTCTGGCCAGCTACTCTACATAAGCATGCAGGTTGACACGTCCCTACCAAAAAGTTATCAAATGCGACTACAACCAAAGAGGGCAGCCGTATCTGTGTACCATATCAGTACTGTCCACTATGATACCACTATGTGGCTAATAAGAGCATATGCTCTAAAAAGGGGCCCACACATAATTTTTTTTTTCCTGAAATACCAAGGCTGTAACTTAGAGGTGCCATTATGGGTGTGTTCCTCACATAATGGTTCAGTTGGCGCTTAGATGCCAAACGGCTCAAAGATTATGGACACAAACAAGCACATTCGTCTTCTTTCTTCTGCGCCAGCTATATGATCGCAATTCAATTTGGCTGGAGCAGGTTAAGGATATGGGGGGGGGGGAATGGCCCTCGAAAACCAAAAGATTGCAAAAAAGATTTTTGAAAAACGACATTTTTGGGTTGTATGTCTCGTAAACTACCTGTTCTGTAATTACCAGCACCTAATTCAACCACTAAGTACAAAAAAAGAAACCCGCTACTTTTGAGGCCACTGCGGCCCACAAAACACGCGCAAATGCCGAAATGAAGTCAAACTTCATGCGCGCACAATTCCCGGCCCATGCGGCCTGCAGGCGCCATCTTTGTGTCATCTTGACCCTGAATTCTTTGTCTCTGTTTTGCCGCCTTGCAAAATTGCATCGTCGGCGCGGTTGAGGCCCTATTGACGTTTTCCCGCAATGCAATGCGGAGCGCTGATTGGCCGCAGCAGTGCGTTCAAATCCCGCGCAGCAGCCAATGGCAGCTGCGCGGGCAGCGGCGGCAGCTGCAGGGTTGCCAGATTGGGCTATTAATAGCCAAATTTTGCCACTTTTTATGCGGTTTGGTATCAAAAATTCTGAGTTGGCTACATGGCTATATTTGGGCTATTTTTGCCTTATGGACTTACAAGTCCCAAGGAGCAGATCAACACTGAGAAAATTCCGGAACTCCAGTTTATCAAAACCCAAAGCTCATTGCTGCTACAGAGATATGTAGGCAATCTCGAAGGCTGAGTTTGTAGGCAATATGTTGGTGCTGCGAAGAAGGCGTTACGTCATGGCTGCCATGTTTATACGTCATTCCAGCGCTAAGGTGTTTTCTTTTTGTTGTGGTTTCAGCACTATCTGCTGCTGGCTCACATGTGTTTAAGAAAAACTGTGAGGCTGACAGCTTTCCAGTAAGTGTCCTGTGCCGGCTGCTATTATGTGGACTTATTACACAACAGTTAAAGTATTCGCTTGCATGTCGTGGCACGTCATATTTACCTGTGGTCATTCAATGTTTATCAGGGGTTCCACAAATCCTATGGCTTCGTTTTCCCGCAGATCACAGCATTATTTATTGATCAGTAACTTTACGAAAAAATCTTCAAGTAATTTTAAATGAGAAATGCGATGGTTCGTCTTTATTTTAGTTCAGGGTTTTTACATGCGAAAACCACGATTTGGTCATGAGGCACGCCCTGACGGGGGAATGCAGATTAATTTTTGACCAACAGGGCATCTTTAACGTGCCCCCCAACGATGAGACAGTGGCGTTTTTCCATTTAGCTGCTGTTGAAATGCAGTTGCTGCAGCCGGGATTTGATCCTGCGACCTTGTGCTTAGCAGCCCAACATCATAGCCGTTAAGACACTGCGGCGGGCACCCACAGTCTTTATGTACACAGTGCAGTAGTCTCGACTGTCAATAAAAACCAGATCAAAACGAAATATTCTGGTCTAGTTGTGATCTGCATGTTCACGAGAGCACTGCATGAGCATGGTCTTCGAGAGAGAACATTGACAATTTTTGATGCGGAAAGCTTCTTTCAGCAGAGAGCAGTGTGCTGTGTTACGGCCGGACTCGCCTCACTCGCTCCTCCGCGCTCCCTTAAAGGGAAGCTGAAGAGTCTATCGAATTCGATAAGACGCTCACATACGAATGCGGGAACCTTATAAACCATGCACATAAAATTTTGGGCCGGATTTTTCACTTAGGAACGACGTAACTGCCGGTTAAAATTGCGCTGTCGCTTCGCCCCCCTGTCGAGCGCCACGCGCTGCTGCTGACGCTGACGATGCGAGCGGAGACCGGAAACTGCAGCGTAGTGACATCAGCACTGGTGTTCCGCTCCTTCGCAGTCTCCGCGAACGTGCCTGACCGCGCTTGTTTCTGCGTGCGTGCTGTCATAATCTGCCTCGGTCGAGCCTGCATTCCTTTGTTTATGTGTATGTAGAGTGGTAGTTGATGTGCGCAGCATCAATTGAAGTGGCGGGCCGGTCACACCGGCATTCTGTGCATCTTATGGCTGCACGAACACCAGCAGCCGCGACGATGTTCCATTACTCCCCGCAAGTCAAGAAGCTTGCAGCTAAGTGCGAGGCTGCTGTGAATCGAAAGAATTTCAAGCGCTCAAGAACAACAGTGCTGCGCTCTAACCACTTCTGTGATGACGATTACTACCTGAGTTTATCAATAATGCGTGAATGAGTGAGAGTACAGTTTTCTGCTAGCAGGCTTTCTAAACGCAGCGCGAAAAGGTCGGGGCAACGAATGCACTAAGGCGGGATGGGTGCGGGCGGACTGATGGTAACTGGTCTTGGAAGACCTTATGAATACACGAACTCGTCCAAACCTGGATTTTGATTGATTGCTAGCTCCTTCGTGTTAGCACACTGAACGGAAGGTGCATGTTCATCTACGACCCTTGACGCAGGTTTCGTCACAAACCACCATTATTTTCTATTCGCACATGTGTTGTGAAACAGCCAACATGCAGCTACCATAATGCAGTGCAAGTGTAAAGTTTTCATGCGTTTGAAAGCCGGTGCATGCCAGGACACTGCTTTCCCCCTCGCGCACAGAGAGAAACAGTCAGTCTCACGTAGTCAGCCGCCTTTACGGTTCCCGTTACGAGTAGCATGCGGATGGCGCGGATGAAGGCCACTACGCATGCTACAAGAGCCGAAAAACGTTTCCCGCGTGTAAACCGTCTGTGTAGATTGCCGACAGCTTTGGGGCAGCGCATAAATGCCGACGATCGCATCCCTCCTTACGTTCCACAAGGAGACATGCAGAAACATAGCAGTACAGTTGTTTTTTGCCCAGAAACGAACTCACTGGATCGCTGAATACAGCTTCGCGAAAAACGTGCACACCAAAGAACATTTCTAACACGAGGAGATGCTAACACTTCGCTTTCGTTCGCGACGAAAGTACTGCTTGCTACCAGCATCTTTTGCTTCTTGGAGAGGCCGGCTACGTATACACGTAGGGAGCAATGCCGAACTCCTCAGAGAAACGCAAGCTCTCGAAATTCACTATTACTGTCTCACCAAAGCACAGCGCCAAACTACCTTGCACCATGCTTCATGTGTGGCAGCAGTGGCCGGTCCAGACGGACACCAATGTTGACTTCACGAGGCACCCGACCAATCACAGGTGGAAACGAGGCGCGCGAGCTGCCCGAGTCTGCTGCTGCACTTTTCGTAGAAATAAAATCTGTTTGCGCTTTCTTTCGCTCAATTTGGATGCATTATTCGAATTTGGAGGGTTAAACCATTACGTACAGCTCTTCGCTCATTTTTTCTGAAAAATTCTTCAGCTTCCCTTTAAGGGAGCGTGTAGGAGAGAGTTGAGTCCGGCCGTGGCTGTGTAAAGCACGGTAGCGAGTGATTTTATTCCCAATATCAGGCAACATCAGGATAATAACTCATTGGTTTTCGTACCGTACTCCTGCGTCAATTTCTTTTCCTTTAAACTATTTGCGTACAACTAATTGCGATTGTGGCTCACTTTTTATAAGCACGTAGTTTGTGATAATTTATTACAGTACATTAACTGTTTTTAGAGTGTTTAGGGTGTGTTTGGCATGCGTTTGGCAGGCATTCTCAGATCATGAACAGCAGGTTGCCATTATCCCTCAAGAGAAAAGTGTATAATAGCTGTGTCTTACCAGTACTCACCTACGGGGCAGAAACCTGGAGGCTTACGAAAAGGTTTCTACTGAAATTGAGGACGACGCAACGAGCTATGGAAAGAAGAATTATGGGTGTAACGTTAAGGGATAAGAAAAGAGCAGATTAGGTGAGGGAACAAACGCGAGTTCCTGACATCTTAGTTGAAATCAAAAAAAAAGAAATGGGCATGGGCAGGACATGTAATGAGGAGGGAAGACAACCGATGGTCATTAAGGATTACGGACCGGATTCCAAGGGAAGGGAAGCATAGCAGAGGGCAGCAGAAAGTTAGGAGGGTGGTAGAAAGTTAGGTTGGTGAATGAAATTAAGAAGTTTGTAGGGACAACATGGCCACAATTAGTATATGACCGGGGTAGTTGGAGAAGTACGGGAGACAACTTTGCCCTGCAGTGGGCGTAACCAGGCTGATGATGAAGAGTGTATACACTTTGCTCACGTGTATTTTCCAGCTGTGATGAGAAAAAAAAAAGGCGTTCGATATGGATAATAAGTCCTTGTTGTACTGTTACCTGCATGTATTAATACGGCCACACCACAACCAAGGGCAAACAGTTATGGCAGGACTTGCAAGACTTGGAATACACGCTCATCACGGTTTCCAGCGCCCCAATGCGTATGGGCGATGCGGTTGCAAGAGATACCACACCGGACTTAACAATGGTCAAAAACATCGAGCGGGCTACTTGGAGAAACACCCTAGAAGACCTAGGTAGCGACCACATGATTATCGAGATCATGATCCCCCGAGCGGGAACCCCCTCCCAGTCAAAAGCTTCAAATGGACAGACTGGGACAAGTTCCGCAAGCACCGGGATATCAGGCAAGACGACGAGCCAATCGGTGACATTGACAGATGGATCGCAGACTTGACCAGGGATGTCGGGGAGGCCACACAAACCATCACTCCCGATTTCCTGACGGAGAAGATGGACAGTCGCCTCGCCCACCTCTGGGAAGCCAAGAAATCCATACAAACCCGATAGCAAGGACAGCGGTTCAATCGAAAGCTGAGAAAAAAGATAGCCGACTTAAACAAACAAATCGAAGAGCACTGCAACACCTTGAGCAAGCAACAGTGGGACGAAGTCTGCAATGCCGCGGATGGCCAACTCCACAACGGAAATACGTGGCGACTGCTGAGGCACCTGCTGGGCCAAACCCAGTGCAAATCCAAGCAAACAGCCGACATGCACAGACTTCTGCACAAAGAAAAAGGGGCGGCGAGCGAGAAGCAAATCGTCATGAAACTCTGCGGCAAATACCTCCCGCAACGACCGACGGTCGAGCACGGCCGGTACACTGGCAGTCCTAGTCCCAAGTTAGATGAAGACTTCAGTGAGGCGGAAATCAGAACGGCACTCCAAGGACTCAACAGCAAGTCAGCCCCAGGGCCAGACAGGGTTAACAACAAAAGGCTCAAAAACCTAGACGACAAATCTGTTACCAAACTCATGGGCTATATGAACAAGTGCTGGAGAGAAGGCCGCATCCCAGAGCAGTGGAAGAGGTCCAAGGCTATCCTCATACCCAAGCACAGAAAGCCGTTGAGTTTGGAGAACCTACGCCCAATCTCTCTCACGTCGTGCGTGGGTAAGTACTTGGAACACGCCTTCCTGAACCGTATCAACAGCCATCTAGAAGAGACGGAAGCCTACCCCCACACCATGATAGGCTTCCGATCCCGCCTGTCCAAGCAGCACGTCATGTTACAACTAAAGAACCAGATCCTTGACGACAAGACAAGAAACACCAGAGCCATCCTAGGACTAGACCTGGAGAAAGCATTCGACAACGTCGCTCACGAGTCGATCCTTAAACAAGTGTCTAATCTGAACCTGGGGGAAAGGTCCTACAACTACGTGAGGGACTTTCTGAACGATCGCAAAGCCACCCTCAAGGTTGGCGACCTCGAGTCCGAAGAACGAACCCAGGGAAGTGCAGGTACCC